>NC_056725.1:1602062134-1602352134 GCF_019279795.1 Protopterus annectens | reverse complement strand
TCCCTTCCAGTGCATTTACCATTGCCATACTTTACAAGGGCTCTTGATGTAACTCACCTTAGACATACCGTGCGACACTCATAAATCCTGTAAGCTCCGTGGTGTGTGTGATAACTGCATAATACTGTAGTACACATAATTAGATAGGTAGGGGTTCTAATCTCAGTCCTGGCAAATGTAAGTGTGTGTATGAGTGAGATTCATTTCCTTTGGGGGTGTGGGTTATACAATTTTGAGGCATGTACCACCCAGTACATGTTCCATTGCCCTACTTTACAAGGTCTGCTGATGTCATTCACCTTAGATGTGCCTGTATACACTTGTCAGCCCTCTAAGCTCTGTGACATGTGCAATAACAGCATAATGCTATAGTGGAAATAATTAGATTGGTAGGGGTTCTAATTTCAATATCGACAACTCTAGTAGTGTGCGTGAAGCATATCCCCTGCGGTCGTTGTGTGCGTAGGTTATACCATTTTAAGGCCTGTTGACTCGGTACCCATGAAATTACTTTAAAGACCCTGTTAATGGCATCTGCCTCACATGCACCATTTAACACTATGCAGCCCATACCAGTCATCTGTACAGATGTACATGGAATATACATGTTTGAAACCCATATGTGGTCTGTGTCCCCTAACAATGAGCATTCCTGTGATATCATTGGCAAATATGTCACAGTTACTGTAGCGACACACATGCCAGCATCAAACATCATACCTGACAGACACATCATGCTGATACAAAGGCTGTTACTCTATCACTTGTGCAGGTTTGTAGGAGCAGTAGACAGGACCAATTGCTATGTCTGGTGGGTTATCCCACCATCCATGAAGGCATTTGCAAGATTACCTGTTGTAAGAGGTTGTGTGTTAGGTCCCAGGCATATGATCTATGTGGAGCATGTCATATGTACGCAGCACTATAGTACATAAAAGTGGAAATGTTGGGTTACTAATATTGGCAACTGTGTATGTGTTTCTATATGCACATCCCCTGTGGCTGTCTTTAGTGTGTGTGTGTGATGGTTATACCATTCTGTGTGGCTCTTCCATCCTGTGAACTCCCCCATTGCCAACCTAGTGTCAGCCCATACAGATGTCATCCACTGTACACACACAGTTACACAGTTTCTAACACCAAGCCACTGTGGTGCATGCAATGGTCGTATCACTGTGTATTGCACATTAATAGATGGGTAGGTCATCTACTCTGAAAAGTGTCACCTCCATGTGCATGTATGTTTCAATGCATGTCTCCATGCAGTGTTGTGTGCATGTGTGTGTGTGTGTGTGTGTGTGTGTGTGTGTGTGTGTGTGTGTGTGTGTGTGTGTGCATGTGTCTCAGATGCCTGTAACTTGTTAAGGGCCTCTGAACCCACCATTGGCATTTCTAACAGCCCATGCAATCGTCACCCACTGCAATAGTAGTGGCAGACACTGCCACACTACAGTACCTCTGTGCTATCTGTGTTATGTATCTAGCACTATTGTTCATCAGACTGTGCCGGTAGGGGCTATGCTCAGCATTTTGTCAGCTGCTCCATGTACAGGACTATGGCTCTGTGAGCACTACCAGCATGAGAGGCCAGACATGCATATGAAAAAGCAGACACACATACTGGTGATTGCCAGGTTATATTAACACTTGGTGACCAGTGTCAGGAATACATACCCCAAACCTGTCATATACAGTACCAGGCATATACTCATCAACTGCATGGATATGACAGAAATGGCAAGGGCAACAGGTGTTGATAGCTGAATCTGTTGCAGTTAAAGTAATGCTAAACTTGTGAGGAACCTAGTGCCAGTACTCAGGTAACCTCCTCTGTATGTGTGAGCCTGCAGTCCTACAGAACACACAGGTGACATGTATGAAGGCTAGGTGGCTGTGTCAAGGATATGTATGCAAGGTAACACTGTCTGTGACAATTGCACCTCACACACTGTTGCATGTAAACACACCTGGTAAAAATGTACATATACAGCTGTGCCGTGGCTATGACAAGGTCACTGTGTTTCCAATCCACCTTACTCATCATTGTTACTGTCAGCAGGCGCACAGCATCCAGACACACAGACACCTGGAACACAACCAGAATACAGTAGGTGACACTACATTCAGTCAGCAGTACTAACAGCAATAGTGCTTCATGGATAACAAGGTACCTTGATGTGTACCCATAGCTATTCCCAGCAGACAGCAGCTTACACATCATGACATTGATACACTGTACTATAGTCACCCTGTGCATCAGACCCATATGAGCATGTCCGTGCATTGATGGTATAGATAACAGGGTTGTGGCACAAGTATCATCACATGCACAGGGTGTGGTGTTGGATTGCCAGAGGCCTAAGCTGGGCCAAATGGCTGACATCATGTGTGTGTGTGTGTGTGTGTGTGTGTGTGTGTGTGTGTGTGTGTGTGTGTGTGTCTGTGTGTGTGTCTGGGGGGGTGGTGTTCAACTGGGCTGTGCAGAGAAGCTGTGTGTCTGGTGGTGACCGTCCTATGATAGGGATGTGTGAGTGTTTGTCTGCACACCACCAAGACATGTGGGTTCCTGACACAGGGCTATGTTGGACAGCCGTGGACCGTACATGGCAGGATGTCTGGTTCACCATTTCCTGGCAGGGTTGTGAGACCTGGTGCTATGTCCCAAATGAGGAGCATGGGCAAAGCCAGGAGGCAGACAGAAACTATCATAGATGTAGATGTTCTTCATATTGATCACTGATGCAGAAACCTAAGCTATATGGGTTATATCTTGCACAGGATATAACAGCTGACAAGCTTTCAAAGCTTCAGGGCTCATTCTACACATCCAAGCCATTAGTAGGCTTGAGCTGACTAAAAGACAGGTTTGGGCATCAAGTACTTCAGACTTTCCTGCCTCTGAAGAGAATGCTCCACTTGGGTCATTTAAGGATTGACAGCCAGCCAGCTTGTGGTGTTCTGTTGCTGGGCAGATAAGTTCCCTTTCAGGAAAAACCTTCCACATATTATTTTTAATATTTAGTGTTACTTTTACTTAGTGTGAAAATAGTTTTAAATCTAGGAATATTTGTTTTTATTGATGGTGTGCATTCTCAATGCTGAGGGTCTAGGTAATGTGAGGATTGGTGGTCAGGTGGTGACATGGTGTGCATTATTGTTGTCACTGGTGGTGGGGTGCTTGATGGCTGTTTTTGTGGATAGAAAGTTTTTTTTCCCTCTCTTTCTTTTCATTGGAGAGTGCAAGAGCAGCAGTTTTGTGGGGTTTTGGGGCTGAGAAGTAGTTGTGAGTAATGGTCATTCGTTAGTTGCTATGCGACCTTTGTCAAATGTTCAACACATGCAGAGAAATAGGGAGTGAGAGGCATACCTCTTACCTGTCCAGATTTGTTCTTTTGCTATTAAATTTGTAGTTGGTCTAATCAACAAGGACTGCTCCTGCTAAATAATATCCTTTCTGGGTTTGCACAGTTGCGGTTTGAGCCACTTGGTCAGGAGTTGACAGGGGCTCACATGCAGGCCTCTTGACTGTGGCTTTCAACCAGTTTATTTGTGGCTGCCTGGCTGTAGTTGGTTGTTGAGAGGCTGGCTTTCCTGAATTGTTGATGGTTATAAAGGTATGCATTGATGGCCCTGATTTGAGTTGCTGCTGTGGTCTGCTGCTCCTGAAGAGTTGTTCGGCATACCTCTCAACTCTACAGATTTTCACAGAATGTTGATGGATTATCACATTTTTGCCTTATATTTTTGGTCTGTTTTTTCATAAACCTGCAGTTTTTTGGCAAATTAGTGTAAATCATTAAAAATTTAAGTTAGAAAATAATGACAGACATTTGAGTTCCAGATTTCATACCCTTCAGTAAACACATGTTAATGCAAAACTTTTTATTCTATCAACTTTCTAAGTTTGAAAGAGCAATATTTAAAAACTGTCCCTCTTTTTTATGACTTTGTCCTGATTTCTTGTTCTAAGTGGTGGAGAGGTATATTGTTTCGATTTGGAATTTGGTGGGGATGCTGGACCCGGTGCTTCTAGGGTGTGGTGGCTGGTGTTGATGCTTGCAGCACTTAATACCCAAAACCCCAATGGGGAATCAAGTGTGGGAAACTGTTGTTGTCATTCTCAGTGCGTGCAAAATGTATTTTAGCAGTTTCCTTCCACATTGCAAGCAACCTGTGGGTAATGTCTGTGGACTGTATTTTCTGTAAAGAAGTTTTTCTGCTGGGCTGGTTCTCAGCTGGACAGTGAGTGCTGGGTAACAAGTTTCATGGGCTTGGAGTCACCCATGAGTAATGGCTGTTCAATGTGCATGCGAGGTGGAGTACTAATGCATGGTTGCTATTCTGGTCATCTGTTTTAAAGAAAAAAAATACAAACAAAATAAATGAATTATAATTTGGATGAAAAAGGGATGGCTGAATGAAGGGGGGCACAGCAAAAAGGTGGTAAATCATTAAAGACTGAAATTAGAAAATCAATGACATACATTTGGGTTTCAGACTTCATAGCAGTCAAAGTCATGTAAATGCAAAATCTGTTATCATATCAAATTTATAAGTTTGTAAGAGCAATATTTAAAATTGTCCCTGTTTTTGGTCTTTGTCCTATTTTATTTATGGCTATGTCAAGACTTTTTCTCTAAGAGGTTGAGAGACAAGCACAGAATGGCTGGGTCATTGTCTCATGTTTTGGTCCACATTTCATAAAATTGTGGTTATCTGGCAAATTACTGGCAAATAATTAGGCTTGAATTTAAAAATGATGACAGACATTTCAGTTTCTGACTTCCTACCCTTTAGAAAAGCCATGCTAATGCAACACCGGTTATCTATCAACTTTCTAAGTTTCTAGGAGCAATAAAAAATTGTGTCCATAGTTTTGACATTTGTCCCACTTTTGTTTATAGCTTTGTCCTGATGTTTTGCTCTAAGAGGTTGAGAGGTGTGGCTCGCATGCAGTTTCACTGATATTTGCAGTAACTGGACTTTGCTACTGCCCAGATGTTACAGAATGGACAGATTTTATTTCATAATTTAGGTCTATTCTTTGAACTTTGGAGGGTTCTTGATTTTTGAGTCTCCAGACCTGACAGCTAGTTTAATGTAAACAGTAAGGGGTGGGAATAGTGTTAATGTGTTCACCTCACAGACACAAGGTAAAAGATTTTATTCCATCTTTGATTGGGGGTCATGGGGGAACACAGAGCCTGTGTTTATGAAGGGGCTGAATTGGTAGGAACAATATTTTTAATATTGCTCCTGCAAGGTGAATAATGAAGGTGATTAATGAAAATATTAATATTAGTAGTGTCTTGAAGTTGAGGATGGCCCGATTATGAATAACCTTATTTATTTGTTTGAAAAGATACACACAGTTTATTTTCACTGTCATTATTGAATTTATAATTGTTTTTAATAAGACTTGGCAAATATCACTTTGCACACTCACCTTATTTTTAAAGAATTTTCAGTATAATTATATCACGGCACCTTGGCTAGTAAGATTTTGTCCAACTCGTACACATTTACACATTTGTGTATTTTTAAGTGTTATAAAGGATTTAAAGTGGGATGAGAACTTTGAAGTGACATCTATTTTTATGCCTAAATGATGGTCAGTCATACACACGGAATAATTTTTTAATGTTTTTTATTGGTTTTATGCAATCAGGGTTATGAGTGTTGTACAACTATAACAACTTCTATGAACATTTATTATGTTATTTTTAACAGTATGAACTTAAAAAATGAATTTTATTAACATGTTTGTATTTAATACGATGACTATTTATTAATTATGTTAATGAACTAACAAGTCACATGATTCATTACTATCTATTTAATGATGTTATTTCATTTAGGTGTTCATCTTGAGAAAGCTCGGTATTAACCTAGCAAAAGCGCTTGATTTTATTGTGGATTTTGTTTCGTGGTGGTGAAATAAAGATTTGACGTTTTAACATCACTTTTCCTGATTTCTGTCGCTTGTGGACATTTGGATTTTTCTTGGTTCCTGCAAGGTAGTTAACCTAAAATGAACCTATGAAAGGGATGGAGTACTTCTTCATTTTCCCCATCACTTTCTCTGAGGGTTTGAGGGGAAGGCAAGCATTAGCAGGAGAGCACAGATAGTCTCACTTATAGCATTGTTCTTAAAGTTGGGGGATTGCTTGTGTCGAAAGTGGGGTGGGCAGGAAGTTTCTGGGTGGTGAGGGGGTCAAAGTTTTAATGAATATATCTTTCATTGATTTTACCAGCATGCTTGGATTCATTCATCCACATGGCCACAATTAAGGTTATTTTGTCCCACGTTGCACTAATTTGTTTCCCCAGAAGTTTGCAGCCATAGTCATGCACATAATGCAGTCATAATTATGCACATAATGCTAGGTTTGTTACAGTTTTAGTGAGTTGAAGTGGTAAGTAAAGGGATGCTGTAGGAGATGTAGGAGAAAGGTCTGTGTGTGTTTCTCTCTTGTGAGAACAAGTGGTTGGGGGAAGATGGTGGCTTTTCCGTGGTGGCATGTGCTGGTACTACATGCATTCTCATCTAAAACCTGTTGTAAGTTTGGTAATGTTATGGGGGATATGTTAAGTAAAGCCTCTCCTTTAACATGGATGCTGTCGCAGGCTCCATGATATGATGTATTGGCAGAGGTATGGAATGGTTTAATTTTTCTTTACCCTGATTGTTTCTCCTTCCATCTCCAAGATGAGGAATGCTGCCACTATAATGTGAAATAATTGGGTAAATGAGGGAACACTTACTAATGGCTCACTAACAATTTTAACTAGGAAGCTCATAGGATGGTTAAATGCAATAGTTTTATTTTTAGACTAGGCCTTTTAATGAAATATGATTCTGTTCTATTTACCATTCACAAAAGTTAAATTGTTAACACAGAATGTGTGATAGGCTTTTTCAATGTGAAAGTTCGAGGAATATGAACTTTTATGACCCCAAATGAGTAATGTTCCTCGAAATAAGGTACACTTGAGAGGTATGGATATGTTATTGAGGTATTTTATTCTTTGTTTTAAGCATGATAATTTCATTGCTGGGTACACGTTGCTGTTAAAGCTGCTTGTAGAACAAAGCAGCACATGGGAGGGGGTAAGCTTAAGTGTCATTTAAAAGCAAAGGTTCAGCTGCTGCTGCTTTTGTCATAAAACCATTTTGCTGCAGTGTGTTCCTTTGCTGGCTGTGATTGCTGGCTGTGAAAGGATTTGCTGAGGGATACAGTGGTTCCAGGTTATTGAGGTTAGGGGATGTGAGGCAGGGAAGTGGCTGTGCAGTTGATGAGCAAATTAGGCCCTTGGGAGTGCTTAATGTTCTTTTGGTTGTTAGTTTGGTGGAATTTTCAGTTTTCTTCTTCTGTGTATTTGCTTGGGTAGATCTAAACAGATCAGCCAGAAAAGGCAGGCAGCTAGTATTGGGAAAAGTAAGGAATGAGTGGTTGTGTCCAGGGGTGTGGCTTTAGAGGTGCTGTGGTCTTCATGCTGGGAGTCCTTTGGACTTTGTTTTGCTCTGTAAAGGGCAAGGTGGTGTGTAATCTGTTTGGGTATATGAAAAGGAGAGCTTTTCAGTGTGTGGTGTTCTGGGAGAGAGGTTGTCCAGTCACTCTTGGTGCATGGTAGGGTAGTGGATTTAGCAAAGGAAGGCATATTGATTGAAGCCATTAAGATGGTGGGTGGTTGGTCATTGAGTGCTTTCTTGTTCTATAATAGATAATTGGGTATGGTGACTGGCTAAAGTACATTTTCTAGGAAAAGAAATGTCAGTTTGGTCATGCTTATATCTATTGGGTGGCAAACGGGGTGTGCAGTTTGGCTGGATGGCCTGTAATTGGGTTTGCACTGTTTTGGGTGGCATTGAGCTTCTTTGCATCCTGGTAGTATGTTTGGCAGGTAATGATCTGGCATAATTCTGAAGCCACAGGTGGTAGTTAAGATAAGTGAGGATCTGTTTATTTTAAGAGATTATACCCAATTATGTGTACTGTGTGGTTGGAGGTAGTACCAAGGTTATTTGGGATGTGGATAAGGCTCATTGGTTTGTTAATGTTAGGCTACTTAGGCAACTGGCTGTTTTGAGTTGTTATATGATAGGACATTGGGATGGCTATGACAGGGATCCATTTTGGTTCAGTGAGGATGGAATATACCTGAATGATTTTGGTTTGGACCTTTTCATTGTACACTTAGGTTTGTTTTTGAGGCTTTGCTGAAGGTTTTGGAGTGAATGAGAGGGAACAGCCTGTGTCAGACTGGTTGGTGGAGAAGAGGGGTAGGATTGTTCCTTTTCTGTTCCCCACTCTGGTGTTGGATTCAATGAGTTGGGGAATGAAAGTGAGCAATGGGATACTGCTTGATAAGTAAGCAAGTGAGCAGAGGTGAGGACGCTGCTTGATAAGTAAGCAAGTGAGCAGAGGTGAGGACATTGCTTGATAAGTAAAAATAAGTGAGTGGAGGTGAGGATGCTGCTTATTTGGTTAGGGTGAGTGGGGCTACACTGCCCTAGTAAACAGTTATTAGAGATGTTCATGCTGTGACCAATAAATGAAAAAATATTGTTCTATAAAGTTATGTTTATAGAACTTTAATAAAGATCGTTGAATGTCATTTGGTGTGGTGTACTTATCTGAAGGGGACCAGGACAAATGAGGTTTGGGAACAAACCAATTTATCCAGGGACATCTTCAGGGAAGGGCTAGGTAGGAATAGCTATGGGATTTGGGATAGTAGTGGAAGGTTAGGGTGGTGGGGATGAAAGGATTAAATTGTGAAGGTAGGAGGTTTGGGAGGAAATGAGGTAAGTGCAAGGAGGGGCCTTAACTGGATTTGTGTGAGTGTAACTGGGTAAGGTATCAGATTTGACATGAACATGCTAGCTGCCCTTCCTCCCTTTCTTAGAAACATTGGGGATTATGTGACTATTTTATAGGTTGGTGTTGATGCTGAGAAGAGGGGCCAGATTCTCCCTCTTCTGTTGCCCCTCTGGTGTTGGATGTTTAATTCAATGAGTTGGGGAATGAAAATGAGGGATGGGATGCTGCTTGATAAGCAAGTAAATGAGTGGAGGCGAGGACACTGCCTGATAAGTAAGGAAATGAGCGGAGGTGAGGATGCCACTTCATAAGTTAAATAAATGAGCGGAGGTGAGGATGCTGCTTATTTGGATAGGGTGAACAGGGTTACACTGCCCTAGTAAATGGTTATATTGATGTTCATGCTGTGATGAATAAATTAAAATATTTGTTTGATAAAGTTATGTTTATGGAAGTTTAATAAAAGTCATCAAATGTGATTTGGTGTGATGTATTGTTTTGAAGGAGACCGGGACAAAGTATGTTTATGACACTGTAGCTTCGACATCCAGGATTGTCACTACAGGTACTGGGTTGATGAGGTTTGCCTGTATGCATTCTCAAAACCTCCCATATGGAAAAAAAAACGTTATGTGTTAAATTCACCTTTGGATAGAAATTTAGTTTTTGGCCACTCTGCTGCAGAGGTTATCAAAAATATAATGACAGAGCTGAGCTGATACAGAGAATCTTTTTGATTTTTTCAGCCCTGCTCAATTTTCCAGTGTTATTTTCTGGTTCCTCATCCAATTTTGGCAATAAAACATAAGAGTCTCGGCAAAATGCTGGTAAGCAGAAATTTTAACATACAATGGCAAGGAGGTTCCAAAAAGGAAACAAGACCCCCCCCCAAAAAAAATACAAAAAACAAAGGAGAGTCATATAAATCTTAATGACTACATAAGGGACTTTGTCTACCCATCTACTCTGGCAGTCCTTATCCCTTCCAGAAAGTCTGAATCTCCATTTCTCTATTTGGGTTTAAGACAAACAGGTTTTGAGTCTCTTTCAGCAAGGATATAGATGGCTGTGGGAAGAAATCCCTCCTTTCCAGGGAATTGTTTCACATCCTCTAGAACAAATCCCTCTGTTTCTTCCTGTCCTACAGCACATGCTTTCTCGGGGGAGGGGATGATAGAAACAGTTTGACCTTACTATTGGGGAAGAGATTTCTATTCAATAGTTTTTCTGGTGCCAAAGGAAGAAATAAAATGCCTGGAGACCAGTTCTTGACCTTTCATTTCTAAATGAGTTTATGATAGTGCCTGAGTTCAAAATGCTTTAACTACCTAATCTCTTACCCTATCATCAACATTTGAAGTTTTTCTTTTGGTAACCTTAGATTTAAAAGATGCTTATCATCATATTCCTATCCATCCAGACCTCAGACATTTCTTAACGTTTTAGGTATCTGGATCACATTTAACCTTTCAGCTGCCGACTGCTTCAAGAGTTTTCAGTAAGTGTCTAGCTACAGTTACAGCACATTGTAAAATACAGTATATTTATATTTTTCCATATTTAAACAAATTCCTTATACTTCAGAGTCTTTTTCAAAGTGTCAGGAATCTGTCACTTGTGAGGTAGATCTCCTATGCAGGTTGGGATTCCAAGAGGACATTCAAAAATCTTTTTTGACTTCATCACACAGGACTGTGTTCCTGTGATGTTTGCTAGATACTGCAGTACAAAGAGCTTTTTTTCCCCACAGGAAAAAATAGATCTATATTTAAATCTTTTCCAGAGGGCTTTCACTTAGACTATGGTCACTGTGTGGGATTACCTCAGGATTATGAGTCTCATGGGATCTATGATTTTCATGATACCTCTGGCAAGACTCCACATAAGAAAGATATAATGGTATCGGGAGTCTCTTTGATCTCACATCATCACCCATTATCTTTTTAAATTCCAATTTTGGAATTTGTGAGAAACTTTATTATTATGGCCAATACCACAGCAGTGTGGTAAAAAACAAGCAAGAGGGAACCAGGTCTTTCCCCCATGCAAAATAGCCATCTTAGCGATGGATATATCTTTGTAGCAGAATCTCACTCTACAGGCTTACTATATTTAATCAGAGTAAAACTGTGTGTCAGACAAGCCAAGCAGGACAGAAGCAGACCCTCTGGAACGGAAAATAGATTAGCGATATTCCAAGATTAGATCCATATACGGTAGTTCCTCCGGTACACCCATGTGCCCTCTTTCTGAACAATCAGTGTCACAGTTCTGCTTCAGGACTTCTTGAAGAAGGCCTGGGAGACAGATTACTTTTCTTTTCCTTGAGCAGAAACATGTCCTGTATGCTTTTCCACCCTTTTCACTAATATTCAGTGTACTTCTAAAGATTCAGAAGAAATCCACCAAGATCATTGTAGTGACTCCCTTCTGGCTAAAGCACCAGTGGTTCTCCCTTCTATTGGAATAGGTCAGGACTGATTACCACATGCTTCCTCACTGGCTGGATAAACTCACACAGGAAGAGGGATATTTGATACATCCAGTCTCCAAACAACCTCCTGAATGATAGGATCTTAATAGCTTTTAGTCACCTGTTTTCTGAAGTCTGCTGTAGGTACTAATGGAGGCAAAAAAGCCTGCTACTAGAAAATCACATATTAGGAAATGGGAGAAGTTTTCTAGTTCATGCTAATGACATAACTAGCACCCATTCACGGCCAGTGCTTTTCTGGCTTTACAAGCCAGGGGTACAGCAGCAGACCCTGGTAACTACAGATCAATAAGATTAACCAGCCCGATCTGTAAAACCATGGAATGAATCATCTTGGACCTTATGAATAAGGATATTGGTGATCTGCTAACCCTTGATCCAACACAGTTTTGTTTTGTCAAAGGCAGGTCATGCCTGGTAAACCTTGTGGACTTCTTTGAAAACATCACCAGAGCCATAGATGAAGGCAAATCTGTGCATACAGCCTACCTTGACTTAGCCAAGGCCTTCAACACAATTCCACATTTGGGCATCATTGATAAACTCTCTCAGTTGAATATCAACCCTTATGTTGTCAGGAGGGTTGCTAACTGGCTCACTGGCAGATCACACTCACTCAAAGTTGAGGAATTTACTTCAACCGGCAGACCTGTAAACAGTGGAGTTCCACAGGGATCAGTGCTTGGACCCTGTTGTTTGGAATATACTTCTCAGACATTCAGGCTAAAACGGAGGGGTTCTGGCTGACTACATTTGCTGATGACTGCAAATTAGGTTCAATCATTGAATCCCCAAACAATGTCAATATACTTCAAGAGGGACTTACACAAACCAATGATTGGTGCCAAAGCCATGGACTCAAACTCAGTGCTAAAAAAATGTATTATCATCTCCTTCAGTAAAAACGATATCCCTGCAGACTATCATATAAATAATAATACCCTAAGTAACAACTCAGTAATGAGAGACTTGGGAATGCAAGTTGACTGTAGCCTAAACTTTGATCACCATGTGTCTACTGTGGTAAGGAAGGCATTCTGCATTACACACCTCATTAGCAAAGGCATTGCCTCAAGAGCAAAATAGGTCATAACTCCCCTGTACTCAACCCTCATCAGGGCAATAATTGAATACAGTGCTTCCTTTGCTATGTACCTTATCAGGCAATTGCAGCAACTTGAGAGATCTCAGAGATTTCTAACCAAGAAAATTCAGGGTCTCCAGCATATGTCATACATTGACAGACTGAAGACACTGTCACTGTACTCAGTAGCATACAGACTACTTAGAGAAGACTTGTGCCTGGCCTACAGAGCAATCTCGTACCCAAACATAATGGAAATGCTGCACATCCGCAAGTCAAATGGGACAAGGGTCACCTGCTCCAGACCTTAACCTGGCCTGCAACATAAATAGGACCTGCTGGAAAGACATATATGTCTCTCAGAGGTTGCAACTCCTCTGGAATAGGCTACAAACTCACATCAAACAGACCCCCTTTGTGACCCTGTATATGTCTAAGCATTGCCTGAATGACTGGATGGGAAACCGTAAATTCTTTCCAGGGATTTCACCCATGACCCTCTTAGATATGGGCAGTTGTTGCTAACTAAGATCTCGAGTTTAGGCAAGCTCCGTTATATCGGGTTTCTCTAGTATTATATTGGGTACACATGACTATGCTCTTAAAGACCTTCGGGTCAATAGCCTAGTAACCGCCTATGAACTTATGAACGTATTTGTTTGAATTACTTTATATGGCCTCTCTTACTCCTCTATCAGGGGTCATTTGTCAGCCATTTCAGGATGTCTGCCTATGGATTTCCCTCTTTCAAGGTATTCCTATGTCAAAGTTTTTGAAAGGGAAATTGCATAACAGACCTCCAAGAAATCTGGTGGCTCTTTCATCTCCTATATGGGGTCTTATGTTTGTGTTAGAGAAGCTAATACTTGCTCCATTTGAACCAGCTCATCTGGCTGACATGAGGTTCTTAACATCGAAAACAGGTTTGCTGGTTACTCTGAGTTGCAAGATATTATGATGGGGTATCCTTATTTCATTTTCCACAGAGGCAGGGTTTCTTTAGGAGCTAATCCTTATTTTTCCCTAAAGAGGTATACAAGTTTTGTTTAAGCTAAACTATCAATCTTTCTGTGTTCTTTCCTGAACCTTGAAATGAGGGAGAAAGGATACTTCAAACCTTGGATGTCCACAGACAAAACTATCTTGAGAGAACTAAATCTTTTGGAACTTCTGTTCAGGTATTCATTTCTTATGGAGGTAAGATAATGGGACATCTTGTAACAAAAGAGATTATTTCCAAATGGTTTTCTTGGGCTGTTACCTTTTGTCATTCCTACCACAACAAAACTACTCTAGGCAAGTGGTCAAGGCTCATTCTACCAGGGTCTTGGAAAGGGTTGGACTCTAGAAGCAGTAGCCTGGTCCTCTGTACATGCATTTACAAATCACTACATGCTAGATTCCTTGTCCAGGTCAAGGTCAAGCTTTGCTAGGCCAATTCTCCAGGAGCTCCTGGACCTTTTTCCTTCTGCCCTCCAGTTGTTATATGCTATGGTAATCTATCTGTATGGCTTAGGCTACTGCAGCAGTGATCAATATGAAGAACATAATGCAGTTGTTTAAGTACACTTACCAAAATAGTAGATGTTTGAATAATCACTGCTGCAGGAGCCACTCCCTCCCACCCCCCCTTTGCTTTTTTATGTGTCTTTTATGCCAGAGTGTGGTGATTTATTTTTGTTGTACTTAGAAATGTCCCTAGAGTCCCCTCAGGGTTCAGCTTCCCTCTCTCAGATGGCATGAAAGATCTCAAAGGCTTGGCACCCAAATCTGTCTTTTAGTCAGCTCAGGTTGAGCTGACTATTGGTTTGGGTGTGTGTTAGGTACCCTGAAGTTTTGGAAGTTGGCTGGTTGTAATATTCTGTGCAGGATATAACCCATATAGCTTAGGCTGCTGCAGCAGTGATCATTCAAACATCTGTTATAAGTTTACTTACACAACTGTACTTTCTGCATATAGTACTAATGTCTATTTTCTTTCACAGATCTACATTTCCCCAGCTACCACCTTATGTATTTCCAGTTACAAAATACATATTGCCTAACAAAAATCTATACCTATATTTTAACATCTTATAATATCAATTAAATATCTATATTGACCCGCATATGACCTCTTTTTAATATTTTGTGTGTACAACTTTTTGAAGTCTCTAGATAAGTAACTACCATAAAAGGAGAAACAAAAATCCTTTTCATTATAAGCTTTATAAACTGCACTCCTGAATTAATCTTTATATCTGCATGTCTTTATCAATGTGCTTTGTGTTTCCTGTCAACCTTCCAATAAACCCCATACCAGCACGCAGACAAAACTACCTGGTCTGTTTCATTAACTTGTTATGAAATTCCATCTTGTATTCTTTCCATTACTTCTATCAAAATATCTCAAATTATTTCTTACTAAAAGGAAACATTCTTTTAAAATATTTTTTTTATCCTATAAAGTACCTTACTACTGGAATGCAATGACATTCTCTCCTTATACATTAATAATCTTATACATCAATAATGTACCTGAAGAGACAACCTTCCAGGAATATGACAGCCTGAAACATACCTTATCCAAGCCTGCACTTTTAAGAAGAGATAATACTCATCCATATGTAATCTATTCAAAATGGCACATTATACCAAGCCTTTTCCAAACCAAACACTGAATACATGCAAGACCACCCCCTTTCATTTTATATATCCCTTAGAAAATGTAGCAAGTATATTCATCATCATAAAGAAGAGAGACACAGCATAAAAAACATGAAATTATTCTAAGATTTCTACAATAATTGCATCAAGCCTCAAGTATTTAACATTGTACAACATTCTATAATCTCTTGGAAATTAAGAAACAGTGCATCACAACTGGCATCCAATAATATTTCATTTATTAATCTAGTCAAGTAATCATCCTTTAACATGCTCAGCAACATTTTGCGTTTAGTTGTTCAATATACATAAAAAGCATTCCCTAGAAAGTTGGTTGCAATATAATGTTTAAAGATGAATGAATGAATGTAGATGGAGCACATGAAGTCCAATCTAGGTGAACTTAACATAATTCAAGCATATTCCTGGTCTGAGCCTGAAATTGGTCAATATTAATAAGTGGACTACCCTGGTAAACAAATGTAAATAAATGAATGAATGAATGAATGAATAATGAATGAATCAATAAATAAACAAACAAATGAACAAACAAATAAACAAATAAATAAATGTACTTACTGCCAATCTGCAAAGCCATGTGCCCTTATGATCTTTTAATGGAAAACTCCCCTACTATAAAAAAATTCCTACCTAAAGTATATTAGCATAGCTCAAAACCATTTGCTTAATGCAACAACCTTTAAATAAATAAACTTATAATAATATTTAAAATAGAATGCAGCATGAAAAGCACACACAGAATTTGATAGCTGAATCAGCATCCACATAACTTGTCAGTCTGTTGCATTTCCAGTATAAGATATTTGAAACAGTACCCCAAAATATGCTTGTACAAAATAAACAACACTCATAACCTTAAGTATACTCTACTATACTAATACTAATTATTATTATTATTATTATTATTATTATTATTATTATTACAAAAAGAGTAGCATTAAGGCAAGAAAGTCAGATGCCGTGCTTTATAATACTTAGTTGCTCCTCACAGCTTTTGTATCTAACATCTTAATATTGGTTTCACCTGTTGCAAACCAACAACCCTAAATCTTAAATTATTTAAGTTAATGAGGTATATTACTTTCATGATAACTAAATGTCACCCTATATCAAATCTGAAATATAAACCAGTTGACCATAATAAATTCATACCAGCTGCCTTGCCCTATATCATATTTTAATATACAATACTTAAGGAATCCTAAAATAAAATTTCCTAAGTCAAATGTATGTACAGGTGTAATATCTTTTCGACACTGAACATGTTCAAAATACATGTGCTATAATTTGCTATGAAGACATTTGCAGCATTTGTAATACAGCAAGAGACAGAGCCATTGACACTGAATATGCTGAATTTATAGAAGCATATTCAGTGTCAATGAATATGCTGAATTTATAGAAGCATACCCCCATTTACAATTTTAACACATAAATACTGTATAATAAATATAATAAAATTGTCGTAGCTGTCATTTAAAAAGTGTCTCTCATATACTTGGATCTAATCATATATATCAATATAAATGGTTGTATATAAATCTTAACAACTATATAATTTTACTTAAACTTTGAAACAAAGATTTAAAACTGGTAATTGTTGCAATTTTTACCCTTGTAGTCAAAATGTACCTGGCATATTATGATTAATATAATATTTAAAACACATATGTAAATATATAACTGTAAATTACAGACATTGAGGCCTTTAGGCCATGTCAAGTAATGACTGGATCAAAAATATAATAGTATTCTCTTTTATACTAAAAAAAACACTTAATATCTTAAATAGGATAGTACATCAACACATCTTAGAGTATATAATTGCATACTTGAAGCACTATGACAAATCTAGCAACCAGTGAAACACAGGTCTAACAGTGATAACAGCTATACCATATTTGCTGCCATAATCAGTCATCAATATATCTTAACTGGAATATTACATAAAACATGTCTATAAGTATATAATATATCAAACAAATATTTAAACCTTTAAATCAGGTAAACAGTCCATTAAACATAGATACATCAGTGCTAATAGCTGCATCAGTATTTGCTTCTATAGTCATATTCAATATATCTCATTTAATGTACTACATAAACCAAATTATAACCATAGCTATAGATTAGGAATGTTACAGGAGCCCAAAGTAACAATGAAAATATCATGGGGGAATTTAATAAAGCCTACACATTTTTTTTCCATGTAGGCATCACGCCACACTGCTTACACAGATGCAAACATTTTTAGATTCGTTAAGCACTGCGGAGTGGCACAAACACATGCACGTGCCAACACGGAAACTTCTGTGGCATGCAAATTGCAAAATAAGCAGGTGAATCTCATGCAAATGAGGCAGGTAGAGTGATCCAGCAAGCAGATCGGCATCTGTTCAGACCCCATGTCAGTGTTAATAGTGTATGTAGAAAAATTCCATGTACAGGAGTATAGACAAACAAAAGGGGTTGTAAAAATGCAGATATATGGACAGAAATCCCAGGAAAATGTAATACCACATACACATATGAGTGAAACCATTATCCTGTATGTCAGAAAAATTCAAGGAAATAAGTTAAATTCATTTTATTTTTAATAATCTTGGCAAGTTGGCACAGTGTACTGCAGTGCACAAACATGCTTTATAGAAAAATGAAAAAAAATGGGGAAAAAAATTAATATGTGACAGAAATGTATTACAGGACCTTGCGTGCTAACATGGTAGGGCTATGAAGTGTGTAGTTTCCAGGCTGTTAGCATGGATGTCTGTGCAAATGAGGTAGAGTTACTGAATAGCAGAAAGGAGTAATTGTGTCTGCATATCCTCTTTGTGTAGGCTTAGACCCATGTTGCTGTTTACACAGGATGTAGCTGACATCTGGAGAAGTGTGTCCATTGACTTCTAAGCTCATTTCAGCTTAAGTGTACATGATTGCATGGCATGCCACCTGGCTGAGGATGTCCTTTCGGGGGGTCCACTAACTTCTAAGCTATGTTTACCTTTGGCGCAAGTGTTTATGTGACGCACTGCAGTGATGAGTGTATCTGAAAACCAAATGTATTCATAGGTTCATAGGTTCTTGGGTTCATAGGTAGGTACTAGGCTATTGACCCTGGGGCCTATATAAGCCTAGGCAAAAAGGTTCCCTGGCTTTTGCCACCCAAGAAAATAATTTTCCTGTGCCCATGTCAAGCAGAGCCACAGAAGTGATCCCCTGGGTGAATTTTCTATTTCCCATCCAGTCATCAAGGTTTTTCTTAATGAGGGCCAATGAGGAGCTTTGCTTGACATGAATGGGTAGTTTGTTCCAGAGTATGGGAAGTCTCTGGGACAGGAACCTATCCCTCCAGCATGTTCTGTTTATTGTGGTGACAAGGTTTAGGTCCCTGGAGCATGTGGTTCGGAGAGATTGGGATTTCTTTAAGTGTAGCATGTCCAGTAGCTCTGGGTTTGATATAGCTTTGTATGTTAGGCAGAGATCACCTCTGAGTAGGCGATATGCTACAGAGTAGAGCTGGAGGTTTTTGAGATGGTCTGCGTATGGCATCTGTTTGAGGCCAGTAATCCTCTTAGTGAGGTATTTATGTGGCCTTTCCAATTGTTGTAGGTGTCTTTTGAGATACATGCCAAATGGGGCATTATAGTCTGTAATGGGACTGATGAGTAGAGAGGAACAATGACCTCCTTTATTCTAGAGGAGAACCTTTTTGTGATGAGGTGCGCCACATAGAAGGATTTCCTGACTACTGTGGCAATATGGCTATCAAGAGAGACTACTGTCTACTTGTGTCCCGAGGTCTCTTATCACACTTTCAGTATTTAGTGAGCTACCACCTATGTGGTAGTTCATGGGTACTGAGTGTTTCCCAAAGGGGATGACAATGTACTTCTTGGCATTGAGCTTGAGGCCATGACTTTGACACCAAGCATCTGTCTCTGTGAGGCCCTTATGTAGAATGTCTACATCATTAGGTGATTCTATTATGGGTCTCAGTTTACAGTCATCTGTGAACTTTGTTAGCCAAAGATCTTCTGTGTTGGCCTGCACTTCAGAGAAGTAGATGCTGAACAAGAGAGGACCCAGGACCGAACCCTGTGGTACTCCACTCATCACTGGTCTGAAGTCAGACTTGGAGTCGGCTACTTTACTGTGTGGGTTCTGTCAGTGAGCCATTTGGCCACCCATCTTGTGACATAGGGATTTATGCCCAGTTTAGTGAGTTTATCTATAATTCCAGAGTGGGAGATGGTATCGAAAGCCTTGGCAAGGTCAAGATAGGCTGTTTGCACTGCCTTGCCCTCATCTATAGCTCTAGTGACTGTTTCAAAGAAGTCAATCAGGTTTAGTAGACATGATTTACCTTTTACAAACCCAAACTGAGTGGGGTCCAGGGTTTGGAGGTTACCTATGTCTTTGTTTATAAGCTCCAAGATGATACATTCCATGGCCTTGCAGACCAAGTTCGTCAGGCTAATGGAGTGGAAGTTTCGGGGGTACATGGTGGCACCCCCTTTGTGGAGTGGATAACCGTCACTGTGCACCATTCAGTAGGCACATAGCCTGAGGTGAGGCTATGATTGAACATGGTATTTAGGTGGGGTGCCATTTCGTTCTGTAGTTCTTGCAGTACGCAGCCTGGGATGTTGTCTGGTCCCATGGATGCTGTGTTCTTGGCTTTGGAGAGTGCGGTCTTTACTTGTTCATCCATGATTACAGGGGCTTTGCATTCTTCCTGTATTAAGATGGGCCCTTTGGAGGGTGAGAGGGGGGTAAAGTTAGCACTGAACCTATCTGCCAGGATGTTGGAAATATCGGTTGGTTCTGTATATTTAGTGCTATTGTGCTGTAGCTTTGAGCAGATCTGAGTGTTGTTATTGACTATAAAACTACTCCAAAGCCAACTTCATGCTTCTTAATGCACTGTATAAGCACATACATGAGTGCATGAATCGTGCCATCCCCAACAGAACCAAGATGCTATCCTCCAAAAAAAGGAAGCCAATCTGGTGGTCCCCTGCCATAAACAAGCTCTACAACAGAAGGAAGAAGCTGTTGCAAAAAAGAGTAAAATCCCAAGATTGGAAGAAGTGGTCTTGCTTAAAGGTAAGATGAAAAAATGGTTTATCCTAAACACTGCAGTGTGCACTAGATGAGTTAGATGTGAAAGTAGGTAATTTAAGTTTTACCTGTCTAAAAGTTAAGTTTTAGTGGAGAGTCACTATTTTTAAAACAGCAAGATAGATTGAAAGGGGGTGGTCACTTTTGTATTCTGGTACTATGGAATACAGTAGGATGGCCAATAAATTTAAAAAGTTCAAGGGTAGTGATTTCACAAAATGATAATCTTGTGCATACTCACACCAGCCAGTAAAAGCAGAGAGGAAATGAGATATATGGTCAAATTAACATAAGGGGCAGGCATCTAGAAAGATGGTGTTTAAGAACACACCAGTAACTGGGTGGGATGGTGAGAAAAAATTCTGTCTGACTCACAAGAGACAGAGTTGTGGTCTCTTTTCAAGTTTTAGTATGCAGTTAAAAGCAGAATATATGTAAAACACATTGTAAAGAAAACAAATCATAGTATACAAAATAGAAAAAGGCTATAAAATAATACAAAACAACAAATAAAAAGCAAACTAACCTTTCTCTCACAGCAAACTGTAGCAGAATCTGGGTGAGCCTTTCCAGTAAAGTTCTGAAATGTTTTATTTTTACCCCTTAAATAGAAGGTTTAGTTCCTTGCTCCACCCCCTCACTTCACAGATGATTAACCTTAGCTGACCTGTTGTAACTTATGTGTGACTCCTTAACTGACCTCTTCTAATTTTTGTCTGACTCACAAGAGACAGAATTGTGGTCTCTTTTCAAGTTTTAGTATGCAGTTAAAAGCAGAATACAAGTAAAACACAGTGTAAGGAAAACAAATCACAGTATACAAAATAGAAAAAGGCAATAAAGTAATACAAAGCACAACAAATAAAAAGCAAACTAACCTTTCCCTTACCGCAAACTGTAGCAGAATCTGGGTGAGCCTTTCCAGTAAAGTATTCAATCAGTTTCAACCCTTGTTTAAGCTAAAATAGGGCCATTATGATGCTAATTATATTGTAGGCAGGTGGAATCCAACATAGTTAGCCAATCACACATTCTACATCTACAGCAGAGAGTATGGATGGTGCAGTGGTGCAGCAGTAGAGTTGTTGCCTCATAGCCAGATGTTCTTTGGTTCAATTTTCAGTTAGAGTGCCTTCTGTGTGGAGTCTACATGTCCTCCCTGCGTTTGTGTGGGTTTCTTCCCACATTAAAAAGGCATGCGTTTGGAGTGTTTCTCACTGGGCCTCCACTGAAAATATGCTTTTTTCCAAGTTAGACTTTTCCGGTTAACGAATGTTAAAAAAATAAAATAAATAAATCTATAAAGTATGCACACACCCTACATTCTGATTTTTCCACAATATTCTGGACCATTGGAGTACAGACTTTGGAATTTTAACTGAGATAATGCTAGAGGCTGCTGCACGTCTGCTACATCTGTATGTGCTAGATGCTGACGTCAATGCTGCTGCTGCTGCTGACAATAGGCCTAGACAGAGAAGGAAAAGAGTGTTCAGGCCCAGGGTGACCTTGCAAGAGCTACATGAGGTGGAGATTATAGAGTGCTACAGGGTGGACAGGGACATACTCAAGAACTCACTGAGCTCTGCCTCCCTCAACTCAGGCCCATAGTCAACAGAGGGGAACCCATCCCAGTGGAAACAAAGGTATGTGCAGCCCTTAGGATACTAGCTACAGGTACTTCCCAAAGACTAACTGGGGACATGATGGGGGTCTCACAGCCATCAGCATCCAGGGTACTCTACCAATTCCTGCTACCACATGCCAGTGAGCACATTTCTTTTCCCCTCACCACTGAGACAAGTGCCAGGAATATGCAACACTTCTAACATGTACCACACTACCCTGAAGTACTGGGTGCCATAGATTGCACTCATGTACACATCAAGGCACCACCTGGTGAGGAGGGTAGAATCTACATCAACTGCAAGGGGTACCACTCCATCAACTGCCAAGTCATGTATAATGCCTAGAGGATTATCAAGAATGTGTGTGCTGGCAGTCCTGGCAGTTATCACAGCTCCCATATCTGTCATGCATCACAGCTGTACCAGATGTTTGCTGGGGGGACATCCCACGTCTATTTGCTGGGGGATTCTGGCTATGCACTGGAACCATGGATGATGACACCCATCAGAAATGCACATACACCCTTGGAAGAATGCCATAATGAGGCACCCGCACAAACTAGGAACATCATAGAACATGTGTTTGGACTTCTGAATTCACGGTTCTGGTGTCTTGATATATCTGTTGGAGCCCTGCAGTACTCTTCAGCCACATGTGCACATATGTTCACAGTGTGGGCTATGCTGCACAAGCTGATCCTGTGGAAACAGCTCCAGCAGGATCAGCAAAGGAATGGGCTACACAGCCCCCCACCAGTGTCTAGGTCATCACAGCCACAGTCACAGGAGGACTTGGAGGAGGAACCCCATTATGATGTCCCTGAAGGCAGATGTAGGCATGCCCAGTATGCTGTGGCTTTGGCTAAGAGATAAGGCATAGCACATTCTTGGCAACCTAGGGCCCTAGGGGCTAACACCTTACTCCTATTCACATACATATATTAAAACTGATGCCAAGCAGCCCACGCATCCTGTACCTATCCATGTATTGGCTGTGTACTGCTTGTATTAGACAGAGTCAGCCATGAACTACAGTTCTGTCAACTGCTGCATTCGCAAGGTAAGTCTCTAACCTGCACACTACTTGTAAGGATTACTATAATATGGTATTGTATGTATGGATCTGCTGCATTTATGCAAGGAAATATAGTGAGCTATTTGGACAGAAGTAACATCCACATGGGACCACAGATACCCAGTCCACTAGTATATGTTCCTTCATATTCAATTTGCCTCATGGTTGAAATATTCAGTCAAGGGAGATGTTAAACAGTGGTATCAGATGATATTTGGACTACTGTGTATCCCAGCAGAACACGGCTTTCTCATATAACTGCTTTAACAGTAAGTCATCAATGGTATATCAGCAGTCCAGGCAATCTCAAGGCAATAACAGAGAAGTTGATCACACACTGTATGTCACACTTAGCTCAGGAATTGCAACATACATATGTATGCTGTTGATTATGTGACGAATGACTCCTCTCTGTCTTGCAGCTTTTGTGGCTCAGTGAACTAGAGAAATGATCATGGGAGATGGTGTTGATGGTCCAAATCAGGAAGTATCCACATCTTTTGCATGTGAGGTATTATTATGTTGGGGTCTTCACAGACTGTCAGTCTTTATGTGGTGTAACATTACAAACATCTGTCACATATTAATTACATCAGACAGTGAGCGAATGCCATGGACATTTTAAGTGAAGTGCAGTACTGCAGAAACAGGGATGGATGTCATTGTCTGTAACACAAAAAATCCCGGACTGGAGACAGGTAGGTGTGGGCTGGAGTCAGTTTATAAATACTGACAGTCTCACTGGACATGCCCATACACAGTTAAACTGAGTGCAGTTCTGTTGCCCCTTCATCAAAATGACCTGTTATGTATACATATGTCTCTACATACATACATACATACATACATACATATATGTATACATATCCATCTGTCACTATCTCACTCTCTCTTATTTACATAGTATTTCTACCTCTATGTATTTTCAAATAGATCTCTCTCTCTTTCTCTCTCTCTCTCCCTCAATACATATATATATATATATATATATATATATATATATATATATATATATATATGCATACATATATCTCAGTCTCCCCCCATATATCTACATAGCACATATACATATCACACACACAGCTTACAAAAATATGTGTGTGATTGCCTGTATTGTCCTACATACTTGAGTAAAGCTGCTCTATCACACATCTATAATGTTGCTGAAAGGATCCAAAGTAAGGGCTCAACAGTACATAATGCACTTACCTACAGATCCCTGTGCCTGCTGGATGTCACCACATAAACAGCAACAGATGAGCAGGTGGTGTAATGTATAATGTTGTTTATGCATGCATGGACAGGGCACATTGTTTCTGCCCACATGCTTGCCCATCCAAGTACAAACAGCCACATATAGCCATACTGGTAACCGTAGAGACATAGCTATGATAATAACAGTTATCTCACTGCTAGGATACTAGATGCAGATAACAGTACAAAGTGATATCACTCTGTAGGCCACAGATGCTGTTCAGCACAAGCCTAATTTGTGTAATCCCCAAGTAAGTTTGCCTGCAATCACCTGTAAAACAGACAGCTGTGGTGCATGCAATAAGTACTTTGATCTATGGTGTGTTAGACTAAATAGGTGGGAGTTTTAATCTCACTCCAGGCCACTTGTTTCATGTGTGTGTGTGTGTGTGTGTGTGTGTGTGTGTGTGTGTGTGTGGTGTGTGTGTGTGTGTGTGTGTGTGTGTGTGTGTGTGTGTGTGTGTGTGTGTGTGTGTGTGTGTGTGTGTGTGTGTGTGTGTATCCCCCTGTCAAAACAGCTAAGAATCCATCATTGGCTATCAGACTGAATTGTTATGCACTTAGTGGCCCTGTAAGTTGCTGCTGGCTTCCAAACTGCCCTCTTCTCCAAGGTTTGATGATATTGTCTACCTTAAAACTACCAACAACTAGTGTAGTGTCACACTTAAGCTGTGGCACCTATGATAAGTATTGTGTGTAAGAATAGATAAGTAGGGGCTCTAGTCTCAATCTAGGTCTATTGCTATGTGTATGCTTGTATAACATAAATATGATCATCTCAATAACTTATAAAGAAATAGGGAAGTGCAGTATTTTATGTGTAGCAGGTGATGTGACCCTCCAAATGCTTGACCACAACTAGGTCTGCTGATGTCATCAAGCATAATATGTCCTAATGTAAACCAACAAGAGGAAACTCACAAACACGGTAAAAATCCAATAAACAATAAATATGAGCAGAGATAATGGGAAAAATCCGTTTTATTATTACAATGGTGAGTGCTTTCATCTTATACAGTTCCAAAACTTTATGAGGTGCTCTGTTTGCCATTAGGCAGGTTTCTGTTTCAAAGGTGTGTTAAAGTCTGCTAGACTACTCTCTCCCATCAGCATATATTACTATGCCACCTAAAGATATGCAGCATGTACAATCAAGCAGGATCACACATTGCCCTATATGCAAGACAGAGATCACCTCTGAGTAGTCTATATGCCACAGGCTAAAATGACACTCATTTCAGATTATCCCCATTGCATACATGCTGAAGACATGAAGTTCCCTTGCGATGGACCATGCTGTTGTGTGCAATTGCCTTTACTGCTTGAAAAAATACATTACCAAATGGCCATTGCACTCAGATATTGGCATGCTGAGGGAAGAGTACATGCAGGTTATGAGTATGTCAGTTACAGGTAACTGTGCCCTCAGCTATAACATATTATTCACATCATACCACTGGGGAGACATGGTGATCTCAGGCACATTAGGTGTAAACCTGTGTGGCCAGGTCTGTGCACCCAGTTCTTTCACCCCTGAGTATATACATCACATGTTGTGACTGATGTGCTTCTTACAAGGTACATAGCTATCAGTAATGGAAATTACACTACATACAGATTTGCGTGGAGTTTATGGCCATTAGTATGTCAACAGGCATTTGTTTATCAATACCCTCTTGTAGAATATTGACATAACTCACAGACTCGATGAGTGCCCACAGTTTGCAGGCATCAGGCAACATTGTTAGCCGCAGGCATTCAGTATTTACTTATATCATTGTTAAATGGATTCCAAGCAGTTGAGGACCCAGGACTGAGCCCCGTTGAACACTGCTGCTCACAGATCAGCTATTGAAGGCAGATGTCTCTATGTTGAATATTTGTGCCATCAGTGTACCACTTAGTGACTTCTACAATGATAGTACTATGGATGCCTAAGTGGGTGCTTTGTAAATGATGCCTGAGTGGGGGATATAGTCAGATGGCTTGGCTCAGTCCAGGGGGTTATATGCCCTGATGTCCCTCACCCAGGTCATTGGTGACTGCCTCTAAAATGTCAACCACATTTAACAGTCATGATCACCCTGTCAGACATCCAAACTGTGTACAGTCAACTGTGTGTAGATCACATATATGTGTGCTGAGCAGCTCCATGATGATTGCCACTATGTCCATACAGATCTGGTTACTTAGGCAAAGAGGTCTATAGTTCTGGTGGTCAGTGTATGCACCACCTCTATGCAAGGGTATAACAGTTGCTGTTGTCCAGTCATCTGGGGTGCAGCCAGTGGTTTCAGTATGATTGCAAGGTGTTCCCAATGGTGTAAGCAATCCTTGTCAGATCTCATGTAGGATGCAGCTTGGGATGTTATCATGTCCAATAGATGCTGTGTATTCCCCATAGACAGGACATTTATGACCTGCTCTATAGATATGGAAGCTATGGGACAGGTTGTAGGAATGTCATTTGTCACATGTGGTGGAGACAGGGGAGTGAAGTTGATGCAGAACTTGTGGGACTACTGGTTAACTATGAGTACAGGCCCATTACATGTGGCATCGTTATGTATCAGTTCACTGACAATCTGGGCCTGTCCTTTGAGGTTACACATCTAACTACACTGTACAATGTGGTTCTGCTTTGTGTGTGTGGTTAATTTGGTCACCTACTGTGGCTACATAACATCACAACACTATGTGTTTGTTTTAACTGAGGAGGTTGTGCCTCCATTTTAGAAGGGCACCTTCACCCCAACTGTCACACAGAAATGTCCACCTCTTATTGTACATCCTGATAATGGCAGTTGTCCACCAGGCAGGTTTGCTGTGCCATGAAGAGCCTGTGTTCTTCCTGTCAGGTACAGCCGAGATCATGCAGTTGTAATGCTGCTGACATAATGCAGGGGTGTAGAGCTCTGCATACCTGCCTGTCCCATCTGAGGGAGAAGGTGCAGTCAAGCTACGTAAACCATCCCACAGGAGGTAATACATTGGTTTGTTGAAATATATATCTGATTTGCCTGCAAGGGGGTATTTCTGCTAGTAGTTTTAATTGAATTGTGGCTAGATCCCACCAGGGAGGACCTCACATTGGGGGGGGGGCTGCAGTGGTTACCCATATTGGTAAACACGATGTAATACATCGGTTCGCCTTGTAGGAATGTCACGGCACTACTCCAGGGCATTGTAGTTAAGGACGTGGACTAACCTTTGGGGAACTAAGCTGTAGCATGACTAAGCAACACAGCTGGTGGTCTCTTAATGCCACCCCAAACCATGGTGCAATGATATATCTTGATAGACACACATACATACATATATGTGCAATGGGTGTCTGGATTCATGGAGCTGCTCCTGTAGTTGACTATTGCTTGATTATGTGCCTTTTCAGTAGTGAATGGCACATGCAGTGTCTCTAGGAAATCACAGTGTTTCACAAAATCTGGATGTTTATCTGTCCTTAATGAGCATGTATACACCACCTGCATTACCTTGCACACTGTCATTTTGGGGGCTGAAGATGTTGATGGACATGTAGTCTGGCATGGCTGTGGTGCTGTTCACAGCCTTGAATCAGATGTCCTTAACTGCACATGTCTGCATATTCCAGGGTAGAGACATCTTCCATAGACTGGGGTTCAGTGTTGCCATACCCACTGTGTAGCACCATAACCATTATGTTGTATAAAGACGGTGTTTTTATTGCCAAATTTAACCTGAAGAGTGCATCTAAGATGCTTTGTGGGGGTGTCTGCAGCCTTCGCCAGTACTTCAAATCTCAGAGGTGAGAGATAAAGACCATCACTGGTGAAACATTGATGTCTGTTGAGCAAGGCATCCCAGACAGACATGTAGTAGATCCCCTTACAATGACACCACATGCTAAGGAAATTATTGACTTCCATCAATTTCTGTGTGTAAGGAGCCATTATCCTAAGTGACGGTCAACTGCAGCTGAAAGCTATGTGCATACCCGTGAGACACACAGACTGGCTAAGCACATACATGTGTCTGCATACAGTCCAGTGATGTATGTCCCTAGTTGTACACACCTGCAGGAACTATGATGTCAGCATTATATTAACTGATATTCCTTGATTTCCAGCAATGTGTGTTAAGGCCTATTGTGTCAACCCACAGATGACTATATGTGATCTTTCCCATATGTCTCCACTTGACACAGACATCAATGTGTCTCATGATGTAATCATCTAATGACTAAGAGGTGTGATTTTGTGTTTTGCCTCAGGTATTTGATGGTGAGAGGG
Source organism: Protopterus annectens (assembly GCF_019279795.1). NCBI lineage: Eukaryota > Metazoa > Chordata > Ceratodontiformes > Protopteridae > Protopterus > Protopterus annectens. Next base: position 1,602,323,718 of record NC_056725.1, on the reverse strand, counting down.
TGGTGCATGCAGTATTATGTGTACTCTGCTCTCCAGGGTCAGGATTTTCTAAGGTGTCTGTTGTTTGGCAATGTGTCTGGTAAGGGGCTGCACACATGCAGGTGTGTGTGATGTGGGTGTACGTGGTGCAGGGTGTGAGCTGTGTATGTTGGCATAATGCTCATTGCCATATATAATGACTGCTGTTGGAGACACCATGGCAGCAAGGTTTGAAATGCAGTTACATCTGTGTTTGTGTGTCATAGGTGTTGACAGTCTGATATACAGTGTTTGTAGGCACACCTTGCAGTGAAGATGTGGATGTCCATGCATGCATAGAGGACTTGTGCAACTTTGCTTACATTACGTTGGCCTTGCAAGCGTATGATGTCTGTCAAGCAACCAGACAGCACACTGATTGTTGTGTGACATGATGTGGGTACGCAGACATGTGTTTTGGGTGCATAACTGCACAGTATGACATGCCTAGGGAATATGGCAGGTGGACACACATTGGCCAAAGGTGGCCAATCCCTTACAGTAGACCTCACAGCCTTGTCATGCAGATATCCACTATTAATCTTTTGAAGGGCAGGATGCATGACTAGCTGTGAAATTGTCATTTACAATGGCTCACCACTAGTGTGCTGATTGTTTCAGCAAGACTTGACATCTATGTCACTGGACATTGCACATTGTACTGTGGCTCTACAACAGGACTCCTAATAACCCTCTTGTCAGTTCCCTAGTGACATAACACCAACCCTGGAACAGAACGCATAATACATGCAAAAGCCAACTGAGTGCCCACGTTGTTAATCAAGGCATCTACTTATAGAATGGTATGTGAAGCCAACAGAGCCTTTCATGATGTTGGACAGCTATGTGTCCTGCTTCTCATTATGGGCTTCATAGCAACGTTTTGCATGTGATGACAGAAAATGTATCAGAGCATGGTATCCTATGTGAAAGTGGTGTCAGTGAGACCAGCATAAGTAGTTGCCAGTCACTGGCAATTCCATGGACTCCCATGCTTAACATAGTCTTCACAAGGTAATTGTGTCCTTCCAGTACATACTACTTGGGCAGTGTCCAGCTGAGAATACCTGTGTAAAACCCCCACCTTACCTTCACAGGCATACATATTACACTTCCCTAACTTGTTTGTCTGTGTGCTGTACAGACACCTTGGATGACTGTATTCTTGGAATATGCTGGAATAACTGTAATACTTCGTTGCACAAAGTACAACTAGCATGTAATGCTAAACAGTGTCTCCAGATCTCTGAGTCATGTGACATAAAACTCCATGAAAGGAGTTGGCATGGACACGAGCAGTAACACACTGTTGTACACCTACTGACACTAGACGAAACACAATTTGTTTTGCTCGAGGCCAGATCATGCTTACCTACTCTAACCAGTGGACCCCATTGAGTGTTACACTATGCAATGGATGATGGGAATATGACTCACTCTACCTACCATGGCCTGACAAGGTGTTTGACAATATTAAGCCAGCAGGTCTTGCTGGAAACAGTGTAGGTTATCTACAGAGTGTTATGCCAGCTGGTAGATAGGCAAGGGTCTGACAGTCATAATCTGGGAAGATAGCATTAAGAGACCTATGCTACAATGATGCCAGTCACCAGTGGATTTCCCCAGACATCATTAATGGCTTATCCCTTCTAGCCATTCCCTTCTCTGCTGCCATGGCCACTGTCAGTGCCTCTGACTGACTACATTTACAGGTGATTGCATATTAGGAGCTGTCACTGAATCCCACACAGAACCAACAGTTATCCTGGATGGCCCGAGACACACATTCAGTTGTTATCTGAGCCACTGATGAATACTAAATGCCAGCAAATGTGCAATACAATTCTTTGGGAAGTCATCCACCCCTGGAAAATATATAAGTGTCTGCACACTGCACACTGCATGCAGTTGAGCCATTAGTCATGGACTTATGGACACAGACAGTAATGTAGCCTTTGACTTTTACTGGTCGGTAAGATGTGGGGATGCATTCAATTTAGTACAATCTATACAGCAAGGTATGGGATGAAAATCTTGCACTGTCATTGTTATACTGAATTTGGCACTAATCACACCTATCATTGGGTGCATTGGCACCCTTGCTATGTCACTACCCAGGCATATCTTACAACTGTAGCAGCCACACAGGTTCCATGGTAAACCAATACACATTGTAAATAACATGTCCTATGGAGTCCATGTAAAGACTGTACATGTATAGTCTGTCTCCTAAATTCTTTTGAGGGGATGTGTATGGCTGCCATACAGGGAGGTATCAGCTCCCACTGTGTACCTTCCACCTATTCATGACAGGACTAACACTTCTTACCTGTTCTACACACCTACACCATCACTGTGTTATAAATAGTTCATGCTGGAGAGACAGGTATGGGACACAGACACTGCAGCCTACATGTTACAGGCTCCCCATCCATGTGAAGCATGTCTGCTGTAATGCACATCAAGTGCAAGTTCCACAATGGGATGCAGAACAAGACAATCATGACTGGTGTAGGAAAAATGTCTGTAATGGACACAGGAAATTTGTAATGGGTCATCCCCATCACCACATCTTGTAGATATGCTAGCTCCCAAAACCCTGATGACACTTATCAAGTGTATCAGACCTTTTCACAGATTAGGGATGCATGAGTATGCTGACTGATTCCATTGGCCTTGCTAGCCTGTTATAGGCATATGAACCTATGGAGCCATGCACCTATAATGCTGTACCTTGCTGAAGACATACTTATTCTGTGCTGACATTCCATCCTGTGCTGTGACATCTATGGCTTTATTGCTACGGTGTATCCATAGGTGTCCCCAACAGAATCTCGAAACAGAAAGAGAAGCATATCTGTGACACACCTTTCATTGTGTAAGTATACAGCCATTAATACATCATTCAACATAAGGTACACATAATTATGTGGCTTACGCATTGCAAATATCATCATACAGTATCTGTCAGTAACCACTACAACTGGCATAGCAAAGCAACACTGCATTACACAAGTACATTTTAATTTATATAGTCACCTTGTGCATTAGACACATAGCTTCATTTCCCTGCATTGATGACAAGGATGACAGGAATGTGGCACTGGTATCGCCACTTGCACAGGGTATTGTGTGGTGGTGTAGGAGGCCTAGGCTGACCCAAAAGCTTGACTGCATGTGTGTGAGTCAGGAAGGGTAGCAGGAAAGATATACCATGGAAATGTGCCATGTGTGTCTGTAAGTGACCTGCATTTGACAATGGTGTATGAGTGTGTGTGTGTGTGTACACAGTCAAGCTCAATGCTAGCCCCACATATGTGCATTTTGGACAACTTTGAACCATGAATGGTAGAGCTGACAGTTCAATGTCTCTGGCCTCAAACTCCGGAACTGGCTCTGCCAGGAGTTGCACTGGCACCTTCATGGCCAAGGTCAGAGGCAGTGCTAGTACCTGACAGTGACTGGTGTCTGCTGGGACCATGTCCTCCATGGGAACACCGAGGACCATGAGCCCATGACCTGCTATGTCTTGGTGTGGAAAGCACACTCCCCTCTGTAGCACTGGATGAACTGCCACTACGGGAGCATGATTGATAGTCTGTGATCTGTCTCAGCCTACCTTCTTTCCTCTTCATCAATGAACTGATTCAGGGTGTCAGCAATGTGGTGGAAGCAGTCACAGATGTCAGACTTTGCTGCATCCATAACCCTAAGAATGCATGTGGAGTTCCTTTCAGAATGTGTCTGTACCTCCATGATGACCCAAAAAATGTGCTGAGTGACCCATGATGTGACACCTGCAACAGGTAGTGGACAGACAGCAGGCCTTCTACAAGCACGCCTATCAATCTGCCTGTGTGGAATCTCACCAGATCTCTGGCTATGGTCAGTGTCTGCACTAACTGGAGCCATAGTTGCCGCACTTTCCTGCTCAATGTCCCCAACTTCTGACTGTACAATATTTGTGGCCTCTGGGGACTGGGTATGTGTGGGCATACTGACTGTATGTGGTGACAATGAGGACAGAAGAGGGATGCCAACCTCTGGGACATATTCAGCCCCTGAAACCCCCACCTGTGCCTCACTCTGGCCACCATCATCATCAGAGTCTGAAGAGACACTGACAGCTGTAGTTACTTGTAAATAAAAGCTCTTTACACTGCAATCTCATCAGCAACAATGAGGTGCACTGTTGATATTTGTGAAGTCTCTGCACAGCTGACACATATGACAATCTGTAATGTCCTGACAATACTGTCACATCTATCAGTGTGGTCACACCTACAAGGCATAAGTATGACTCTAACATGTATACAGTCAGAAGATATCTGTGTAGTTGGCATTCATGCCAACAGTACAGCAATCCAGTCAGCAGGCCTGTGATGACACTTTAGAGATTACATTGCTCTAAACCTACATCTATAACAAAACAGTATTGTGCTTACTAGGAGCAGGACCACAGCCTTGTCTGATAGCTGATGGACCTGTGAAAGGTGAGGGAGCGGTAATGTCAGTACCACAGCATGTTGCACCACAACAAGGTAATACATCCATATAGCTCACATTTACAGTAACTATTGTGTTAATTGTTATATTGGTCAACATCTGAGCATGAGAGTCAAATTGCAGTTAAACCCTCCCCCCAAAGAACAAAGAACTGACACTCATGTAAAAGTATGTACACCCTGACACACTGAATGCTACAGTACTGCAATGCTGATCAAACTAAGCTTACATCACACTCATCTGCCATGCCAGCTATGACACCAGCATCCACGATGTACGGTGTGATGGATGCTCCCCTGGGAGCTGTTGTGTGTGCCTAGGTTCACCAGGAATTCCTTAGTGGCTGAGAGTAGTTGCTCTGCTGCAGCCACTCCATCAGTAATGCCATGATCCCTGGCTGCATCTGCTACTCTTCTGTGTGCAGCATTGATCATGTCTGTTGGGTGGTGTCAAACCTGCTCATATGTCCTGCTCTGATGACCTGTGGCATTCATGTCATGGACAAGGTCATCCCACAGTGCTGCCCACTGTTTTCTGTTTTAGCTCCCCCTGGACAGTAGGAGTTCATGGTGTTGCCAGAGGCCTTCCAGTATAATATCATTCTCTGCCTTCATGAAAGGTGCATGGCATCTTGGATACAAGTTTCCTGAAAGACAACAAAATGGGAACACGTCAGGATCACATAAGTGGAAGTACACTATGTAGAGATACAGCAAGAAAAGAATGGCTGGCATTATCCACTACTTGATCGCACATGTCATATTCCACAGTGTGCAAACATACTAAGCATGCAGATACAACAAAGATACTAGCAAAACTCAGCTATTCCTGTGTGTGCCATGACAGATGCTGCTGTATGATCATACACCCAACACTGGAGTTTATTGTAGTGTGTCCCCTAGGGGCAACCCCCCTGATGATATGTCAAAACAACAGTGCCAAACAAATAGCAGTGTGCTATTATAACCAGTATAAAGGGACAGTCCCATGAAATCAGTGTGCCACATTGAAAAAAAAAACATTCCTCCCTTGATGTACACCTTCTGTAGGTGTAACAAATCTGGAGATCAATGGCATGTCATTAGCATAGGTCTAAGACAGGCTTAATGCTGTAATCCATATTCCTGTAAGTATATTTACACATCTGCATCCTGCTGTATACAAAAAGGTCGCATACCTGATGGAGTGCAAAACTCCTCTGTTGATATGTGGTGATATTTAAGTTTTTGCAAATGCGCGTTCTGTGTTAAGAAAGTCTCATACAGAATGGTTCCCCATAGCCAGCTGTTTGCCTTTTAAACATGCTTCTCATTCCCAGGTGATTGCCCCTTAACCAGTTTGTGGTTCTGAAATGCTAATTGCAACCAACACAGCTGATTTGCACTATCATCAGCCAATGACATGCAACCACTGTACAAGATATAAGACCTTGTTGTAGATTAGAAGCCCTTTCTGATATATTGTGCTGGACATTACTGGGGTAAGGAGACTACATCATCGCAGAGGGTAGGTCTGTAGCAGCTACTTTTGCATAGAGATATGTGTGCTACAGGCTGCAGCTGCTGCTGCAGGTAATAGGCATAGGCAGAGAGTGTGAACACTTTGGAAGACAACAAGCTGTAACTGTAGGAGCTCTGGCAGCCTTGTTGTAGAGACAGAGCCAGAGTGAGGGTACCCATTCCACTTCAATTATGGCATGTGTTTAAGGTAAGTATGTTAGGCAACGATATCACTAACAGAGTACTAGGCCACATGTTTGTTGTGTCCTTGAGCAACATAGGGGATAACTATAACATTATGTCCACCATTTGGGCAACTGTCAGGCCATGTGTCACAGTCTGGTACTCATTTGGAATGTGTATACTAGCAGTCCTTGTTTAAAGCAGGGACTTCTGATATTAGTGGGCCTTATTTGCATTACTTGAATTTAAATCCCCTGTGAATGCATATCAATGCATGACCTGACACTTTATGCACTTATAGTTTTGCTATAGAGATATGTGAAATGTGTTCCTATGTTCCTATCAGCAGGCCTGCAAATTCCATCAGTGAAAAGCAGACATTTCATTTGAAATGCATTGTGTGGATAAAGAGTGCATGACATTAATTTATGGCTTCACAATAATGTAATTTAAATGCTACACACCACTGGATTTGAACCCAGGACTGTGTGTGGCAAAATGTACTGTTTAGACAGTATGTAACAGACTGAGCTACTGAGTCACTCTTATAGCAGGTGTATCTGCAAGATATAAGTGCACACATACAGGCTGTGACATACTTTTTTTAACATCCATCATTATGTGCATGGCTTTATATGGATGCATTTCTGCTCAGTTAAACGTGTTTTGCATTAATGCATTAGCAGGTGTATTTCTAAATGTTGCTGATAAAAAGGAACTTTTACCTGCTATTAAAGACCTCACTTATGTCCATTATTCTGTTTGACTTTCTAGTGGTGTACTCTTGCACCAGACTTCAAGGTGCATTCACATTTTTTCATTACACTTTAAGCAAGTTTGCATGATACGGCGAAATGTGCAGCTCCACTTACACATGCTTAATGACTGTAACTTGCAATTACTATGTTTTGCTTAAACCACCTATTTTACTTAACAGCTGTGTGGTGTGGCAAGTTAATGCTGTGGTCTGCAGGGGCGATGGTCTTGGATTCAAAATAGGGGGCAGGTGTTTGTTTCTTTTAAAACACATATATCAATATAGCTCCATTTAGTTGAGCTTAGCAAAAATATATAAAAAATAGAAAAATTGGGAGATAGGAAAGTGGTGAAATGGAGTGGAGACAGGGGGGGAAACATAGTGAAAGGCAGGTAGGTATGTGCAGGAAGTGTGTAGGAAAGAACCATAGCTATTCATTTCTTGTCAGCAACAACTGTGCACTTTGAAGAATTTGTAGATGACTTTGGAGTCTCACCACCAGAGAGAGGGGTGAGGACAACATAACTGTGTTGTTAAGCCAAATGGACCAAATTATGTGGATGCAGTGGACAAGTGTGCAAAATGAAGAACTATGTATGGGACAATATTTTTATTTGAGATACCTGCCCATTTTTTTTAAGGTTAGAGTGGAATGTTGGGGAAGGGACATAGTACATGTGGGGGAGGTAGGGTGGGTAGGTGAAGAAGCTTTTGCAGACAGGCAAGACCGACAAGACAGCAGATGGGGGTGGTGTGTGACACAAAACAGGGGTAAACACCTTGGATGGGGGGTGTTGTAGAATTGCAGTCCAAAATGCCTCCACAAGGTAGCAGCATGACTGACATCCCCACCCATGGGATGGTTGGCACTGCTCTGTCACTGCTCTGATGGTGGCAGTGGTTTAAGCTGGACTCTGGGGTGAGCCTGCCCCATCAAGGTGGCCAGCATGATCTTCATCTGGCGCAGGCATCATCCAAACCCACAGGAGAAAACCCTGTACACCAAACCCGGCAGTTAATCACAGGTGACAACTCCCCCTCCACCACCACCACTCCCAGAGGGGGGGGCCATCCTCATCCTGTGGGACAGTACTACCCAATGCTGCAGGTAGTACAGGGGCAGAAGAGGGTCACCACCAGGCTGGGTTCCAGATGTGCTAGGACCCGGTGCCACAGCCAGAGGAGGTAAGGTAGGTGGATCACGAGGAACCGGTCAACCTTGACAAGCTGTAGTAAAGTAGTTATAATAATAAGTTAAGGTTAGTAATAACCAAACTAATGTTAGTATTAACAGAATGGAATATAATATTGATTAATCCAAATCCATATTAAGGTATATTATGTGTAACACAACATTAAGCAACATAACAGTAAGTACAAAATAAAATAAAATAAATTATCAAGAGAGAACCAACAACGTATAAAAATAATGATAAAAATCAAATGTTTTCACAAATGGCAGAAAGCATTTAATAAAAAATAAAACATGATGGTAAGCACTTTCATAGAGATAACTCCACTTCTTCAGACCTAATTTCTACATAGTTAAACAATCACATGGAAGCCTGTCAACATTATAAAGTGGTACTGAGAGGGCTATGAGTATTAGTCATGCCCACATATGGTATTACTTATCCTGATTTATTAAAGAGCTGGCAATGTTTAAATCTGAACACCAGTTTTAATTACATCCAGTTGCTGTTTGATTATTTTAAACCATTTGAGGCTTCCTTGACAGACTCCATTATTGAAGTTTAACACATTTTGTTTGAAAAGTTTCCAGCCAATGTGGTTAATGCTCATTTAAGTAAAGTGATAGATAATACTATGGCTTATGAGGCGCGCTTGAAGCAACAAAAAATGAGAAAGAAAATTGAACAGAGACTTCCAAGATTTTAATGTGGGATGTGCTTTTGTGGTCTAAACGTGCGTCTACAAAGGTGCAGGATGTTAAGAATGGGACACACAGAGAATGTAATGATAAAAATGATAATGATAAAAATGTTGAGATCAATGTAACTGTTCCAACTGGTTCATCAATAGAATCAACTGGTATAACATCAGCACCAGTGATGAGCGTTTCTACACGGTCTATAACTTCGATACCTCAGATCAGAATAAGATGGGTGATGTGCGACCGAAGACCAGACATACTCTTGTTGGACAGACACAGGTATTTATGAAGCTACTTCTGCCGATATGTGATGTTGGGACAGTGGGAGAGGTTGCTCTAACAGCAGAGGGCGCAAACAAGACTATGTGCAGATGAGGACATTTGTATTAGACTCGCCAATAAAGGAGGGGCTATGGTAATTATGGATTCTGCTTTCTATGAAAAAACAGTATTAGATTTATTGAGTGATGTTGACACTTATGAACTTGTGACACTAGCTACAGTTCGTGATTTGATTCATAACAAGCACATGATGTTAAGTAACTGTCTACTTGAAGAAAATATTACAGCTGAAAAATATAAGTTTTGTATAGATGAAACACCATTGATTCCATCATTTCAGGCTTTGCCTAAAATACATAAAGATCCCATCAATCTCCCATTGAGACCTATAGTCTCTGGACAAGGATGGTGACTGAGACTGTCTATGTTTGTAGAGAAGCATTTAAGTTCTATTTTGAATACTTATGAAATGGTGTTGAATGACACCAAGCAGTTCCTGATGGAATTATATGCTGTATACTCAAACATGAGTGTAAAACAAAGCTATTTATTTGTAACTTTAGCAATATGTTCATTATTTCTGTTATTCCCAATGATTTAGGGTTGGAATTTATGAAAGAGATTTTAGCTAATCATAGCATATATACCACTGTGAAGATTGACTTGTTGTGTCTTTTTGTTGAAACTATCTTAACAAATAATGTTTTTATATATTCTAATAAATACTATCGACAAAAAGTCGGAGTGGCCATGGGAACCCCCTGCGCCAACAGTTATGCTAATGCTGTTTTGGCACAGTGGGAAACTAAATATGTACTTAACAATAATGATGTTGTGCCTTATATAACAATTTTTTGTAGATTTGTGGATAATGTGTTCATTCTTTGGTTAGGAGACAGTACTCAGTTAAGTAAATTTATAGAATATTTACACAAAACCACAACTTTTTTACAGTTCTCTGAGTGTTTCTGAAAGAGAAATAGAATAGTTGGACATGCAATTGGAGAAGGCTAGTTTGAGCAAAATCAACGCTACTAGATATAGGAAGAAATGTCATAAAAATTATATTTTACATTACAATAGTTTACATTCACCACACACATATATATATATATATATATATATATATATATATATATATATATATATATATATATATAATATTATTAAAGGGCAAGCAATGAGGATCTCATATCGTAATAATCAGTACAAGAGTTTTGTGAGGGACATCAGTGTTATGATAGAAGAAATGTTAGAAAGAGATTATAATAGGAAAAGCATAGATAAATATCTTAGTAATAAACTTAGGGGAAGGCAAAGCAGCTCCATATTTTTCAGGGTATATGGACTTTACACATGATAAAGATGATGGTTTTATTATAGTAGCACCTAAAGTCTGTTTATCTTATTCAAGTAACATTAGAGCGATATCTGAGATAGTGAAGAATAATTGGCATATCTTGAAATCAGATGAACAGGTTAACAGTGTGATAGGTTCAAGGCCATCCTTTTGCTTTAAGAATAAACGTTCATTAAAAAGACTGTGACTGGAATAGGAATAAGAAGAGAAATAGTGATACGTTCCAAGTGGGCACATTTCCCTGTGGGGCGTTGTAATTTTTGTCACTTGACAGATAGCACAACATTTTTATACATCCAATAACAGAAAACATATGAGTTTAAAGGGACAGTTACTTATAGATCGTAAGTCTTTGTGCTTGGCACAATGCCTAGTGTGTTATACATTTTATATAGGGAAAACAGATTGTATGTTATTGGAGAGGATTAGAGAACATATGACAGATATAAAGCAGAGTAGTGTTAACTGCTCTTTGGCTAGACATATTATAAAAACATCAGTAGAACCTAAGTGTAGGTTTAAAGTAATTGAACAGATAGAGGAGAATGGCTGGTTGGATGATATTTGTAATGTCACAGAAGACAAAGAGTTGTTCTGGATATTACATTTACAAGCAGAAAAAGAAGGGGGCTTGAATAACAAGGTATCTTTAAAACTGAGGCCCAAAGCTAGAAGACTGTGTATGTAAGTGATTCATTGTATCATATGTTTTTAAATGCTGAATGCTATTGGATTGTTGATTTTAATTTTAATATAAATTGATTGTTTGATAATATACAATTTAGGTCTGAAGAAGTGGAGCTATCTCTATGAAAGCGCTTACCATTGTGTTTTATTTTTAGCTTTCTGCCATTTGTGAACATGTTTGGTTTTTATCATACCAGTAAGCATGTTAACAGCAAGCCAGTAGGAAATAACCCATAAGGCCAGCAAAACAATCAGTTTAACAAACTATGTTAATATTAAATCATAATAATAAATAACAATAATAAATTAAAGAAGATAAGGTGTGAGGAGAGAGAGAAAACATACCATTTCAGACTTCACATATGATATCTTTAAAAAGACTGGTAATACATACTTCTACAGGTGTGCAGTGCCAGTTGTGAGTACAGTGACTACAATTCTTCTATAGATGCAGGTACACAACTACATGGAACTATTTCACATAATGTGCATGTACATGACTACCAAGGTGTTCTGTAAACGGATTTGAAGATACATTGCATTGCACATTGCAGGTAATCATTTATCTGGCAATTATGGACCAGGCAAACAGGTGGTTGTAATTACATTATGAAAAGTCATGACATTAAGAGGTATGTTTGTCTACATTAAGTAGACTAGACAGCCATTATGCCTTAGCTGGCAGGCATAGGTGTAGAACACAAAAGCTGTGACTGCAGGGGACAGCTGCAAATAATGTAACAGTTGACTGCAGCAACTTAGGATAGACATGCAATGAATACAGCCCTACTGCAAATATTAAGACAGATTTAGTTAGGACACCACAACTCTGCTTAACATTTTATTGGTATTGGTGTTAATTATCTGTGAAGTCTACATACGATATCTGCCCATAAAGTGGGCTAACTCACCCATATACCTGTTGTTTCTGGAGTGGGAGGAAAAGAGAGCATTATATGACTGAAATTGGCCTGGAGACAGCCTTGGACCATACTATGAGTTGTGCAATACTTTTTCAGGCAATTACTTTTGCATTCTACAGTTATTACAGGTTTACAGTTGACTGCAGCAACCTTACCATAGACATGCAATGCATACAGCTCTACTGCAATTAGGTTATGACACCACAATCCTGCTGTGTACCTTTTTGCCCACTGTTATTGGTATTATTTATTGTTTTTTGCACTACAGTTTTTATTATTAATTTATTATACTACAGTTCTAATTGTCCATTTATTGCACTATAGTTTTTATTGTTTATTCTTTATTACACTACAGTTATTATTTATTCTTTATTGCAGTACAGTTTTTACCATTTATTGTTTATTGCACTACAGTTAGCATAATATTTCCGTACTTACCACACTCGTGGTGCAACCTGGCCAGGTGCTCAGCATGGGATTGCATGATGTGAACCTTCTCAGCTGCAGCTGCTGGGAGAGAAGCACACCATTATGCATACCAGTTTTGCACATATTCAGCTTGCATTTTAGGAAAATAGTGGAAGAAATACTTACATATGTCTGGGGCATGCCCAGCCCTGGCCTCTTGGACCCAGGTGTCCAGAGTTCCCCTCTTTCTGTGCTTCAGATCATTATAGTGGTGACGGCACTGCTCACCAGTGGGGGGGGGGCAGTAGCACTGATAAGTTCCCTGGCTGACCAATCCCAGGCCTTACATTCTTAGACCTGGTAATCATCTTGCAGCAGCACAGGTTCATAATTGCATATCAGGAGCCCAACAAAATCCCTGGACTCCTGCACACCCCATCTCTACACCCAAAAGCATGCACCTTCACCAACACTGCCAGGCATACTGTTATAGAGACTGCAAGAACTGCTGCAGAATTCCCACCTATTGGCCTTGATATAGGTTGTTTTCCTGCCCTTACACATCATTCAGCAACAATCAAAAAAGTGCCACATTGCTTAACATCACACAAACCTCTTAAGTGGAGCTGAACATCATGAAAACTTGCACAACTGTGGTTTTAGCGAAATTTTGCAATGCGCAAACAGTAGCTGTTAATCACGTTTAAGCAGTGCTTAGCACCATGCAGCACTTCCAAATGTAAAAGCTTTATTTTTAAATTAAACAAAAAATGTCTACTACATTAAACAAATGGTATACACTTGCTAGGGACATGAACCCAGGACCTACAAAGCTTTAGGCCGTTACTCTACCCATTTAGCTACTTGGATAGTATATAAACTAGTACACCTTCACACATACTACTAAGCTACCATGCTACACAAACGGGCTTAAACGTAACCAGAAATAAATAATTAATTACATCTGGTTTTCTATTTTTAGATGTCTAGCAGGTGTCAGCTGTGTATGGGTAAGCACAGCTTGGTACATGCAAACAAACACTAAAAAAAAGCAGATAGGATAATTATGTCTGGTTTCTATTTTTAGATGTCTGGCAGGTGTCAGCTGTGTATGTGTAAGCACAGCTTGGTATTGCCGTGCTCCGCACCGTGCAAATGGGCATTAAAAAAAATTAGATATGTAGAACACAAACTATTAATTCACAACATATTTCACCAGTAGCAGGGAACATTACATGGAGCCTTACCCTGTACATAACATCTGACCAGGCATCCACAATCATGGGATTGCCTCCAGACATCTCCCTACACAGATTCAATATCCCTGTTACTATGCTCTCCCTCAGCAATGCACTATGATTAATATGCATGGCTTGCTGCAGAGTGGAAACATGGCCATGTACAGGATACATTCTGTGTAGGCTCTACATAGAGCCTACATAGATTTCATTGACTCCTGAAGCATGTTTCTTGCTATATACTTTCCTCGGGCTTTGAACTCTACTGCATAAACTCTACAGAACTCCTATAAAGAAAATACATTTACAGCAGTAGTTGGTTATACCTTGAAGAGTAACAATGCATCAACTTAAATACACATCATAAAAGTCATGACCTTTACCTGTATTATTAAAATGTTCATTACTTCAGTGGTTAGTACATAAAGCCAGTTAATACACAATGCCCTTGGAGTAACATTTATAATAAAATAGTCAAACATATATCTATGCTTTTCTCTTCTTTATATAAGTAATCCAGTTCCAACATGCATGTGAGTATATACATATACATATACATGTATCTGTCTATTTATCTGTTTCTGTGTGTCTGTCTGTGTGTGTCTGTTTGTGGTGTGTGATTGTATAGACAGGCAGACAGATAAACCCTGTCAGGCAACCACATTTCACCAGTGGACCTTTTCCATTTTGATTACTATCTTCATCCCCTTCATCTTCTACTTTTGCCTAACTTAAATATTCAGCTAATTTAGATGGACTTACATAATCCAGATCCTCAATATCATGATCAGACAACTGATAATTTCAACTTTTCCATTGCTGTCTTTCCACAAGTGAACAATTACATCCCATTTGTCAGAAGTGTTTTTAAAACAGCAGAAAAATCAATTAATCTTTAATTATCCATTGTCTACACACTATTTCATCCGAACTGAAATTTCTCTTGAAGCACGATTTGTAAAATAGTGATGATCTACAAAAGGTCATGTTTTCATTGTGCACCCCTTTCTCACTAGCAAACCCCTTTTTCTACATTAACTGCCAGAGCATTTACACAAGTTTCTAATCCTGCCTGTTCCCCTGCTCCATTCTTGGTATGATATTCTTCCAGTTCTCTGACTACAAATCAAATTTTCTCCTTTATGTAGATTGCTACTTAGCCTCCCTCTCTCCCCTCTCTGTCATTACACATCCTATACTCAAGCACATTGTTTTCCTTCATTTTTTCTCACTGGCCTATGTTTCTCTGACAGTAACAATATCCACTACCTTCTCCTTCATCATCACTTGCAGTTCACATATCTTCTTTATTTCTTCCTCTTTTGCAAAGTAATCCTAATCAGCAAGAGTCTGAGATACCCTTTTTGTTCTTTTTGTATGTTCTACATTTATTTTTGCTTTCTTTCTACTGACTGAATACCTGTCTCTTGTCTACTTCTGTTGCATCTGCTCTCCCCTTCCAAATTATTTTAAAAGTACAGTTGTTCATATATACTGTTCCAACTCGCAATTAGCTACCACTGTGGCTTCTCAACAAAGACTGTGCATGCCAGTTGCATGTAGCCATTTTCCCTAACAGGTCTCTCCCCATATGATCCCAATACTCCCAAGCCTTACTTGCTGATTGCTGTAAATAGTTGCTATAATCCTTCATCCTTTCTTTCTTCCATGTGTTGATTGCAAGCGCAGGTTCCATTTCTGAGAAGGTTATCGTCATTTTTCTAATCTGGTATCTCTCTTATACCTCCCTGATTCATTCTGCTACTATGTACCCTGTCTCTTCTGACAGGATATCAATGCCTAAGTGCATCACAACTTGTGACACCTCTTCCTCCTTGGTGATCACCATGGTCACCTTATCTTATGTGTCACTGAATCTAAGCCCTGAAACTAGTTTTACTGAAACCTCATTTCTCCATACTGACTTGTCAAAACTCTTAATCTTTTTTGTGACTGAGTTTCCAGTCCCAAAAGCATTCTTCTCTGTCCCATACCAGCTTGCAACTCCATATCTTCCTTCCCCACAGTTTTGATCTTTAGAATACCCTCTAATTTTTATCAACATATCCCTTCTTCTGTCATACTGGCCATGTCTTTTCTGTCATGCATCAAATCTCTTCCCATCTCTCCTATACTTTTCCTACAGGACTTGCACAGTGATCTGTCCTTTCCTCTTCTGTGATACTTGTATGGCTGGGTTTTCCCTCCTACCTAACTCTCTGGTGCTCTCCGTGTAGTTCTCACCCCTGTATAGTCACATGTGGATTTACCCCCCCCCCCCTTCATCATGCCTCTTCATCACTTGCCATTGCTGTATACACCTATCCTTTTGCCTGGCTTCCATTTACTTGCACTGTCTTTCTCTCTTTATGTTCCTCTGTGTCACAGTATTTGCCCATACATATCTGATAGCCTCTGCTTATGTCTCATTGCCATACACCTTTCTACCCCTGTCTTTTCACACACCATCATTTCTGATATTCTCCTGTTTTCTCCATTTAGAGAAACATTTGGACAAAGAAGAGTACTGAGACCATGTCTGAGAAGAGCCAAGCACTACCTATAAATATAAATGTGCCATTTTGTGTGTGTGTGTGTGTGTGTGTGTGTGTACATATATATATATATATATATATATATATATATATATATATATATATATATATAATATATGTGTGTGTGTGTGTGTGTGTGTGTGTGTGTGGGTCTACTTCATTTGTACGAAGTTTCAGTACTTCGAAACCCACTTGGTCAAGACCAGTTGTTCAAAGTACTGAAACTTCGAAAACGAAGTATGGAGATCGCAATACAGCGCGGAATGGGAATAGTCACTTTTCCTCACTGTAGTGTGATCTTGGAGTTGGTATATTTAAGTAGGGGGTGTGGGGGGCCACAGCCCCCCACATGGGGGGTGCAGGGGGTTTACCTCCCTGCAAAACATGTTTTCTGGGGATTTTTGTTTTTTTTTTACAGTCAGCCGATCCAGCGACTAGGCTTCAGTGAAAGAGCACTTTTGCTGTAATGCACTTTCGCTGAAGTGGGCATCTACTTTGTTTGTTCGATGTAACGTATTTTCGGACAAACAAAGTAGATCCATAATATATATATATATATATATATATATATATATATATATATATATATATATATATATATATATAGGGAACAAAAGGAACTTTCAAAGGGAAACATTAACTGTAAGAGAATTTTCAGAGGATTTGCAGAGAAAAAAATGTCTGCTTAGTATTCATATCAATTGAGATCGATTAAACTGAACAACAACGGGAAGTAGCATCTGATGACAAAACTGAAATCACTTCTGGAAATATGTGTAGAGAGAAAACCTGACAGAGAAGATGAATAATTTAAAGTTCAATTTCCTGAGATGATGCGGAATCCACCCACTGGCAGTGAAGAAATCATTAGTTACAGGACTAACCTTATGCAGATCTGGAAGGAAATCTAGAAGACGTAATTATATATTCACTCCATGGGTGCTTCTCTTTGCAAAATAATTTTAATCAGTTCTGATGTGCCTAGAAGAAAAAAAATTATAATTATTTTGAAATGATACTGCACTGGTTTTAGTAAAGATGACATAACTAAACCAGCAGGGAGATGGCTTTGCTATTTTGTCTTACTGTGAAATAGCTACCCTGTACATAAAATTTACCTACTACAAGAAGTAAGAGTCATTTTACTTTCTCAAGACAAATACCTGATGGAGGGCTGAGTTTCAGTGAGTTACTGAAATGAATGGCTTTAGCCTCTTTTAACATGTTAATGTGCACAAAGTGTTTATAGTAATGCAGTTTACTGCAGATTAAGAAGATATTGTATACCTAAAACAAAACAAAGCAAAATTAATAAGAGTAAGGCTTAAACTAATTGGCTGAGGCTAGAAACTGTACTATGGCTAGCAGTTCTGAATGCAGAAAAATTAATTGCATTTTATGGAACATAGAGCATTTATTCCTGACTAAAGCTCTTACTGAAATTCTAATGACATGGAAGTTAAACTAGATAAAGGAAATATTTATTTATGCATTTATTAAGAACATGGCACACGCCCTCATCTTGTTCTTGTGCTTGCATTTTATTCATTGGCCATTCAAATCCAGCTAGATCACAGTCATGTTCCACTAGAGAACCATATTAAAAAAATAAATAAAGAAAATACAAATGCCATTATAATGGACTTCAGATCATAGTGTATTCTATTTTGTGTATACATTAAGCAAGCTATAATATTATTTGTAATATATCCAAAACATATTGTCCATGAATCTGTCTGTCACTTACATGACAAGATATATTTAATGTAAACTATATACTAAGACAGCCAAATGAAATGGTAAAGATCCATTAAGCATATAACAGTGTTTCAGCTAAGTGGCTTCTGAGTGTCTCTGTTTTTTTTTTCACTTTTTAAGTCTTTATGGGCACATTCATGGCAATAAAGCCAAACCTCTCTAGCTGTAGATATACATGTTTCAACCTATATTTTTGGTCCTGTCAGTACAACCTAAGTGGGTTGTTTGATCAAGAGTTTAAAATCAAGCCTGATGCCTATAAACAGTAGGGTACTTGTAAAATATCAGAAATAACATCCAAACCAAAGGGTAAAAAGGTCACACACGCACACACACACACACACACACACACACACACACACACACACACACACACACACACACACACACACACACACACACACACACTATTCAGTAAAAACTGCAAGAAAAATATAGGTGAACTAGAATCTTCACTTTATAATACATTAAACCTCCTATAAGGACATAGTGTTTCTGCTACATGACTTCTGAATACACATGACATTTTACCTTTTAAGTCTTTATGGGTACATTCAGGCCAATAAAGCCAAACCCCAGTAGCTGTAGACAGGCTGGGAAAGCAGTACAGATGGCCCACCATACAGACTCCTGAATGCTATACCAAACTGTACATAGAGTCTGTATTCCATATGTACTAACATGACATTTTACCTTTTAAGTCTTTATGGGTACATTCAGGCCAATAAAGCCAAACCTCAGTAGCTGTAGACAGGCTGGGAAAGCAATACAAATGACCCACCATACAGACTCCTGAATGCTATACCAAACTGTACATAGAGTCTGTATTCCATATGTACTAACTGAAATGTGGGACCCATATTACCATGGTGATCACTATAGCAAACCTTACCACTTTGTTTCTAATAACACAGTTCTGATTATTATAATTTCATTGACAAACATTTTTAGCTCTCCTCCATACAGCAGTCTGGAAAGCAGGACAGCATTGTAAATCAGAACAGCACTGCACTTTCAAATGAGCCGAGTGACTTTCTGCCTGAAGCATACCTTTAGACTAAACAGAAGTACTACTTTTTCCCTTTTAGCTAGTGTTCTGTAGCGGAGTCTTATATATCCTATCCTAATCCTACTACAGAATGAACCATTTTTTAACTAAGATAACATATCCTGTAGCTTCTTGCTTGTTTGTTGGAGAGAGTTATTTTCTAATCTGAAATAACAATGGAGAATGACAGCAGTGTCTATGTACTGTATGATTTAAAAACCTCCATAGTGAATCAGATTCAACCAAGCACAAACACCTTTTTAGAAGCGGCACAATAGCAAATGATCAGATAGAAGCTGAAAGCCTTTCTTTAATATAAAACTGCATGCATTTGCTTTAGATAGAAAAATGAATTTGCTTGTAGATGGCATTTCTTTGAGAATAAAGTAAAATGCATCAACATTATTGTAATCTTTTCAGGTTTGCAGTCACAGCAAGACTTTGCTGCAATAGAAGTAGCTTTTGAAAGACTAGAGTGAGCAGAGACATTATTTTTTATTCCTGTTAGCTTGCAGACATGTTTTAAATGAAGCAGAATAACATTGGTGGAGCATGATAACTACAGAATATATTTTCCATAATAAAACCTTCAAATTGTGCCCCTTCTACCCAGAAACATAAGAAAAGGAGCTTATCAGTGCAGTATGAAACTTTGCTTCATTCCATTTCATAAATGTACTACTTTTACCTTGAATATTCGGATATCTCATTATTTGGTGCTATAGCAGCTGGGAGGGGGGTAATCAGGCTTTCAGTTATTATGAACATTTTAAAGTCTAAGAGGATTTCTTTTTCTAACCAAGCTGATTCTGGTGGAAGCTTGTCAGATGAAAGACCTACCTACTAAAACTGTAATAGAGACTGACAGTCATATTGAAGGTTATGAAAATGAGTGGCAGTTGAAACAGTATTTGATAGCACTTGTGATGTTCTGCTGTCGTAAGGAACATTTATTAGCATTAGAGTGCCTACCCTCATATTTTCTTCTCTCTGATATACCATCTCATGCTTTTCTATGTTCTTCCTGTTGATGACTGGGTCAGTAACTGTACTGGCATCTTCTGCCTTCTTGCCTTTTGTTAATTTTAACTCAATGTAATATAAAACATGATGACAATTTTCTAATCATGTTTTCAATTGCAGTACGTGGTCTGATAGGCTAGGGTTTATTGGATTTCTAAAATGGGAGTATTTTATGTCACATCGTGTTGTACTGCAACACATACACACACACACACACACACACACACACACACACACACACACACACACACACACATTCACCCTGAAATGCTGGTTACGGTATCTTTCAGGCTTGATACTTTTGCTGTGATGTACTGTGGAATAATTCAAAGGATGCTGATGACAAAGACTGTACACATGCCCCCGGATTCACGAACCCTCCGAGTAAGACTAAATAAGTCTTACTCGGAGGCTGCAGTTGAACGGTATGATGTCAGCATGCCATGAATATTCATGAGGGCACGCTGACTCAACTGCAAGTCTAACACGGACCATGCAGGAAAGCAGGGAGCATGTCCGACTGCCGAGCAGTCTAAAGGTCCACGCCCCTGCAAGTGTCCGAAATGCAAAATGACAACACACAAGAGCGAGTCCGCTCAAATGTCCATGTACCCAACACCACACTCCCTGACATTGTAAACCCCCAGCACAGTTATAAAAAGTAAAACATTTAATTATTTTTTTTTCTAATTCCCAATATAGCTGCCCGTATTTGTGTGTGTGTGCGCGGGTGTGCCCATTGCTTAGCTGCAGTTAGCAATCCCGACATGGAAGAGCATAAGAAGGAATGTTTATGCAAATTATGCCAAATAGCAATAGCGTAATGGTATACCGTTCGCACAAAAAGGAGGCATTCACAGTTCGAGTCCCACCACTTCCCTTCCTATTTATGTTCTAAATTAGTATATGAAATAATTCCTGACATATATGATTAAAATTTTACTAAAAAGCATTGAAATGGCCTGTGTATCAGTGAACAAAATATATATTTATAAAGGATCCTGACATATAATTGCCTGCAGTTAAGCAGTGCTTTACCCAGCACAATATAGTTGCCCACAGTTAAGCAGTGCTGTACTCAGTGCAATATAGGTGCCCTTAGTTAAACAGCGCTTTACCCAGCGCAATAGAGTTGCCCATAGCTAAATAGCGCTTTACCCAGTGCAATAGGTTTGTGCGGAGGTGCGCATCATGCCAACCAGCACACCATAAGGCAACGTGGAGCAAAGTAGAGCAAGTTGCCTAAACACAGCCACACCCCCTAGCCTGTCTGGACAGTAGTAAAATGAAATGCAATGACAAGGTTTGAACACAGGACTCTGTGCACCATAATCAAAGTACTGAACTACTAAGCCATGACAGCTTAGGATACACAGCCACTGTTAACATACATATACTTATAAATGGTAGATTAACCATTACTAAGCAGGTCTGCAGTCAGCCGAGAATTTTCAAAAATGGCCAATCACAAAAAAGTGCAAGAAATGCGGCATATTTAAGCCCCATAGGCGGGAATACTCACCATAACTGATTGTAGCTCCCATCTGTAGTTAGACTGGCTGGTGCTGGAGAGGGTGCATGCTTTTGAGCGCAACGTTGGGGCATCAAGGAATCAAAATACATGGTTTGGCTCCTTGTCCACCGTCATGAGTCAGGACTCCTGCAGGGCCAGTTCCAAGGGACGGAATACAAGGCAGAGACTTGGAACCAGTTAGCTCATGACCACACCAGTGTCACAGGCATTCCTCGGACTGGTGAGCAGGTCCATCACCACCATGCAGACCTGAGGAGATGGAAGCAGGACCTACTGAACCAATGGATACAAGAGGCCGCTGGGATGCAAGATGCCCCAATACTGAGTAGGTAGCCATGGAATGCAGTATGTAAGAAATGCTAATTGATTCTGTATAATGCATAGGTATGTCTCAATATCCCTTCATTTACTTCACAGCTGCAGGTGTCCATGCTGCGAATCAGCAAGCCTATGAAGATAGGCTGCTAAGGCTGCACCACCAGGCAGGTTAGTGATTATTCTGCATGTATTGTTATATAAAATAGGTGAGAGAGCCTGAAAGAAAGTGTTGTAGCCCAATAATACAGTCATAAAATGCCCTGAATAATTCCTCTGCATGAACTGTTATATAAAATAAGTCAGAGAGCCAGAAAAAGAGTGTAGTAACCAATTAAGAAAGGTAAAATATGTCCGGAATAATATCTCTGCAGGTAATGTCATATAAAATAAGTGAGCAAGCCCGAAAAAGAGTGTTCTAACCTATTAATAAAGGTATAATATGTCTTGAATATGTCTTCCATATGCACTGTAATATCAAATAAAGGAGAGAGCCTGTAGAAAAGTGTGTAATTTAATTAATAAAGGTATAAAACCTGGAGTGTGTCTGTGTCGCTTACTTTGAAATGTTGTTGTACGATTGCATTATACAAATAGTACTGTTTTAATAAGTGCTGGCAACCCACAGTTGGGCAGTCCCATCTAAAGTGGTTGATGGAAGTGCTAGTAGCTATGAAGCATATATACAGTCCTCAACAGTCAGTTACTGGCTGGCATCCATAAGTAAATCTGGCACACGAGTAGCTTGCTAATTAGATCCGTAGAAATGTGAGTGTACTACACGAAATGTAGGGTTCTGTACAAATCTAACTGAAAATGTCATGTGAACACATCCAGATATGTAGATAAAGAAATATAAATACAATCAATAAATATGTAGCAGTAACATCTGCATCTTAGACAGTTAGTATGTCAGATATAGGTCAGGTATATAATGAACTAGCCAAACCCATTACACAACCTAATGCATGTTGCCAAGTGTAATAATACATGTAGGGGATATACACCTGCAGTCAATAGGAATGCAGTGTGGACTAAAAGTACTTATAAGATGTTAATTGAGGTTTCTTTCTACATCCTACTGTATGTGCATAAACAATGCAATTCCACAACTCAATGGGTATGTGTAATCTCAAAACATTTTTCTGGGACATATGTCCTATTGTTCTATAAATATCTGCATTCACTTTGATGCATATGCCCTGCTCAAACACCACAATCATGGTGGCCTGTTGCCACCAATCATCCCTGCATGCTGTTGGAATGTCCACTGTTGTTCAATATATGCATGTGTTATGCTTGCTGTTCAACTGTTGGAACCTTGGTGTGTTGGGTTAATGGGAATATTACTGCATGCTGTTACAACTAATTTGGAATGCTGTTGTTTATGTTGTAATTAAACACACATAATCACAAAACGTATTGGAAGGCCGGTCCCAGCGGACCCACCTGTCCACCCTCACCTGGCGAGTGCACCTGGCACCAGCAGGTCAGGTGCCCAGCCTGGGCTCCCCTCCTCTGTTGGTCCTGTGCCACCTTTGGGTGGAAGTGCTGCAGGGGATGGGGCTCATCCCCCATGCAAGCGTGGGTAGAGAAGGGCCACCTGTCACCCTTCGAAGGGTCCGGGCTGTGGTGCGTAGGGAGATCCAGTGTTCAGTCGCTGATCCTCTATGCTAGCTCAAGCCGAGAGTGGCGCATCTCTCGGGTGAGCCTACCCGTCCTATGCAGCCCCCAGCACAGCCACCCTCGGGGCTGTGAAGGTGCAGTGGTGACAGCCCATGGGTGGGGATCTCAGTTCCACTGTTACCATCTGTGGGCTCATGGGCTTGCGATTTCCAAACATCCAGCCCATCAATTGTGTTCACCCACCCCATGTGTCATACACTGCCCCTGTATGCATCTTGTCTTGTCTGTTTACCTCCCCACATATACCTACTTCCTCTACTTCACTTTCCACTCTCACTTGAAAAAAAAAAAAGGGCAATCTGTACCCACAAAAAAATTACGCCCCATACATAGCTGCCCATTTTGTACACATGTCCGCTGGACATGTAAACTGATCAGTCCAATTGGCAGTACAACATACTTTGTTGTCCTCACCCCTCTCTCAAGGGTGGAAGGTTTCAAATTTCACTCCAAAGTTATTGCACATGCGCAGCTGTTGCTGGTAAAGAAATGGGCAGCTATGGACATTCCGTACACCCATCCTGCACATCCCGAGCTTGTTTCCCTACTGTCTTTCCCTCTTTGTGCCCCCTTTTTCACCACTTTCCTATCTCCCCATTTTCTTTTCTTTCAAAGAAATTAGCACGGGGTTAGCAGAAGTAAGCACTTTTAAGCAGTAATAAGCAGGATTAAGCGAGTGTGCGCATTTGTGTGCTTAGCTTAGTATTCCTAAGCGTCACGCAAACTTGCGCAAACCTGCTTACAACTGATTAAAAGTGCCTTAGTCAGGGCCCTTGCTCTGCTCAACAGCAAAATAAAATACCTCTGTCAGTCTTGAACCCCAGACCATTGACACAATAGACTGCATGAATTACCACTAAGCCACAGCAGATATACAATAACCTGGTGCTCAAATAAATATATCATGCATTACAATGACTGAATGTAAAGGAAAAATAGGAAGGCCATAACACAAAGCTTGTTCTCTGGATCTTTACCAGCAATTGTTGTGGAATGCATTACATGAGTGTGATATGAGAAGCAGCCATTCTAGCAGCAATAATGTTACAGAGGCACTTTACAACCCCCACACAATATCATAGCAGGACAAACAGTGGCAAATCTGATTAGGGCAGAGGCCATACTACCTAACTGTGACTACTTTACAGGGATGTCCCTGATTGTGAAACATATTTAAGCTGTGTCCCTCTGAATCCCTCTGAAAAGTACTGATGTCAGTCAGAAAGGTGGGGTATTACACAATGAATACTGACAATAATAACAGTAGACACCGCTTGTACTTCATAAAAGGAGTACTAATCCATATGCACTGCTTCACACAAGTCTACACTTACTGTCTCTATTATGTGTAAGGTGTACTTCACTTTTAACTACCTATCCCTGACTCCATGCAAATATGTATCTGAGAGTTTCATAGGCCTGGCAGAGGCACAAACACACAGGCATAGCAGCTATCCTGCTGTTACACACTCTGCAAATAGCTTTGGTAGGACTTCCACAAGCATACCCTTATGTAGGAGTACAACACAGAAATACCAAAGGATGTAACCATGTACTGGTAGCAACTAACTGTAACAATGCCATTGTACTAGTGATGAAAACACCTGTGGATTGCAGAGACAAAGAATAACAGTGTAACATTTGACTATCATCTGGATAGGTTCACAGTTGGGAACTATGCAGACAGACCACCTGCCTTGATAAACTAACAGGTACACACCAATCCTTTAAGTCCAGTAAGATAACATTCACACGATAATACATAATGCTCTCTGTATGTCAGCACCCCCCCCCCCACACTTTAAATAAACTTGTGTGTTTAGGGTCTACCAAGGATGTAGGTAGGCATACACAGTACTGGAACTGTCCAGTTGTCCTGTGAACCCTGTGCTAATGTTAACAATAAAACCACAAACCCTGCAGAAGTGAGTACATTAATATTCACAGTATAACAGTTCACAAACAATTCATGTGCCAAAAGAATACTTCTCAATAAGTACGTTTGTATGGCAGTTAATTATATGAGTAGAAAATAAACTACATAGTCACATAAATGATGTGTAAGCATTTGTAATGGTGAGTTAAACTCTACACTG
Source organism: Protopterus annectens (assembly GCF_019279795.1). Lineage (NCBI taxonomy): Eukaryota > Metazoa > Chordata > Ceratodontiformes > Protopteridae > Protopterus > Protopterus annectens. Next base: position 1,602,297,948 of record NC_056725.1, on the reverse strand, counting down.
ATAACTCTGTACTGCAAGTGGCAACAGTCAGGTCTGAGTACAACATGTACATCACTGTCTACACCTCTAGCTTCCGATATAAGAAGTATACCAACCTTCTGACTTACATAACAGTGTCCACAGCAAACAAGCATGGGCCCCACTCTGGAAATCTGAAAGGGCTATGCCTACATACCTTAGCAATTTATAGCATTGGGTTGCTATGACAGTGAGTACTGCAATTACCACACAGCAGGCTGTATGCATTTACCAAATGCTGGGCACCAATTGGTGCAGAGGGCATCACATGCACATGCGCAGATACCTATAAAAGCAGACTGTACTTGCTATCCCCACATGCAGTCATTACATTGCATGTGTCAGCAACTCTAGAACCCCTGGAGAGTAGTGACAAACCTTATTACTTAATAAAGAAATCTTTACTTAAGTAAAAAATATATTTACTTAATTATAAGCTAAATATATTAATTAAGAAAAAAAAAACTTAATTGATAACCAATAATAACGACTAAGTAAAAAAATTACTTAATAAATAAAAAAAAAATTGTCAAAGCATACACAGATGGACCTGAAAGTTAGTAACAGGTATGTAACAGATTTGTAGTTACCGGCAAGTAGTAGATGTTTATGAATAGTACTGTACATACTCTGAAACATGCATATGTGGCAGCAGTAGGTATGTATGCAGTGATGCCATGCATAACTACTGCCATGGACAAATTAGTGTGTAGTTGTGTGCAGTGGGACATAACTGTGACATATGTATCTCAGCATTATGTGTCGAACATCTGAATATGCTATCTATGGTCTGTACAGTACTGTGTATAATGGCAATTTGGGGGAGTAGTGCAAACACCTATATAAACTTGGATGTGACAGAGTAAGACATGCATGATAGTCACATAATGTGTAGCTTAGCATTGGCAACTGCTGTACCAGGCTAGTATAGTAATGTTAGCATTTGCAGTTATATATACTCCCTGTACTATTACTGTATGCACACATGTGACAACTATCTATGTTGTAGCAAGGCCAAACAGGTCATCCCTGAGGTGTACAGACTTGCAACAGTGTGGACCCTGTGTGTGTATGGCACACACATATGCAGATATATTTATGTGTCTGATAAATTAGCATCTGAACATATGCATAGAGCAAGGGACATACTGCAACTGTTTGTGAAGGGTGGACATTTATATGTTGGTGCAGGTTGTTATGTGCATATTTATATGTAGGTTGTAGTGTGTGGCAAACAAGACAGCATACAGTGCTGGCATATGACATGTGGTGTTTAAATGCCATGGGTATGATTTGTTAGGTTTTTAGTCTTCCAGATAGGGGGTCCTGCTAAAGGTACAGGGGCTGAGAATACCTTCCATGCATTCTGCACAAGACTGTGCAGTATCATTACATAACTGCATCCCTCTCAACCTTTGCATAATTGATATTCCCACCATGAAAGGTGGATTGTATATATGCCTATATGTATATCTATATGCACACCAATGGATGTTCATATGTACGCTCAAGTTCAATGTTGTAAACGTATTGCCATCCCTTTTGTTAAATACCCTGTACCCATGAACTACCACATAGGTGGTAGTCTACTCAACACCGAAAGTGTGATAAGAGAATAAGGGACACAGATGGACAGTAGTGTCCCTATTGATAATCACAGTGCCACACTAGTCATGTAACCTGAGTATGGTCCACATGTCATCAGAAAAGGTGTGTCATCCATGGAAAAAGAGGTCAGTGTTCCACTGTACTCATCAGTCATAACACCCATCATAGAGTACATAGGCCCTGTTGGTATGTACCTCAGAAGACATCCACAGCGACTGTAGACACCAGACACATACCTCACAAAGAGTATTACCAGACTCAAACAGATGCCCTATGCAGAGTGTCTTACAAAACTACAGCTACACTGTGTCGCATACCGCCTACCCAGATGCAACCTCTGCCTAACATACAAAGCTATGCCAAACCCACAGGTATTGGACATGCTCCATATAAACAAATTAAACTCCATACAAACTACACACTATACTGATCGTACTGTACAGTACACCAATGGATGTTCATATGTACGCTCAAGCTCAATGTTGTAAACGTATTGCCATCCCTTTTGTTAAAAGCTCTGTACCCATGAATGACTGATCGCACTGTAACGTCAAAAAGCAAAACATGCTGGAGTGGTACATTATCATCTCAGACACATACCATACTCTGGAACTAAGCACCTGTCAATAACAAATGAAGGTCCTCATTAGCAGTTGTCAGGAATAATCATGATGAGTGGATGTGAGCTAGGAAACACAACCCGGGAATCACCTCTGTGGCTCTGCATGACAGGGGCACATGAACCTACATTACATGGGTGTTGAAGGGCAGGGTACCATATGGCTAGGCTTCCATAGGCCCTACGGATAATAGCCTATTAGTTACCTAGGACCCGATACACACACGCATGTACTTGTTGCATTACTTGCTATGTGAGGTTGACTGGGTGTGATGGTGAATGTGTAGGCAAATGTGTCAAGGTTGTGTATATGTGTGATAGCCTAGTGGGAAACTGTGTATATCATGGTATGTAGTGTTGTAACTCTAATCCCAGCAAAAGATACATATGCTATTGCTAGGCAGGAAAAGCAGTAAGGCATACGGTGTGACGTAGTCCCATGGTGTTGACCGGAGTGTGCCATTGTAGGCTTAAGCAGTACATGTATGCTTATTGATTGTTAACACTAGTGAATACAAATCCCATATGAACTGTAGTACTATCTGAAGCTGTAGGCCTAAACAGCACAGTATGGTTTATATCCACATTGCTTGGAAACACTGTTTTGTTTGTTACCTGTAGTCCTCACACATTACATACCTCAGGCATGAGACTTTGTAGGTGCTGACACACAGTACTGTATGTTACACAGGTTAAACTAATCTGGGTTGCCATACCTTTGTGTCTTGTAGGTATGTCTGATGTGTGTGTGGGTATGCCTGTAACATGGCCTTGGTGGTATGTGTGTCACAGGATATATGTGCATATCTAGCAACATGTATAGTGTAGTACAGCAGTATGCCACCTATAGTGATGAATGTGCACATTTGTTACTGAGGGGTTTGCTATCAACAAGTAGCGTGGTGTACTGGTAGTACTGTAACTGTACTTTACATTCATTTCAATGGATGACAAATGCCTGCATGTATTAGCTTCATATACAACCCCTGTGGCTAGGTGGTGCATTGTGTCACATACAGTGTGCCATGTACTGTTGTATAGTCTTACATACTTGTTTCACTTTGTTGCTGTGCATAACATGGTTTGGTATATAGTATGTGTCAGGCACTGTCAGGCAGTTGTGGGCTGAGCAGTCCTATGTGGTATTAAAAGTGTGTATGTACTGACAGCCAATAGGTTGCTATATATGGCATTTCATTGATGTCTGTACTTTAGCATGTTGTGTGCCACATGACTTGCTCACAATTACTGTTTTATTGTCTTCCAGGAATATGTCTCACAACAGGAAACCTGCCTATTGCCCTGAGGAGGAGGAGGTCATCTTTGATGCCCTGATACATCATTACAACCTGCTGTTCTCCAGATCCAGCCAGGACCAGCATGGGCGCACTGCACTGTGGCAGGATGTTGTCTGTCGGGTGAATTATGTAGGCATGCATAACTGGACTTATGAGCAGGTATGCCATCACTGCAGTGATTTAATCAGACATGTCAGGCAGCATGCCTCCGATGTCCACAGACAACAGCTTGCCACAGGTGGTGGTGCATCAACACATCCCCCCCTCACCAGAGTGGAAGAGCTGCTCCTCAGCATGGTGGCTCCTGGCCAACCAGTACAACAGACATGTGTCATCATGAAGGCCAGAGTCACCCAGCACGTAGATACAGAGCATGCAGGTAACATGGCATATCTGTAGACTACTGTTAGATCAATTGTTAGAACATGCATTTATCAGATGTGTACTGTCTATTCAGAAGATATGGAGCCTGGTGTCATGCAATATTGATAATTTGGAACATCATTTGTATGCCTGTGACTGTCACCTTTTGTACTACTGTGAAATTGCAAACACACAGCAGCAATGCCATAGTTGTTGACACTGACAAACTGCCTCATATCCTTGTAGGTCCCTCTGGTGTGATAGCAAGACAGCAGAACCATGCTGGTGAGTGTTCTACATTTAATATAGCATATAACATGTGCATGTCATAGGAGAGTTGTAGGCCATGTACACATGTAAAACACCTACACATAACGTATGCTCTACATGTTCTCTGTGGGATTATGCACATCCCAGTAACATGAGTATCCACCTCAAACACATGCAATACACAGAGCATCCCAACCAATTGTGGTACACTGTAGTGGACATTGTATAGGCAGAGTCAATACACAAGCACACAACATACACCACTTTGTCATATGCAGTTAGTGTTAATTTGATACACATGGCATATGTAGACACCTGCTGTAAGGTCATACCCCAATATCCCAAATGTCAACAACACAGCACACATACTATACCTGGGGGGGGTAGAGGCCTATCATGGGATGGTGTGACACGCTTCAACACACAACACATTAATGTTAGGCAATGCTCCCCATTGAACACCTTACATACACATGTAACAACTGGCTGTGAAATGGTTAATGTAGCCAAAGTGGTGCAGTTCAGGTACAGCAAGATAGTTGCCAGTGTGACATACATTAGTGGCGTGACCACATGATACTGCCTGATGATGGCTCATGGTACTACATTACATCCAGTTACAGTAACTACAGCACTACACATAGCATTCATTGCGATACAACTGACAGTTGTGTGCATCCGGCCATGGTATGTATACCTATGAGTGATGGTGCACAGGACATTGGAAAGTGTTTCAGACTTGCACAGCAATGTTGTGTCCATGTACACATTGTGTTCCAAGGTGAGGCCAATCATTGAACAACACACATGCATCAACAACATGTATACTGTTATCAACAAGGAATCTCCACATTCACACTGCATGCTGTTGAGCAACACACATCCTGCATGCTGACACGTGTGAGAGGACTCTTTGGCTTGTGATACTGTACTCCACCATCAACCACAAATGAATATGTTCCGTATTGCTGTTGGTGTGTGTGTGCATGTCAACTTGAGTGAGAAGCGTATTTGTGTGCATGTGTTCATGTGTTCATGTGTGCATGTGTGCATGTGTGCATGTGTGCATGTTTGCATGTATTCATGTGTGCATGTGTGCATGTGTTCATGTGTGCATGTGTGCATGTGTGCATGTGTTCATGGTGTTCATGTGTTCATGTGTGCATGTGTTCATGGGTTCATGGGTTCATGTGTGCATGTGTTCATGTGTTCATGTGTTCATGTGTGCATGTGTGCTAACATCCTGTACAGATTGTGAAGTGTGTTTCCTGTCTTCCTCTCACAGGGGCTGAGGTATTGTTGGATGAGTGCAGCAGGGAACCCTGAAGTCACTGCCACAGATAGTGGACATGATGACACATAAACTCGCACTCATAAAATCGTCTAAGGCCAGCTTCAAGAGAAAAATTGCACAGGACACTAAGGATAATCACAAGGCTTTCTTTCGTTATGTTAGGAATCTGCATGGAAATTCCCAGATATGCTCAGAATTAGTCCAAAATGACACAAAATACACCGAACCCACAGACATTGCCAACATCCTAGCTGACAGGTTCAGCGCAAACGCCCCCCCCCACCAAAAGGGCGAATATCTATCCCAGCAGAGTGCTACCCCCCTGACATCTCAGATGCTCAGGTAAGATCCGCCCTCTCCAAAGCAAAAAAGCACAGCATCAATGGGACCAGACGGTGTCCCGGGCTGCGTCCTACATGAACTCCAAGAAGAGCTAAACCCAAACATAAAACTACTGTTCAATCTCAGCCTTACTACAGGATATGTACCCAAAGAGTGGTGTACAGCAACAGTGGTCCCTCTCCACAAAGGTGGTGCCTCAAAGGATCCTGGAAACTATCGCCCCATAAGCCTGACTAGCTTGGTCTGCAAAGCTATGGAAAGGATCATCATGGATCTCATAAATAAAGATATTGGGGACCTACAGACACTGGATCCTACCCAGTTCAGCTTTGTTAAGGGCAGATCCTGCCTCTTAAACCTGGTCGATTTCTTTGAAACAGTCACCAAGGCCATTGGTGAGGGGAAGGTGGTCCACACAGCCTACTTGGACCTCGCAAAAGCCTTCGATACAATACCCCACTCGGGCATTATAGATAAGCTCACCAGCTTAAAAATAAACCCCTATGTCACTGGATGGGTTGCAGACTGGTTCAAGGACAGAACCCACATGGTTAGAATTGCTGGAGCCATGTCAGACTCCAAAGCAGTTACAAGTGGCGTCCCACAAGGCTCAGTCCTGGGACCTCTCTTGTTCAGTATATATTTCTCGGAGGTACAGGCAAACACAGAAAGACAGTGGCTGACCAAGTTCGCAGATGACTGCAAACTGGGTGCCATAATCGACTCTCCAGCTGACACAAGCATCCTCCAAAAGGGCCTCATAGAAACAGACAAATGGTGCCAGAGCCATGGCCTCAAGCTAAATACCAAAAAGTGTATAGTCATCCCCTTTGGCAAAACAAAGTGCCCACAAATTACCACATAGGTGGTAATCCATTAAGTACCGAAGAAGTAATTAGGGACCTGGGGACCCAAGTTGATAGCAATCTCTCATTTGACAACCACGTGTCCAAAGTGGTTAGAAAAACATTTTATATAGCCCACCTAATCATGAAGGGATTCACATCTAGATCAGGGGAGGTCATCGTGCCTCTTTACTCACCCCTCATCAGGCCCATAATTGAGTACAATGCCCCTTTTGGGATGTACCTTACCAGACACCTGCAGCAACTGGAAAGACCCCAAAACTATCTCACAAAGAGGATCAAAGGGCTCAAACAGATGCCATATGCTGCCCAGTTAAAGAAACTCCAGCTCTACTCAGTGGCATACCACCTGCTCAGAGGCAATCTGTGCCTGACGTATAAAGCCATGTCCAACCCGGAATTAATGGACATGCTGCACCTCAGAAAATCCAAATCCCATTGAGCTACATGATCGAGAGACTTGAACCTCAGCACTGAAATAAATAGGACATGCTGGAAGGACAGATTCATAACCCAGAGGCTCCCTACACTCTGGAATAAAATCCCAGTCCAGGTTAGGCAGAGTCCCTCATTGACTCTCTTCAAGAGGAATCTTGATGAGTGGATGGGAGATCGTAGGTTTACGCCGGGTATCACTTCTGTGTCACTGTTAGACAGAGGCACAGTATACTAACCTCAAAAAAGGGCATAGCAAAATTAATTTAAAATGGGTGGCGAAAGCAAAACACACTCTGGCTAGGCTTATAAATGCCCTAGGGCAGATAGCCTAGTATGAACCTATGAACCTATGAACCTATGAACATGTGTAGTGGCACAGGCAGGTTTGTCAGGGTCTGTCGTTGGTCCACCAATCGACAGTACACAGCTGTCCACCCCATCTATGCGCACATTCATACTGCCGATACATCCCTCAACACCAATGGCCATAGCGGAGAAACATCATATAGTAGGCATCGACCAGGATAGTCTGGTATCTATGGCACATGCAACCCCACACAGCAGCCATACCCAGACACCTGGAATGGTACCACATAGGCATATGCCCAGGGGTTCTCATGGGAGCACTGCTGGTCATAATGCCCCTGGCAGACATACCCCCACAGGTCACACAATCTCAGCTATGTTCTGGGCTGTAATGCAGGCACAGGCACGTATGGAACGGTATACCAGGCAGGGACTAAGGGCGCAGATGGCTCATAACACCGCTATCAGTGACAGTATCCGTGACCTTGCAGGTGCCATCCGTAATTACACCGAGGTCATTGATAGATGTTGGGGGGAGACAGTAGATGTCCTCCGCAATGTAATGTCCATGTGCCAAATGAAGTGCAGGATGGCTGAGACGTCGACGTGGATGCATGCCAGCAACATCATCAGCTGGCACTCATCGCTGATGATGCACATGTCCCAGCCACTCCTGTAGTGGCAGTACCAGCCCCCACAATGTTGGGGCTGGGCTGTCAATAGACCGTCCTAGACGACCACGTGCACTTGACTCTGGCCAGTCCCAGCAGGGACATGGGTCCAGTCGACATCCCTCTGCCTCTGACGATAGTACCCAGTCTGGCTTGGTACCCGATACTGTCCGTGGTACCCCTGGCAGGCACAGGTACTGTGTCCATGGCCGGAGACAGTGATCTGTACAGCCTGGCAGGTACAGTCCATGGCTGTCCCACAACCTCCCATATTTGGCAGCCACAAAGTGGAACTGTGTGCATGCAGACACACAGACATAAACCAAACACCTAGCGCTAACACATACACACATACATTACACCAACATTGACCCATACTGTACTGTTGTCCCTCACACACACACACACACACACACACACACACACACACACACACACACACACACACACATGTCGATTGGATGGGTCATTGTCAGGCTCTGGAAAACCAATAACACACTCTGTGCATATGATGAAACTGTGCCTCCTCCTGTCATCTGTGACAATGATGCAGGAACAAGCTTACATGGTGCTGATGCACAGGGGTGACCTAATAGCAGTGTAGCAATGTTGGCATGTTGTCAACAGCAAAGTGTACTGATATCCTTGTAGGTATATCTGAGCAGGCATGATGCATTAAAGCTATGATTATCAATGTAGTATTGTTTACACCAGTGTTAATTCCAAGACTGTATTGTCCACCCATGTGCCACTTGTCTGATGTGTGCGGTACTGGCAGCATGTGTTGGTGAGTGGATGGTACGTGTGTGATGTGTGCAGTACAGATTTGCAGGTGTACATTTGTGAACATGGTGGAGGTGCACCATCTGCATGTATGTGCATAGTGGACACATGGGAAGGGTGACATGCCCTGTATTACACAGTGTTAACACTTCATATTTCCTATTGGTGGCCAGTATGCATTTTACTACACATATGTTACAACTTGGGTACACATGTGTTTATGACATGGTTTGACACTATGCTGTGGGTGATACTGTTTATATCGGTCATTGTTTTGCATTCTGGTAGTATACATAACCTGAACAGCCTGATTTTACCCAATCGTTAGATGATGTCTTGACAACTGACACACAGATGTAGGATACACAGTAGCATTTGAGTTCTTCCGATACTATACTATACTAGTAACCAGTGGTATTGCCCACCACCCATTCCTGGGACCACTCCTGTTTGCCATGTAGCCATCCTAGGTACAAGCAAACACACTAGGGATATGTCCGTCCAGATCTGGTAATGCATACAGTGGCCTACAATGCATTCTCCAGATGAGACACTTATCCTCCACAAGGGTATCATACAGACAGATACCTGTTGACCAACCCATGCTGTAAAGCTATAAGCCAACTATAGCATAGTCATCCACATTTACTATACATAGTATCCTGACAGTAATACATTGTTAGTAGCCCACAACATGTAGCAGGGGTACCGATGTGTACATACAACCCGTTATGTCATCTGTCCTTTGGTATTCACATTTCCAAAGGTATGCTGGTGTCCCTCAGTGCATCACATAAGCATGAAGGGGTCTGTATGCATATCCACAGAGGTGTTGTACACCTGTAATGAATGGCCATTATTGATAAACTGTGTTGTGTTTGAACATGTCTGACATATACCCCAGCCATGAACCCTCACTCACACTATTCTATAGAAACTGTCATGGGTGTGTGTGACACAGATGACCTAGGCCACAGATCACTACAGTGGCTGGCCTTGCCACATACATACATATGTGACCTAAGGTCTGAGAAGCAGCAGCACAGACTGTCAATGGTAACAGATGTATTCATGTAGAAAGCAGGCTTCACACATATGAAGTAATTGAGGTTACATGTACATATATGTATTTGCCACACAGATAACAATTGAGGTCACATGTACATATATGTATTTGCCACACAGATACCTGAAGTGTGCAATACACATACTGTTGTTTTACTGATATGTCATAAAGTTGTAAAAGCAAAACCCACAACCCATTGACCAACAGTGTCACACGCACACAATCAGCAATTGCAGGATTCAAACTCCTACCTAACTAGGCTACGATTCTTGAGTGGTACGCATTAAAACACTGCACTATATGGTTTACTGGGTGATTTAATGTCCACTGCTGTATGTGTGGATACTGACATCATCAGACTTGCCAAAGAGGAATTTACCTCTTTTAATGTGTATTCCCAGTCTCCAAAAAGGGCACTCTTCTCAAAGGGAATCACATACACACACACCACCCCACACCCACTAAGCAATTGCAGGATTCAAACCCCTACCTAACTATGTTATGATATTACAGAGATACTCATTAACACAATGCACTACATGCTTTACTGGCAGTTTTAATCTCCACTGCTGTATTTGTGGGATACTGACATCATCAGACCTGCCAAAGAGGAGTATACCTCTTTTAATGTGTTTTCCCAGTCTCCAAAAAGGGCTCTCCTCTCAAAGGGAATCACACACACACACACACACATACACCACCCACACACACACTGAGCAACTGCAGGATTCAAACCGCTACCTAACTATGATACTACAGAGATATGCATTGGCACAACACGCTATATGTTTTATTGGTGAAATTCATTTCCACTGCTACATTTGTGGGATACTGACATCATCAGACTTGCCAAAGATGAATCTACCTCTTTTAAAGTGTTTTCCTAGTCTCCAAAAAGGGCACTCCTCTCACAGGAAATTGCACACACACACCACCCCCACACAAATTGAGCAATTGCTGGATTCAAACCCCACCTAACTATGTTATGATACTACAGAGATACACATTAATATGACACGCTATATGCTTTATTGGTGAAATTTATTTCCATTGCTGTATTTGTGGGATACTGACATCATCAGACTTGCCAAAGAAGAATTTACCTCCTCTCACAGGAAATCATACACACACACACACACAACACCTGCACACACACTGAGCAATTGCAGGATTCAAACTCCTACCTAACTATGTTATGATACTACAGAGATACGCATTAACACAACGCGTTACATATTTGATTGGTGAAATTCATTTCCACTGCTGTATTTGTGGGATACTGACAGCATCAGGCTTGCTAAAGAAGAATCTACCTCTTTTAATGTGTTTTCCTAGTCTCCAAAAAGGGCACTCCTCTCACAGGAAATCACACACACATACATACACCACCCCCACACACACTGAGCACTTGCAGGATTCAAACCCCTACCTACCTATGATACTATAGAGATATGCATTAACACAATGCACTATGTACTTTATTGGTAAAATTCATTTCCACTGCTGTATTTGTGGGATACTGACATCATCAAACTTGCCAAAGAAGACTCTACCTCTTTTAATGTGTTTTCCTAGTCTCCAAAAAGGGCACTCCTCTCACAGGAAATCACACACCCCCACACACACATCACCCCCACTGAGCAATTGCAGGATTCAAACCCCTACCTAACTATGTTATATTATTACAAAGATACGCATTAACACAACGCGCTATATGCTTTATTGGTGAAATTAATTTCCACTACTGCATTTGTGGGATACTGACATCAGACTTGCCAAATAAGAATCTATCTCTTTTACTGTGTTTTCCTAGTCTCCAAAAAGAGCACTCCTCTCACAGGAAATCACACACACAAACACACATACACCACCCCTACTGAGCAATTGTAGGATTCAAATCCCTACCTAACTATGTTATGATACTACAGAGATATGCATTAACACAACGCGCTATATGTTTTATTGGCGAAATTCATTTCCACTGCTGTATTTGTGGGATACTGACATCATCAGACTTGCCAAAGAAGAATCTACCTTTTTTAATGTGTTTTCCTAGTCTCCAAAAAAGGAACTCCTCTCACAGGAAACCACACACACACTGAGTAATTGCAGGATTCAAACCCCTACCTAACTAGGTTATGATACTACAGAGATACACATTAACATGACACATGATATGCTTTACTGGTGAAATTAATTTCCATTGGAAATCACACACATACACTGAGCAATTGCAGGATTCAAACCCCTATCTAACTATGTTATGATATTACAGAGATATGCATTAACACGAAGCGCTATATGGTTTATTGATGAAATTTGTTTCCACTGCTGTATTTGTGGGATACTGACATCATCAGACTTGCCAAAGAAAAATCTACCTCTTTTAATGTGCTTTCCTAGCACTCCTCTCACAGGAAATTTCACACACACTGAACAATTGCAGGATTCAAACCCTTACCTAACTATGTTATGATACTACAGAGATATGCATTAACAAGACACACTATATGCTTTATTGGGTGCTTCTTTTTTCCTCCTGCTATATTTGTAGGATGCTGACATCATCAGAGTGGACATGGTAATGTGTGTGCACTTTGTTTTATGCAATCCCAGGAATGAACCATGTGGGTCAGCAGGTATTAACAGATTGAACAGGACTCCACAGTTTTTAGCTTGTGTGATCTCTCTGTGGACAAATTGCCATTCCTTCTTATGACAATACATATTTATGCACAGGTTGTTGATTTTGTGGATACAACATGTGTCTGTGATGTTGATAAAGGGCTATTCAGAGTCTATGTGGGACATGTGTAGCTCCCTTCAGTGATGTATGTCCTCGGTGGCTGCCTTGCAAACAGTCTAGCAGGTTTGGGAACCATGATCTGCCCATGATCATACCACAGTTGGTAGGGCTGTGTGTTTGTCAGCTGTAAAACTGATAGAAGGCTGCATGAAAGAATATATGAGCACATATACAGTATTAATAAAGGAAAGTTAGAAAATGCACTAGCAAGACATGTTAATGTTTTGAGGTACAGTATTTTAAATTTATAATTATTGACCAAGTCCCAGAAGATCCAAGAGGAGGTTATGAACCTCTGAAGTTAGAATGAAAAGAACTTATTTGGCAATTGAACACAAATGCCAATCAGTTCCCTGGGATTAATGAGATGACTTCCATTAAATGTATTTTAAGATTAAAAAACTTGGAGAGATGATTTTTTGAATCACCTGTAACGACAAGACATAGGTGTTTATAATATTAAAATTAATGTATTGCCATTTAAATCATAATAATTTCTTACAGTTGGTTCAAATTAATACATTTTTATTATTATTATTATTTTTAAACTAACTTAGGTTTTTAATTGATACATATTAACTATACATGTTATTGATGCATTATATTATTACTTTATTATATTATATTGCAATTTTTATAATATCAATATTAATATTTATATAATTGGGTATATATTTATATATTAAAATATGTATTTATTTATTGTATTTATTGCATATTAATTCAATTTATTATTTATTTTATACTTTTTATGTACTATGTGTATATATACACTTTTTATACTATACATACATATATAAAAGTTAATGCATATTTTATACATATATTTATTGTATTAGATGTACGTTCTATATGTATCTCCCATTAAAATTTATTAAAATTTAAGAAAATAGATGTTAACAATAATTATTAAAATTTAAGAAAATAGATGTTAACAATAGTTTTTATTACTTTGGATAGTAATAACAGCATTATAAATAGATATAGTAAAAGAATAATAAACAAAAATATTTAATAATAATAGCGTTATTAACTATTAATTATTAATTTTTATTAAATTTTAACAATTCATTAATCTTTACTATTATCGTATATTTGCTATTTATTGTGGAACATTACTGAACGAGGATTAATATTAGGTGAATATGTGTATGAATCGTTCTAGTCACTCGCATTTATGCTCATTAACAATTTTATTTTAAGTGGTTCATTAAAAGAGCGAATAATTATTTAGGTTTTAATATCTTAAACCAGAATATATTTTACATATCATGGATTATGAGTTTGTCTGCCTTTGATGATTATATATATGTATAATAAACGTGATGGCATTATGTGCTAACTTCACGCTATGTTAGTGACTTTGATGCTTATGACAGTAGGGTTTACGTTGACGAGTATAACTTGAATGTTGCGCCTTTATTAGGCGTGAGAGCATTTATAATTATTCTTACTTTTTAATTCCTTTGATGTGACGTTAAGTTTTAAATTTTAATTTATATAATAAAAATACCATTTTATTTAGTCTACGAGCACATAGCTTGGCTTGTATAACAGGAGGATACTTGACGCTTAACTAACTTATTAACTTATTTGCTTTTCGAATGAGTTCCTTTTATTAGACAAAAGTTAGTGACTTGTTTTACTGAATTTTAACTGTGTGTACTCCAATATATGCTAAACATGAATTACTTAAAAACAATATTTTTGTTGGTGTTAACGCTGACAGCTGCATGTCAATGAAATTTTCTGGAGACTTTCTAGAGATTTTTTAGTATTTGCAGCCGTAGTTTGTGTCTTTTTAAATATTTGAATAACTATAGTTTTAAGTTAATGGACTAAGTGATTAATTGGCTGATTGTTTAAATTATGTTATTATAGGTATATAAGCAGCTAGTTAATGAAATACTAGCTGTTCTTCCAAGGAAGTTGACGTTATTTTGTGCAACGAAAAGTGTATGCTGATTACCACACTTAAAGTTTTATTCAATAAAGGCCTTGTGGAACTGGAAGACCTCTCGGTTTGCTGGCTCTTTTTTCAACAGTTTGTCTTTTTGGTTGAACTTGTTTGGGAATACATATTTATGCACAGGTTGTTGATTTTGTGGATACAACATGTGTCTGTGATGTTGATAAAGGGCTATTCAGAGTCTATGTGGGACATGTGTAGCTCCCTTCAGTGATGTATGTCCTCGGTGGCTGCCTTGCAAACAGTCTAGCAGGTTTGGGAACCATGATCTGCCCATGATCATACCACAGTTGGTAGGGCTGTGTGTTTGTCAGCTTCCAATAGCTCTGTTTATGACTTCAATCATGATGGACTCAATGGCCTTGCAGATCAGACGTCATAGGCTTATAGGACTATAGTTCCCACAGCCTGTTGTGCACCAACACTTGTGGGGTGTGCCATATGTTGCTGTAACACATTCAACAGTTTCAGATCCTGTAGAGAGGGTGAGGCTCAACAGACTGTTCAGGTGCAGGGTCTGTTTGTTCTGTAGTTCAGTTATGACACATATAGGGAAACAATGTAATCCAATTGATGTCATGTTTTTGGCTTTGGAAGGAGCTATTTACCCATTCTACATGTGATATCTCCTGGTATGATGATAGGGACATTTGTCAGTGGGAGGTGGGTATGTATGTATGGGCCTGTCTGACAGGATGTCGGCATTGTCAGCCAGGTACAGTTGGCCCTGACTCAGGACATGTATGAGTGTACATTGCTGTGTATGACATAGCTGAAGGAAGTGTCATGGTTCTGTCTGGATTCCATCGCAGATAATCTTTCCAAAACACCAAAAAACCTGAGCACTAAACCCCTGTTATACTCTTTTACACACTTAACACCCTACTGATCCCTTTTGATCAGTCAACAGAGAGTATGTCATCATAATATCCTGGCATGTCCAAAGGCTGGTTTTGTGTGTACTCTCCAGTCCAGCTGGTGAATATGGGACTTTTGAGGCAATGTTACAACTGCCTTATGTACACAGACAACCCTCACCTCCTCCTAACAAACTCAGATTTATGAGAGAGATGCAACTATATAGACAAACAGGAGGCTGAGCTCTCTCGACCCATGACCGGCACAGTCTATCAGGTGGTGAAGGTAACCACACACACCACAAATCCAGTCTCACATAGACCTATAGCGACAGCAAACAAAATACATTACCACACAAATACATACTCGGAGGCTCTAAATAATATCTGCCTAAGCAGCAGACACCTCCTAAGCAGACACCCAAACAACTGCTACCCCACAACAATACCCACATATCACATGGTTCACAAAGTCAGTGTGCCACACAGTCACTGCCCTTAGGGCTAGACAACACACCTACTACACTTGTAATAGGTGACTGTATTGTCAGACACACTGATGTCACACTCACCAGGCTGAACAAGGAGAAGGACACTTTAAGCTGTCTGTTGGGTGGCAGGTTCCGCCACATTACACATGCACTCAGGTCACTCCAAAGCAAGTACAAATATGGCTCCATCATTGTCAGTGCTGGTATGAATGACCTCAGACGCTCCTCCTTGGACTAAATGACAAGAGACATAGAGGAGCTCTCTGATCATGTAACCCAGGCCAGTATGACCCTGACCTTGTGTAGCATCTTACCCTCACCAAGAATGATGGCACAGTATGCAGACAAGCTGATTAATTGTAACAGTTGGCTAACATATTGGTGTCATTCAAAGGGGATCCAGTGTCTGTCAGCCTGGGATGACATGCTCGACATGCCACATAACTTCACTTTGGACAGCTTACACCTGTCACCCCTGGACTTTCGAATACTGACTAAGGCTGTTGCCACCCCCACAGTGACTTTTATGGGCAAGGCTCAAAAGACAAACCCACCTCCATAGACAATACAAGGTAAAAGACACTACGGGTAATGCTGCTCAACACCAGATGTCTAGACCTCAGAATGCATGCACTCAAGACTCTCCTCAGTATGGGGAATCCCGATATCTGTGCAGTAACAGACACCTGGTTCAGGCTCCCAAAAGCACACCAGCACTACCAGGTTATACTTCATACCATGCTTTTCAGCCACAAGACTCGGACCGACCAACAAATTTAGGGGGAGTATCCGTATACATCACAGATACACACACCTCCAGGTTAGTAGCACTGCAGGAAGCATCAGATACCATACATGTGCAACTAACAGTGGGCAAAACTGCCTTTCAGTTTGTAGCCTGCTACAGACCACCCTCCCAAATTCAGGAACCCCACACAGCTTTCCTGGGAACACTGGAGAATATGACAGTCTCTACAAACACCATTATATGGGGTGACTTCAACTACAGAAACATTGGCTGGGAATACTACTCAAGCCCCAACACCCTCGCCCAATGGTTGCTAGAATTTCTAAACACAAATGCTATGTCACAACTGGTCACCATACCCACAAGAGGGGAAAACATATTGGACCTGATCATCACCAACATGGGGACTCCATGTTCCACACCAAAAGTATGCCCCTCATTGGTAAGATCAGACCATACATTTATCTCACTGGACATCCATATCCCGTCCCCACCCCCATCCTAGTTTCTCTTGGTGAAGAACTTACCAAAAGCAAATGTCACACTTCTCAAAACTGAGGTGGTATCCTTCAAAGACCCTGGGACAGAGGTGAATATGGCTCAGACCTCTGAATTCTTTACAAACACATTCTATTGACATCTACTTACTGAAATTCATGGATTGTGCTATCCCAAATATAAACAAGACTCACTCCTCCAAAGGCAGGGGACCTGTCTGGTAGACCCTGGCCATAAATAAGCTATACAACAAAAGGAGGGGGCTACTACATGATAGAGCACAATCCCAAAAAGGGAAAGCATCTCTGATCAGCACTAGCAAGAAGCTACGTTCACTCATGAATTCATCTAAGACCCGCTTTGAAAGGTAAATTGCACCAGACACTAAGGACAATCACAAGGCCTTCTTTAGTTATGTCATGAACTTGGGTGCCAACTCTCAGATATGCTGTGAGTTACTGCAAAATGACAATACATACACTGAACCCACAGACATTGCCAACATCGTGGCAAACAGGTTCAGTGCAAATGTCACCCCCATCCCCCCTAATAAGCAGATGTCCATCCCAACAGAGTGTAGCCTCCCTGACATCACAGATGATCAGGTGAGTGCTGCTCTATCCAAAGCAGACAACACAGCATCAATGGGACTGGATGGTGTCCCGGCCTGCATCTTACACAAGCTTCATGATGAACATAACCCTCTCATGAAGTCATTGTTCAATATCAGACTTACTACAGGAACCCTGGCCCACATTGCACAAATACCAATAGCTACAAAAAACATGACAAAGCTTCTTCTATATCATCTATCACTTCTACAAATTCTCTCACAATAGCTCATCTTAATGTACGAAGCATTTGTAACAAAATTTCTCAACTCCATGCCCTTTTAGATGTTCACCAATTTGATATCCTATGTTTATCAGAAACATGGCTAAAACCTACCATTAAGGATAATGAAATTACCCCTCCCGGGTATAATATCTTTAGACTGGACCGCAAAACCAAAAAGGGAGGAGACGTAGCAATTCTCTACAAAGCACAACTTCAAATTAGTATAATAAATCTGAATCTTCCTCTAGACAATAATGCAGAAGTAATCAGCTCCAAATTTCAAATCAACCCTAGTAAAGCTATTAATATAATTTGTATATATCTCTCCCCAGGAAATAACACTAACACTCTAGAATGTATCCTTAGCTTGCTGTCGAACAACCTCCCCCAAGAAACACTAGTCTTAGGTGACTTTAATATTGATTGGAATTCCTGCAATAGTATAAACCCCACCTCCCACATAAACCTATATGGCTTCACACAACTCATTAACTGTCCTACCAGAACCAATAAATCCAACAACCACAAATCCATCTTAGACTGGATTCTGACTAATACCCCCCAACAAACCTACCAGTCTGGTACCATTCCAGATGATCTAAGTGACCATTCATTAACTTATGTCATTAGACACAAAACCAACCTAACTTTACCTGCCACTTATAGAACACTACGAACAAAAAAGTATTTTAACTCTGAACATTATCAAGCTGAACTAAAACAATGTAATTGGTCCCCACTAAAATATCTCCCCCTTAATGAAGCAGTAGATTACTTCACCTGCACATTCTTATCTATTCTGGACCAACATGCCCCAAGTCGTACCATCAGAACCAAAACAAAAGTAGCATCCTGGCTAACTAATAATACTAGGCATAGAATCATTCTTAGGAACAAATCTTGGGCAAAATGGCGTACCACTAAAAATCTAACTGATCGCCAAAACTTTAGAGAGCTTAGAAACAGCACAAAAAGAGCTATCCTGACAGACAAAAGGAACTATTACCTTCAGTTGCAACAAACCACCAATAAGGAACCTAAAAAATTCTGGGCCAGTATTAATAATCTTCTATCTCCTGGTCATTCTATTACACCTAACCCTCAGGACTCTAACCCAGAGAACACTACACAAATAGCGAATGACTTCAACTCATTCTTCACGAATACTATCCAAGCTCTTGCTAGTCATCTATCTCCTGATACCTCTAACCTACTTCCACCTACATCAAATCCACCTCCCACACTCCACTTCCAACCTTTTCTACTTCCTTTATTTTATCACTGCTTCAAAAGTTAAAACCTACCACTCCCTCTGCAGACAAACTGCCTGCAGAATTCCTGCAGATTGGAGCCATAGCCTTAGCCTACCCTATTTCCATCCTGATTAATAGATCTATAAAGGAAGGAATTTTCCCCTCTATCTGGAAGATATCTCATATCATCCCACTACATAAAGGGGGAAACTCCAATGATTTTTCTAATTTTCGACCAATAGCACTCCTTTCACCAATCGCTAAAATCATGGAAAAATGTATTCACAAACAAATACTTAATCACCTTCTCAACAACAACCTACTTGTTAACTGTCAGCATGGTTTCAGACCTTCACACAGTACCACTACTGCTCTACTCTCCTTTACTAACTCCATCAACACTAAC
This sequence comes from Protopterus annectens, assembly GCF_019279795.1. Taxonomy (NCBI): domain Eukaryota; kingdom Metazoa; phylum Chordata; order Ceratodontiformes; family Protopteridae; genus Protopterus; species Protopterus annectens. The sequence goes on along the minus strand of NC_056725.1, from coordinate 1,602,278,141 downwards.
CGTAACAACTATCTATCATCCTCAGTCTTCATCGACCTATCCAAAGCTTTTGATATGGTGAATCATAAACTTCTACTACACATACTAAAATCTCTTGCTCTTGAACATCTTGCCTTATCTTGGTTTGCATCTTACCTAGAAAATCGTCAGCAGGCAGTACTTTGGAAAAATTCACTTTCAAAACTTCTACCTATCTTTTTAGGTGTACCTCAAGGCTCTATCCTAGGCCCTCTTCTATTTTCAATCTTTATTAACGACCTACAATCTGCTATCCCATATACTAACTGCATACAATATGCAGATGACTCTACTGTAATCTGCACTGCTACCTCTCAAACTGAACTCTAGTCTCTTACTCAAAAAGCTTTTAACACTGTAGAACATTGGTTCTCTCACCACTGTCTACTCCTTAACCCCAAGAAAACCAAACTGTTACTTTTTTCACCTACTTGTAAATCTACTCCACCATATTTCACTCTGACGGTACTCTCATTTCTCCTGACTTGACCACAAAACTATTAGGAATAACTTGATAATAACCTCAACTTTGACTCTCACATCAACAACACAATAAAATTAGTTAATAAAAAAATAGGATCCCTTTACAGAATCAAACCTTTCCTAACACCTACAGCAAGGTCCACCATAGCTAGATCTCACCTAATCTCTACTCCTCTCTATGCTTCCCCCATTTACACTAATCTTTCCAAAAACAACATTAAAAAACTAGCAACATCCTATTATAATATAGCTCGATTCGCAGTAGGATCTCCTTTTCAAACTCATCACTGCTTGAACTTAAAAGAACTAGGCTGGATCGAACTTCCTAACCAACTTGTACTTCAACAGCTCTTAATAGCTTCACCATATAATAACCTGAAACAACTACGTTCTTCAAATAAACTTCAGATTAATATTACCAAACCCAACAATTATGCAGGTGACTGTCTATTCTCCAACTCTGTTGGAAAAATATGGAATAAACTACCCTGTGATATCACATCTTTGACCTCTTTCCTACTTTTTAAAAGACAACTGATAATTTATCTCAATAAACATTGGCTTTGCTCCTGCGCTAATCCAGACTAACCTCATTTTTTTCCTTCACCCTTTCCCTTGTTAACTTTCACTGCACAAAAAAAAAACCTGTAAATATATGTTGTCATATGACTATAGTAAATAAATAAAAAAAAAAGCCTTATGTTCAGTTTATATTATCTGTTTAAGTTGTCATAACTACTTATGTTTCTAATGTAACCTTTTATTGCCTTTTTATGATGATACTTGATACAACTAGTGGAGCTTTTCTCCCCGGGCCTCTTCTGAAAATGGACATATATCCAGCTAGATTAGCCCGGTCAACAAATGTAAAATAAAATAAATAAATAAATAAATATGTACCCAAGGAATGGCGTACAGCAACAGTGGTCCCACTCCACAAAGGTGGTGCCACAACAGACCCCGGACACTATCACCCTATAAGCCTATCTAGCCTGGTCTGCAAAGCTATGGAGCGTATCATCATGGAACTCATACACACAGACATTGAGAACCTACAGACACTGGATCCTACTTAATTCGGCTTTCTTGTGGGCAGATCTTGCCTCTTGAACATGTCGACTTTTTTAAACAGTTACCAGGTCCATAGACGTAGGGAAGGTAGTCCACATAGCCTACCTGGACCTCGCAAAAACCTTCAAAACAATACCCTACTCAGGCATCATACATAAGCTCACCAGCTTAGATATCGACACATATGTCACAAGATGGATTGCTAACTGGATCAGGGATAGCACCCACATGGTAAGTATTGCTGGTGCCATGTCTGACTCTACACCAGTTACACGTGGTGTCCCACAAGGCTTAGTCCTGGGGACCTCTCTTGTTCAGTATATATTTCTCTGACATACAGGCTAACACTGGAAGAATATGGCTGACCATGTTTGCGGATGACTGCAAACTGGGTGCCATATTTGACTCTCCAGCTGGCACAAGTATCCTCCAAAAGGGTCTCACAGAGATGGATAACTGGTGCCAGAGCCATGGCTTGCAGCTAAATGCCATTAAATGCATAGTCATCCCCTTTGGGAATAACAAAGTGCCCACACATTACCACATAAGTGTTAATACATTAAGTACGGTAGAAGTTGTTAGGGATTTGGGGACACGAGTAGTTAGTAATCTTGCCTTTGACAATCACATTGCCAAAGTGGTTAGACAGTCCTTCTATATAGCCCACCTTATCCCAAAAGGTTTCACATCTAGATCAAGTAAAGTCATTGTGCCCCTATACTCATCAGGCCCATGATTGGATACAATGCCCCATTTGGGATGTACCTTACCCGACACCTGCAGCAAATGTAATGGCCACAAAAGTACCTCACCAAGTGGATCAGGGGACTCACACAGATGCCCTGTGCAGTTTGGCTAAAGTAATTCCAGCTCTACTCAGTCCCTTACCACCTACTCGGATGCAATCTGTGCCTGTTGTTTACAGCCATGTCCAACACAGTATTAATGGACATGCTCCACCTCAGGATATCCGGATCCCTTAGAGCTACATGCTCCAGGGACTTACACCTCAGCACAGATATTAATAGGACATGCTGGAGGGACACATTCATATCATAGAGGCTCCCCTCACTCTGGAATGGGATCCCAGTCCCGCATAGGCAGAGCTCCACACTACCCCCTACAGGAGACATCTTGATGAGTGGATGGGTGATTGTATGTTTAGCCCTGGGATCTCTTCTAGGTCCCTGCTAGACAGAGGCACAATAAACTAAACGTAAAAGGCCTGTCTTGTGTGACCTACTATTCAAAGGCACAGTCTACTAATCTAACAGGGCTGCAAAAGCCAAACACACTCTGGCTAGGCTTATAAATGCCTTAGGGCAGATAGCCTAGTATCAACCTATGCACCTATGGCAATGTTCGGGATGCACATTGTTTATTGATGATACTGATGGCAGGTTTTTTATCTTCTTTGCTTTTCCACTTTCTACGGACAACCTAAGTATCTGCAGATCATATTTTATTATGACAGGGTTTCAATATATTATATATGTGTCTGTTGTCATATAACTGTGTGCACAAGGCAGATTGGCGAATAGTGAGAGGTTCCTGGGTTAACACATGCAACTGCCGGATATGTGTGGCCCACTGCTGTACTCAGACATGGCCTAAGTGTGTGAGCATGCCCAGTCTGTCCTTTCAGTGTTTTGTTGCCTGACATTTATCTCATTTATTCAAGTGTGTGAGCATGCCTAGTGTGACCTTTCAGTATGTTGCTGTCTGAAGTCCACTACATTTGTTGATGTGTGTGAACATGACCAATATTAACATTTATACTATATGTGTGTTGAAACTCAGGTTCTATTCTTACTGCAGGGCTCACCTTTGTGTCATAACTCGACAGGGATTATGCTGTGCCTGCAGGGTTTCCATGAGATACTTTGCATAGACTTAGCAACATTTCTTCATACAGGCTGACCAGCGAAATGCTGTCATGGTTTAGTGGTTCAGTACTATGACTGTAATGCACAGTATCCTGTGTTTGAGGCCTGTCACTGCTTTATATTTTCATACTGAGCAGACCAGACTGCTTAAGGGTTAGTAGAGCAAATTTGAGCATGTTGGCTTTTGTTCAGCTATGTCCAACGTAGACCAAGCTTGTCTAACATTGCTCAACGTTAACCAACATTGCTGAACGTTGCCCAATATTGCTCAACATTGACCTCAGTTGTGCTAGTGTTAGTGTGTGCAATTGCTTTACATATACTAAATGGTGGTGAAAGCTGTTTAGCACTGCTTTATATTGCTTAACACATGGCAGTCATGCCTCAGGTGGTCCTGCAGGGCTGCCTATATCGGATGCACATACTGCACTCCCTATACATGTTTGGAAACAGGTAGTGTCAAGTTAGGCATCCCTTTTACTATATGTGCGAGTCAGAGAGAGGTATCATTTCCAGGGTTTCTACTGAGCCAGTGTATGTGCTATGCGTTGCCTCTTTGCCAAGGCCAAAGCATACTGGGCACGCCTGCTTCTGCCTACTGGGGAAGGCTCAGGTTGTTCCTCCTCCGAGTCAAGCTCTGCCTGTGATGGCCTTGGCAATGGTGGGGGGCTGTTTGGCTCAGGCCTATGCTACTCCTGCTGCAGCTGTTTTTGCAGGATCATATTATGTAGCATAGCACATACCATGACAATCTGGGTACATGTAGTTGGTGAGTACTGCAAGGCTCCACCAGATGTGTCCAGGCACCGGAACCATGACTTGAGCAGGCCAAACACACGCTCGATTACATTTTGTGTTTGTGCGTGTGCCTCATTATGGCATTCCTGTTCAGGTGTGCGTGCGTTTCTGGAGTGTCATCAGCCACGGCTCCAGTGCATAGCCAGCATCCCCCACTAAGTGACCATGAGGGATGTCCCCATTAGCAAATGTCTGGTACAGCTGTGTCAGATGCCAGATATGGGAATCATGGTACCTTCCAGGGCAGCCAGTACACACACATTCAGTATTATGCCCTGGGCATCATTCACAACCTGGCAGTTGATGGAGGGAAGCCCTTGCGGTTGAAGTAGACCCTACCCCACTCACCGGCTGGTGCTTTGATGTGTATGTGCGTGCAGTCTATTGCACCCACTACCTCAGGATATTCCGCTATTTGCTGGAAGAGATGCATATTGCTGGCCAATACCTCACGGAAGTTGGGGAAATATACATGATCACTGACATGTGCTGACATGGCATCCAGGAACTGGTGCAGTACTCTGGATGCTGATGCCTTTGATATCCCCATCATATCACCAGTTGGTCTCTGGAAGGTACCTGTTGCTAATATTCTTAGGCCAACACATACCTTGGTTTCCACTGGGATAGGTTCCCCTCTGTTGGTTCTGTGTGTGAGGCGTGGCCTGCACAGCTCAACAATTTGCTGCAAGAGGTCTCTGTCCACTCTATAGTGCTCCACTATCTCCAGCTCATGTAGCTCCTGATAGGTTACCCTGGGCCTGTACACTCTTCTCTGTCTCCTCACTGTGGGTTGTCCAGCAGCATTCGCATTATCACCACCCTCAGCATGTTGCATATGTCACCTTATAACAGCAATGGCAGCCCCTAACATTTCATTGTCTCAGTAAAGCGTTTTCAGTTTTCACTTCTATTAGCTTACTGCAGTGTTGCAGTGTCTCTTGAGAGAAACATAGCGGAATGTTGTTTGCAGAGTTTTAAGTGCTGGGCTGGGCTGGGCTAGTGTACTGCCTGTGTAATTGCCTGATTCTGATTGTTTTCACCTGCTAGCTCTGCTAGTATTCCCTGGTTAACTTTCTACTATTTGTTGTGCTTCCTTTTTCCTTTCTGTTTCCTCAGGGGGGCAGTGACTCGCACACAAGAGCAAACACGCGCACACCAGCTCACACGCATGCACAAATGCTTACATGGACTAAAACTTGCTTATTCTTGCTAAAATGCGTGCACACCAGCGCAAACGCACTTACACAACTTTAAACAGCCTTAGACATGCTTACTCTGGCTTAAACGCGCGCACACAGGCGTACACAAGCACACACAGTTTTACTCGGATGTACAGGCGTGCACCCACACGCAAACACATTGCAGGCACTTCAGCAAGAAACTTTAGTGTTACAGCATACACCTTCAATTTCTTGCCTTTAGCTAGGCTACCTGTTGACACACCTCTTCCATTGATGTGTAATTGACAGCAGACACATGCCACTCTGCTCCAATGAGCTTCACTTCTTTCATACATACCCCCCTCGTGATGTCACCTATCTTCTACTCTGTTACTCCCCTTATCCTACTCCTACACTCCACTGACTGTGATCATTTGCTATGTAAACTTGGGAATCACTATTCTAACCCTCATTTGTATAGGATTGCCTACTAATGCTTGGTTACATCTCTTAGACTGAACTTCCCCCCTTAGCAACCTCTACTTGGTAGCCATGTTGTCTTCAGCCTGCCATTCTCTTGCATTGTAAATTAAAAATTACAATAAAATCCACATTTGTGGATTTTAATTATTGGTTTTCTGGTTTTTAGAGCGCAGTGCATTTGTGTGGCACTGCGCTACACTTAAACACCGGAGATCGGGATAAAAAAAAAATTATTTTATTTTTATTTTGCATCGGTGAACATTGCCAGTGGCCATATTTTCGGCCATTGGCATGCTTCCTCAACTGGCTGCATCCTTTTTTTGGAGCTGTCATGGCTCTGTTTTGCTATTTGCAGAACCGTACTCAGTTGTCAATGGAGTACATTTCTGGAAATAACACTACTCTTACTCGGACAGGTTCGGGTTTCCTGGATCGCAAATTTACCTAATTTGTATAGCTTTCGCCTGCAATTGAGGTAATTTGCATATCCAAGCCCTGTCCGTGTAAGACTCGTTTTAGGAGCTGCTGTTCCCGGATTGCTCGGCGGACATGTTGGCTGCATGGAGTCTTACTCTACTCTTAGACTCCGTGCAAGCCTTTGTGAATCCAACCCATTGTTTCTCAACCACCCTGAACTACAACATTAGATATAATTTTGCTTCAGACTTCAGTGTTCTTCTGAAGTTATATTTGAATTGCTACAACATGTTAAAAATACAGACATGTAACACTGCAAGATGAAGCATTTAAAAAGGACCATAAGGCTGCCAGTGCTTTGGGATCAGAAAAATCAGCATATCAAGAGTTATATGCTCACAATAGGCACACTGATTCATTTAACAATATGGCATTTTTTTATATTGTTTTGGGTTACAGTAGTGCTTCTCTCAGTAGTACATCTTACAACCTCATGACTCTCTGGTCCTTCAGCCTGGTTTATCCCTTAGTCTGAAGCAATCCAGAGAGTGGGTCATGAAGGACTGATTACTTCACATTCCACAGGCCAAGAATAGAAGCTGGGGTAGCCATGTGTGGTATCAACATTGGTCAACTATATCTATCTATATATATATATATATATATATATATATATATATATATATTTTTTTTTAACTTTTTATTTCTTGGCCTACAACCCTGTTGAGTACTAAGTGTGGGGAATGCCTGTCATGCTGAGGAAAGGGTGCTGGAACTATAGGGAGAGGGCTCCACTTTAAATGAAATCATGAACTCTGCCCTCATCTCCTGGCTGAGCTGTATTAATTACGAAAAAAAAAAGGAAGAGAACAGCTGTCCCATTTGAAGAGGGACCCAGAAATCCTTTCTTTAGTGTCTGTATGTGAGTGTGTCCATGAATTTATGTGGGTGTGTGTATACAAGTGCATCCATGAATGTGCATGGGTATCTGTATGCAGGTGTGTGCGAATGTGTGTATGTGAGTGTACATGAGCCCCTTATTAAGCACATACAGCTCATCTGTAGTCAAACAATAAGTAGATAAATTAAAAACAATATTAGTGTCAACATACTGAGTCATTCCACAGTCCTTCTTTTCTTTTGTGCGTCCCTGCCTTCACTCAATGAGCGTTTCCAGGACCCCTTCTTCTTGACAGGGACAGGCCACACTTGCTTCGCTTGTGTGTGCCTTTGGAGGAACCATTTCAGCACCTAGCATTGATTATTGGACTTATTTCTTTTTTTTTGTGCTTATTGGTGTTGAACCGTTATGGATGCAGCTAAAGAATCTTCTTCTGGAAATCAAGGAGGAACCTCTATGTTAGAGGTTAACCAAGGCAAGACTTATAATAACTTTATACATGTAAAAAACCCCTTGTTAAACTTGGGGTTTTTGACTTTGAAAGATCATGGTTTAAGTACCTCCTCTCCTGTTTTGGTGGATAAGAATTTTGATGAACTTTTGAGGGATTTTAATTATAAAATGGGGAGACTACAGCACCTTCAATGGCAAACCTATCATCTAGAAGTGTGTTTGCAATATGGTATTGTTCCCCGGGGCATGAGGGTGTGTGCATGCCGACACAAGGGGAACGATACCCAGAATTATTGGCAAAATGGCAGCTCATAAACATTAAGACAAGTTTTCAGTACATGGAACTGTTGAATGGATTTTTTGCACCAGAAATAATAGCACTCAAACAGGAGACAGAGAACTTACAGGATAAATTGAGCAGTGACTTTATAGGTGTTACTTATAAGGAGCGTTTGGAAGGGGTGTATAAATCTCTTTCAGAGAATGACGCTAAGTTACAGACATTAAAAATAAGTAAACTAAGGAGAGATCATGCAGATTTCTCCAATGGTAACATCTTTGTCTGGCCTAGATCTAGGTTTGCTCCGACGGCACAAAGCCATACCACAGCAAGCTATTCATCTAAGTTAGCACCCAAATCTAGCTACATTTCACCTTCCAATACACAGTTTTGTGAGAAGGAATGAGTATCTAACAATGTTAGTAGTTCTGTGACAAGTACCGGTGAGCTACGAGTCGACGCACAAGACGCTGCTGACATCACGCATTCGTTGGAGACCACTCCAGGTTTGGGTTCAACGCACGTTACTTTAGGCTCCACTGTTTCTACCACCACGGTCAAAGTAATAGAAAAACCCATAGGAACATTTGATTGTTTAGCAGAGACGTCCAACGTTGTTTCTGATTGTTCAGCAGAGCTGATCAACGTTGTTTCTGTGGTTTCCATGAACGAACTGTCTGCTCCTGGAGTAGATTTACCAGCGGACAGTAGTCATTTGGGGGCTAGACCGAAAAATTCATCAGCGGAACGGCATTTTTTGAATGTGTTGCCTGGTCCCTGTCAAGAAGAAGGGGTCCTGGAAACGCTCATTGAGCGAAGGCAGGGACCCACAAAAGAAAAGAAGGACTGTGGAATGACTCAGTATGTTGACACTAATATTGTTTTTAATTTATCTACTTATTGTTTGACTACAGATGAGCTGTATGTGCTTAATAAGGGGCTTTCATTTGTTCCTAGTAGGGACAGTGTTTATCACGAGATTGTGATGGACCTTATGGTTTATTGTAGGAGTATAGCCCTACGTAATTTGTTTGGTGCAATCAATACCAATGATTTAATGTTGAGACAACCTTGCAGCTATATGCCCCCTTTTACTCCTTCCATGAACTTGTTTATTAATGCTTGTGAGCGGGACCTTTTGGAGTATTTTCATAAGGGACACAATAATAAGTATTATAATTTGACAGCAGAACACAGAAAAGCATTACAGGGATTAATTGATAATAATGAGATTACTATAAAAATGGCTGATAAAGGGGGCACAGTAGTGGTTCTAGATACTAGTTACTATCAGAGTAAGAGAGCAGAGCTGTTATCGGATGGTTCCACATATGTTCCTATTAACCCTGTTATGGTTAAAAATTTGGTTGACAAAGTCCATAATAGTTTAGAGCTCTTACTGCATGACATGGTAATAGATGAAGGATTGTACCGGTTTCTTAAGGTTGAAGGGGTGGTAACACCTCTTTTCAAATGGTTACCGAAAATACACAAATCCCTGATAGAACCACCTCTACGCCCCATAGTGTCAGGCCGAAAATGGGTGACCGAGAACATTTCCATATGGCTAGAAACAATATTAAGACCATATGTGGATAGTATGAGTAATGTTCTAAGGGACACTGGAGATTTTTTAAAGGTTTTGGGGGAGATAGATAGAGGTACACCCAGGACTCATTATTTAATGGTTACTCTGGATGTACAGAGCCTATTTACGGTCATAAATAACCAGTATGGAATATCAGCAGTTGGCAGTTTATTGAAGGATAGAGGAGCTAATGATTCGAAGGTAGATCTTGTGAAGACTATGCTTACTATGGTACTAGAGAATAACATCTTTTTGGGTTTTCAACAACTGTACAGACAGGCACAGGATGTCGCCATGGGCACACCCTGTGCCAATACATATGCTAATTTATTGCTTTCCTTTTGGGAAAATCAATATATTTTAACAACACAATCTGGCTACCATCCATCAAGCTATATAAGAGGTTTGTGGACGATGTGTTTATTTTGTGGGACGGGGAGCCAGCTCGCTTGGATGAGTTTATATCTTTCCTACATTCCACCACCACGTTTTTCAGATTTACTAAAAGTACCTCCTATACTCAGTTAGATTTTTTAGATGTCACCATAGAACAAACTGAAACAGGTTTTTCCACTGGTATATATAGGAAGGAGTGTTGGAAGAATACTCTCCTTTCATTTGATAGCATGCATCCACGGTATACATTCCCCAACATTGTGGAAGGACAACTAGGCAGGATCTTAAGAGTATGTACTGAGGATTTGTGTTTCGAAGGGGAAATGAGCAAATTGAGAGGTTACTTTGAAGAAAGAGGTTATAGGGGAGATATGGTGAACAAGGTTGTTGAAGGTAGTAAACGCAAGAGGAAACATGTGCATAGACCTTGGATGCATCGTCCCATAGATGAACATAATGTAACTTCTAAGAATGGCACCAATATTCTTAAACCTAAAGTAATGTTCGCATATAGTAGTAACATTAATGATATAGGTGAGATTGTTAAAAAGAACTGGAACATTCTAGTAAGTGATGATAGGATTAGGGGTTTAGTAGGATCTAGCCCTTGTATTGCATACAGGAAGAACAAGAGCTTAAAAGATCTGTTATGTGGAGAGTATCATTCCAAAAAACTGAGTTTTAAGTCACAAGCAGGCACTGTACCTTGTGGTACCTATAAGGCCTGCGCCTTTATCAATAAGGACACTACTTTTCTGCATCCTGTCTCAAGTAGAATCTTTTCTTTAAAAGCTAGGGCTACATGTAGAACAAAGGACATTGTTTATCTGGCCAATTGTGGTTCCTGCCCTTGTTTTTATGTGGGCAAAACCAACAATATGTTTAAGGTCAGGATCCTACAGCATTTATCTGCCATTAGGAACAGTGATCAGCACAATGCCCTCTTTAGACATATTCAAGATAATCCCACACACAACTTTAGCTTTAGGGCTATAGTTAATGTTAGTTTGGGTAGAAGGGGTGGAAACATCAAACAATTAACTGAATTAATTGAGTCTAGATGGATTATACAGCTGATGGCCCACAGGGGGCGGGTCTTAATGATGTCATCCCAGTGAAACCCACCCTGAAAAATAGGCGGGTTTTTTACTAGATGCTGATTGGAAGATGTTTTGTTTAAATTGTGAGTTTTGATGTCTGTTATTTATCTGATGAAGGGCTACCAACCCGAAAGCGCTTATCTGTTTTGTACCAGCTTTTATTAAAAGTTCTTATTTTTACTATTTGAAGCATCCAGTGGTGTTCTTCCAGGATTTTTATGTTTTTTGCTTTGTTTGATATAGATAGGTAGTTTGTTCCAGAGTATGGGAAGTCCCTGAGAGAGGAATCTATCCCTTCAGCATGTTCTGTTTATTGTGGTGACAAGGTTTAAGTCCCTAGAGCAAGTAGCTCAGAGGGATTGTGATTTCTGTAAGTGGAGCATGTCCAATTGGCCTGGGTTTGACATAGCTTTGTATGTTAGGCAGAGATCGCCGCTGAGTAGGCGATATGCGACGGAGTAAAGCTGGAGTTTTTTTAAACGGTCTGCATAGGGCATCTGTTTGAGGCTGGTAATCCTCTTTGTGAGGTATTTCTTCGGCCTTTTCAGTTGTTGTAGATGTCTTGTGAGTTACATATCAAAAGGGGCGTTGTACTCTATTATGGGTCTAATGAGTGATGAGTAGAGGGGAACAATGACCTCTTTTTTTCCTGGATGAGAAGCCTTTTGTGATGAGGTGTGCCACTTAGAAGGATTTCCTGACTACTTTGATGATGTGATTATCAAAGGAAAGACTACTGTCCATGTGCATCCCAACGTCTCTTATCACACTTTCAGTGTTAAGCAGACTACCACCTATGTGGTAGCTCATGGGTACAGAGTTTTTACCAAAGGGGATGACAATGCACTTTTTGGCTTTGAGCTTGAGGCCATGGCTTTGACACCAGGCATCTGTCTCAGTGGATTGTAGGATGTCCACATCATTAGGAGTTTCGATTATAGCTCCTAGTTTGTATTCATCTGCAAACTTCATTAGCCAAAGACCTTCTGTGTTAGCCAGTACTTCAGAAAAGTTGATACCAAACAGGAGGGGACCCAGGACTGAACCCTGTGGTACTCCACTTGTCACTGGTCTGAAGTCGGATTTGGTGTCTTTCACAGTGTGGGTTCTGTCAGTGTGCCAGTTGGCAACCCATCTTGTGACATAGGGATTTATACCAAGTTTAGTGAGTTTATCTATAATTCCAAAGTGGGGGATGGTGTCAAAAACCTTGGCGAGATCTAGATAGGCTGTGTGAACCACCTTACCCTCGTCTACAGCTTTGGTGACTGCTTCAAAGAAGTCTATCAGATTTAGGAGATATGATCTGCCTTTTACAAACCCGAACTGGATGGGGTCCAGAGTTTGGAGATTACCCATGTCTTTGTTTATAAGTTCCATGATGATACATTCCATGGCCTTGCAGACGAGGCTTGTTAGGCTAATGGGGCAGTAGTTCCCAGGGTCTGTGGTGGCTCCCCCTTTGTGGAGTGGGATAGCCATCACTGTGCACCATTCAGAGGGCACAAAGCCTGAGGTGAGGCTATGATTGAACATGGTGCTTAGGTGGGGTGCCAGTTCATTCTGTAGTTCATGTAGAACGTAGCCTGGGATGTTGTCATGTGCCATGGATGCTGTGTTCTTGGCTTTGGAGAGTGTGGATTTTTACCTGTGCAGCCATGATTACAGGAACTTGGCATTCTTCCGGTATAGAGATGATCCCTTTAGGGGGTGAGAGGGGGGTAAAGTTAGCACTGAACCTATCTGCCAGGATGTTGCCAATATCAGTTGGTTCTGTATATTTAGTGCCATTGTGCTGTAACTCAAAGAAGATCTGAGTGTTGCCATTGAGATTCCTGACATAGCTATAGAATGCTTTGTGGTTGTCTTTAGAATCAGTGGCAATTTTCTTTTTGTAACCAGCTTTGTAGCATTTTATGAAGGATCTCAGCTTCTTACTGAGGCTGACCAGGGAGTTCCTCCAATCATAGGATTTTACTCTTTTTTTTGCAACAGTTTCTTTCTTCTGTTGTAGAGTTTGTTTATGGCAGGGGACCACGAGATTGGCTTCCTTTTTTAGAGGGTAGCATCTTGGCTCTGTTAGGGATAGCATGATGCATGTACTCATGCTTATAAAGTGCGTTTGTGTAGGATTCAGCAGTCATACCTCTATTGCCCGTCTGCGTGGGTGTTGTGAAATTTTCCACTTCTGTCTTAAGAAGAGTGAAGTTGGCTTTGGAGAAAATTTTACGTTGGTTTCCCTAATGGGGGGTTTTGGAGGGATGTGGATGTCTAGGGTGATTAGACTTTGGTCGGATCTGACCAACGAGAAATTGACCTCTGGTGTGAAACATCGGTCACCCATGTTGGTAATGACCAGGTCTAGGATATTGCTGCCCCTGGTGGGGGTGTGGATAAGTTGATCCAAGGCATTGGAATTTATGAATTCCAGAAAACGTTGAGCAAAAGAGTTGGTACATGAGTAGTTTTCCCAGTTAATGGTGGGGTAGTTGAAATCACCCATTATTAGGGTGTTGGGCTGCACTTTAATATTTTCCAGTGTATCAAAAAATGAGGAGTGGGAATCCTGGGGGATGGTGGGGGATCTGTAGCAAGTTACAATTTGGATTGCGGTCTTGCCCAGGGTTAATTGCACTTGGATAATCTCGGATGCATTATGCTGAGCAACTAGCCTGGAGGTGTGGATATCCTTAATGAATATAGACATGCCTCCGCCTTTAGTGTTTTGGTCCAGGTTAGGTGGCCGAAAGGTGTGGTATGAATTATAGCCTGGTAATGCAGGGGTGCTTTCTGGAGCTTTGAACCAGGTCTATGTCACTGCACAGATGTCTATGTTCTTCATTTTAAGGAGTGTCTTGAGTGAATGCATTTTGAGGTTTAGATTTCTAGCGTTGAGTAGCATTACCCTCAGACTTGAGGTGATTCCATTGCCCAAAATCTGAAAACACCTTTTCCAAATGGTTGTGGGGTCTGGCCAATACTGTAGAGTGGAGATCCTTCCATGATGTTTCACAACCCTTATATTTGGGTGGAATGGGAGGAAATACCATGACTGCAGGCATAGCCATCCTTTGGCATAGGCCAACTAGGTGTCTGCCTAAGGTACTGCTCTCACTTCTCTTGTAGGGGCTCTTATCAGATATTTATTTTTTATAGTAAAGGAAAATGGCATTTCTTTCCTTTAAACTAAATAATGCATACATACATAAACAACAAAAAGGTGCCCCTACCAGAAAAGTGACAGTGGTGCCCAAGGGAGAAAGCCTCCCAATTTTGGCTGTTCCACTTATAGGCATCTCTGAATCAGCTAGATCATGGCTGGGTCAGAGCAAGAAGTCAACAGATTCAAATCGAAGAGAGCAGTGCAAAGAGAAAGCTTGGCAATGCCATGAGGTGAGGATTGGATGGCTGGGGGCTGGCTAGTCCTTAGCTGTCCTTGATTTTGCAGAACATGCCTGATTTTGTTTGCTCTGTCCCTCAGCATACCTCTCAACTATCTGGATTTGTGCCTCATACTTTTGGTCTACTCCATGTAAAATTTGTCCTTTTGTAACAAATTGAGGACTGAAGTAACTAAATAATGGCAGACATTTTAAGTTTTAGACATCATATCCTTCAAAAAATGCATGCTAATACAAAACCTGTAATTCTAGCAACTTTCTACATTTTTAAGAATAATATATAAAATCTTGCCTGATTTGGGGTCTTTATTGCTCCATTAATTTTGACTTTGCCCACATTTCTTGTGCACCGGGAAAAGCCGTAAGAAGAAGAAGAAGAGCTTAAGAGGTATATTAGTTGTACTTTTTTATTCTTGGTAAACTACTGAGAATTACAGTCAGTCAAAAAGGACAACCATAGGGGTTATGTGCTTTTATCCCCTCAGAAAATGTTTGTTGATGCAAAACCTGATATTCTACTAACTAATTGAATCTGAGTAATGGAAAAATGCTGACCTGTCTGTGGGTGAATATGATTAACATTATGCCATTACTGTAATTTGTGTGAAGGAACTTGGAATACTTTAATGCATGACTACTGGGTCTGTGGGACAAAACTGAAATACTATCCAGCATGATCATTTTTAGGTATAAGCGAAGAGTGTGTGTGTGTGTGTGTGTGTGTGTGTGTGTGTGTGTGTGTGTGTGTGTGTGTGTAAGGGGGGGGGGGTAGGAGCTGTCTGCAGAAAATAAATGACCCTCTTGTTGTTTTCTCCGGGTAATTATTTACTATCAGGTTTTGTAGAACTGGTGTATAGTTCCAACAAGTTTTATGTGAAGCAACTTCAAATACTTGAATGCATCACTATTATTTCCATGGAACAGAGCTGAAATACAATAAACAAATGCCAGTTTTAGCTGTAACTGCTAGGTGGCGGTAGGCATTATCTGTAGAATGTAGCTGACCTTTTTTTTTTTTTTTTTTCAGTTTAAACATTCACTATCCATCTCTGCAGGACTCGTTTGCATTTGTAGTTTTAAGTTTTCTGTGTGAAGCAACTTGGGATATTAATATATGGCTGCTGTTTACATGGAAGTTCACAGAGCTGAAATAAAATATATTGCCATCATTTTCTATCACAACAGTCTGAAGTGTGCACAGAAGTAGCTGTAAGCTCAGAATGGGGGTTGGAACTGTGTTTTGAAAGTATCTGATCTCTTCTTCTTTGCTAACTATCTGGTTTTCAAGACTAGTGTGCATGTGTATGAAGTAAGATGTTTAAAAGTTTTGATATGCCCCCAAGAGTATCTAGAACCCCAGTGCAATCCTGCTCAGTTATAATGTGTTGAAATAATGCAGGAAAAAGCAAACATGAAGAACATGACTAAATTTGTATCCTTAATCAGGATTTTTTTAGGCCATCATTGGATGTAACAAGCTGTTTAAAAAAAAACTCTTACATGTACTTTGGAGCACCTTGGACCTGCTATGGCTTCGCTTAATGCAGTTATTTCCTCCACAGTTTCAAAGTGCAGTCTAGTCTAACTAGAATGTGTTGAATGAATGAATGCAGGAAAAAAAAAACTCATGAGTAAGACAAAGTATAACAAAAGGGACAAAAAATAATCTGGATGGTGTGGATAGGCCATAATGGGGGTGTGGGGAGGCATTTGGCGATATGTATGTGTGTGTGGGGGGGGGTAGTGGGCAGTGGGAGACACTTAGGGAATTTTTACTTACGGTGCCAATTCATTTAAGGTCATCTCTGGCTGTAGAGTTCATCTTACATACACACACACCTGCACACACACATGCGCATGCACACACACACACACACACACACACACACACACACACACACACACATGCACATCATTTATCATTTTGATAATTAATTTATGTAGAATTATTTTTAATGCAAGTCCAGTAGATAGTGTATACAATACATGTAACATATATGCTTCTGTTGCCAGAAGAAAATAGTGAAAAAAATAAATAAAAAAGTAAAAATGCCTTTTTCAGGTCAGTAAAAGCCCGCATGGACTTCCATCCCACCAGCCTTGAGCATCTTCTAGAACCTCTGTACTGACTCCATGACAGGTGGACATTGCACCACTTTCACATAACCTTTTTGTTTGTCTTGAATGCAAGAACTCCTGAATGGATTTATGCTCATGAGTCTATGTGCAACTAAGACTTCAGCGAAAGGTGGTCCTGCAGAAGAATTTTGTTGAATCCCTTTTTGAAAAATGTACAAGCCACCATTAGTATCCCACTTCCATCCTTCCATTTAGCTACTTAAGTGGCCAGAATAGTAGTTAAACCCTGATTATTTAACAGTTATTTAGTGTTCATTGCTTCAGACCTGGCCTAACAATATGGGTAGTTCTTTGCAACATGGTAATTGTATTGCTTTGTAGCAATCCTTTTATAAATTGTTAAACTGACTTTCCCTCTTCCTGGATTGGTGATAATTCAAGAGAATGCTATAAATCCCTTTTCATAAAGGAATCATAGAGGGTATTACTGGTGTCCTTACTATATTTCACCTTCTAATCCATCAAAGTCCTCCATGGGTCACTCATGAGATAGGACCTTGTACGCACAGGATTTTACAGGTCAAAACAATCTATTCATAAATTTGCAATGACCTGCTGCATCCTTTACATTGCAATGGGACTATTGCAGTGTATCTCAGCAACCAATTGGTACAAGGCACTGAAACCACTCTGGGCATGGTGCAAGTCTATCACAGAATGTGCTGTCTCATTCCTCCGCTTACTAGATAGACACATACATGAAATTTGTAGAACCTCAGTCTTCCCAAAGAGACTGCAGAGAGTTCAGCCATATGACCCCACCTTTAACTAGCTGCTGCAAAGAAAAGGGGGAAAAAAGGACAGGAAAGTTCTTTTTCTTTGTCTGCGCTTAAATTGCTGAACTATTCTTGCTGTGTTGTCTGTTACTTTTTTTATATATTTTGAAGTGTTTTTTTAATTGCCTGAAATAGTTTATACTAATTTTAGTTATTTTCAGCAAATACTGCCTTATCTGATATTTCTGGTTGCACTTTAAGTATTCTGAGTTGTTCTGTTAAGTTTAATACTGTTTTGTTCTGTTTAAATTACTGCTTGAAATCTCTGCTTGACCAGGGTGGCAGCCATCTTGGACCCAGTTATGAGTCATATAAAATGATAGTTAGACTGATTGTTACAGGTTCTGGATGGTTTACAGCACATGTGTTCAGATTTCGCCTATTTTCAATTGTTTCTTTTTTTTTCTTTTGCTGCTCAATATGGGATGAAATAGTTGACAAGCTCAGCTTCTTTGCTAGGGATAGTCTGCAACTGCATCCTCATTACTTCCATATATTGACTAAGCCTAAGCAGATGCTGCACTCCTGACAGGCATTCTTACCCCTTAAATATATTGCTACTAGGCTTAATTAATAAAACATGGTTTCAGAACAGTGAAACCTTTCTCACAGTAAAATGATTTAATGCCTGCCACTCTTCAGACCCAACATCAAACTGAACATTATAGCTGGTGAGGTGTTGCCTGTGCTTATAAGAAATCTTTTCTTCTCTGGACTTGTAATGCTGGACAAATATCTAGGACTCCTTTGCATTCTTCTTATGATAAACAAAACTCCTGCTACATAATAGCCAACTACTGTACCCCCTTTTGTGACCATGGCAGAAAATGAAGCATATCTTAACAAACTGCTATTCTTCACCATAGAAACTGATGCTATCAACTATGATGAGTTACACTGCCCTCCATTAACTGGGGAATCTACATCACCAAAAAGAGGGATGTGCAAAAATTGCTTGATTTCATTAGTGCCAACGTCTTGTACCAACTAATCAAAATCTCAGAGTGGCCCTAAAATATTATACTGGCCTGTAACAAGCATAGCCTCCCATGCTCAGAAAAAAAGGCTTGTTGTGCTACTGTCACTAAAATTAACTCTGAATAAGTCTCACACAGTCTCTTCAAATGTAAAAACATTAACTCCATGTACTCTGACAGTGTAGCACACTGTCTTCTTCTCAGCATCAAACACTTCCTGGCTGACTCATTACTATATCTATTTAATCTCAGTCTCTTCAGTGGGTTGTGAACTCCTATAGTCATCCTAATCCACAAAGGGTGACCCACGACTGACCTGGGTGACTATTGACCTATCAGTCTCATTAGCTTTAACTGTCAGGCAATGGACTGCATCATTATGAACTTTTAAATAATGACAAAGGCAACCTTCAGAACTTGAACTTGAACCAGTTTGGGTTTATTAAAGACAGACATTGCCTCTTGAGCCTGGTGGACTTTTTTGAACAAGTCACTAAGGCATTGGACTTGGATAGATCAATTCACATGTCGACTTGGTCAAAGTCTTCAATACTACTCTATACTCGGGTATCACTGATAAGCTAATCCAATTAAATATAAAGGCCTATATTACCCACTGGCTAACAAACAGACTCACCCACAGAACCAGTTTTTAGTGCTGTGGGCACGCAGTCAGCTAAAAATGGGGTTACCTGAGGTGTCCTTCAGGGTTTAGTCCAGGGACCACTCATCTTATTTTATCTACTTCTCTGACATGAACTTTGCCAATGACTGCAAACTTTGGGCTGTCATAAGTATCCCAGGTGACCGAGATAATTCAAGAGGTCCTGACTCATGCTAAGAAGTTGTGTCTGGACCATGGCCTCAAACTAAATGCCAACAAAGCAGCATTATGATCTTTGGAAAACATGGACACTCTTTTTCATATCACATAGGTGATACCCCCCATACAAACTGAGTTAGTCATTTGGGATTTGGGTACCTTTATTGACATTAAACTCTCCTTTAACCACCATGTGATCACTATTGAGAGAAAATCCTTTTCTATAGGCAGACTAATCACCAAAGGCATATCTTCTAGACCCAAGGAATTCATTGTCTCCTCTACTCCTCCCTTATCAGACCAACAATAGAATATAATTCCCCCTTTGCTATGTACTTGGTTAGGCATATGATCTAGCTTGAGAGAAAGCAGTGAATATTTACCAAATAAAAAAAGCCAATGGTACGACATCTTTGATTTACTCTGACCACCCTAAACTGTTTTCATTCTTTTCCATTTCCTATTGACTATTGACAGGAGACAATGGTGGATTATAATAGGACCATTTAGGGTGGCCACCGGTGGCTCTCAGCTTTAAGGGGCCCATGGATAATGACAAAAATGTTGAATGTTGAAACTGCTGCTGTCTGTCTGAATGAGTCAGATATCTTATATTATTTAAATATGCTCCATCTTCTTGCAATGTACAATGCCTGTGGTATTTGTTGACTCAGACACAGTAAACCACAAACGTTGCACAAACAAGCTGAAACTGAGGCTCTGAGTTCTTCTTCGATCCCATGTATTATGACTGGACTGCAGAAGTGGAGCTTATATTATGTGCTATTTGACTGGTGAGCTGAGCTTTCCAGCTATTCTTGGCTTGCTTATGTAATTTATAATGTGTGCACTACTTTATTTTTTTCTTTAGTGACTGTAGATAATTTATAATTTGATGTGGTAACCTGTTCATTATGCTGTACAGCAAGCAACAGTACGATCCAAATCATTTATTTTTCATATTTTCAGTACAAACGCATTCATGGCAGATGTTGAAATATTTCATTTTGGTCTCTCTGAGTAAAATACTTATTACTGATGTGCAGTTTTGGAGTATATATCTCACACCTATCTATACTATTATCATTCCACTTCTACCTTCCTGTGCAGTCAAGAAAGGAGAAACATAAAAATCAACAAAAACATATTTTAAAAATATCACAGTGCACACACACACACACACACACACACACACAAACACACACACACACACACACATATATATATATATATATATATATATATATATATATATATATATATATATATACAGAGAGAGAGAGAGAGAGTTCTGTTCATAATTTTATTCATCACAGATGGTTTTGTCTGTATTTTATTGTAATATTACCATACGTTCAACGTTCATATGTAGATACTAGGAGGGAATCTGTCCAGTAGACAATTTGCATTCTAGTCACTGCTGTTCCTACTACTTGCTTCCACTATCCATAACAAAATGTGGTGGGGGTGGTGTGAGACCAGGCATTTCTTTGCAGATCCCCATCCACTCATACAAGTTATTTTTGAAAATAAATGGGGTGTTACTTTGAGGGAGTGATATTTGTCATGCCAACAGGCTGACTGTTATGTTGATTTAGCTCTGTAGAGCATGTACTTCCAGCATTTCATTTTTTTTTTTGAATGAGTGAGAGATCAGGCAGGAGTTGCATGACTTCATTGATGGCTGCATTGCAGACTAAACAGACATTGCCTTTCAGAAATCTTTATGAAACAGAGTAGATAGATGAGACTTTATTTGGTATATTTCTCTTAGAGAGATCATAGCTGAGACTGTCCTTATAAAGAAATGCTTTACATTATAGTGGTACAATGACTTCCTCTGACCTGGAGTATCTGCCATTATTAAGTAGCCATGCTAGGTAAAAAAAAATCCTAATGCTAGTGGATACCTGATAGTCAAAGGAGAGCTTATTGTCCATAAATATGCCCAGGCCTCTAATGATAGTATCTATTTTGAGGGGAATTTCATTCATGTCTGAAGTACAAAGGTCCTACTCTTGCCCATAGAGTACAGTACTACTTTTCTTTTTATTTAGCTTTAGTCCATTGTCCTGGCTGCAAGACATAGAGAAGGACAGACCCTTACAAAGGATATGGGTGTCCCCAGATAATCTGAATTTGAAATCATAAGTAAACTTAGTCAACCAGGTACCTTTGACATCAGCTTTGACATAAGTGAGGTAGGTGCTGAAGAGTAGTAGTCCCAAAATGGAACTCGCAGGGATGCAATTGGAGATAAGTGGTTTGGAAAAGTGTGTGCCACGAACCCTGACAGAATGGATTCTGTCTAACTCAATCAGCTTTCCAATAAGTTGCACGGTGGTTTATTTTCAAGTTTGATAGTTTTTCTGTAATGCCAAAGTGAGTAACAGTATCAAAAGCTTTGGCCAGATACAGGCAGATAGTTTGCACAGACTTACTTCTGTTCTAGTGTCTCTTTGACCTTCTCTAAGAAATCCATCAGGTTAGATAGGCAGGATCTACCTTTCAGAAAGCCAGATTGCTTTGGGACAAAGGTGTGTAAGCTATCAAGTTTCTCAAGTTCCATGACTGTACCTTTCATTATTTTACAAATTATACTATTAATGACTAATTGGTTTGCAGTTCTCATTGTCAGTGGTAGAGCTACAACTGTGGAGGGTTCTGTAACAACAGTTCACCAGCACCTGGTAAAAAGCACATGGAGACACTAAAGACTGAAAAAGTTATGACCAAACTTGAATCCAGCACAAGGTGACCTAGGCAGCTGCCTGGGATATGATGTTGATTGAGGGGGCCCACCTGGCTTAAAAGAAATAAAAATACACCATATAAGCTTTACAAAACACACTTCTGTCTCTGTCTAGAAACCTCAGCATTAGCACATACAATGTACATCTAGAGAGGAGGAGGAATATGTCAGCAGCATTAGAAATTCGAGTTAACAGCACCTGTCAGGATTTCCCCTAGTGTGGGGGATTTGGTTTGTAGAGAGCATGCAAGACTTTGTTCTATGGCAACAGCAAAACCTTGGGGAAGATTGTGTGTGTAATGTCCCAGTTAGGGTATTGTCTAGTTAAGTAACTTGCTCAGAATCAAACCCTGAAGGTTAACTACAGGAGTCAAGAGTCTTAATCCTCCACCTCCACATCATCTGCCAGGGTTCCTTTAACTTTTTTTTTTTATAAATCGCCAATGATTACAGTCTATTCATGTCAGTCATAGTTTCATAGCTTTTTGTGGTTCATAAAATGCATATTGATGTAAAACCTGTTACTCTGTTAAGTTTTTAAGTAATGTAGAGTAGTTTGTTCCTCTCTATCTCTCGTTTAGCAAAACAGCTCTAATTTTGACTCATATTTATGCCCTCTTCTTGAGCAAGTCACTTAATCAGACAGTGCTTGGGGGCAAGTGAAAATCTAAGCTAGGCTACTCAAAGGGATTGCAAACCTAGTAAATACCTATTAACCAAAGAACTTATCGTGTACAGGAAGGAAACTGATTGCAATAAATAGGAGCATCATCAAATGAGCCAAGTTTTTTGGGATGTGATCATTGGTTTCCAAGTTTATTGACTGTGTTACACTTGCTTTGTTTTTACTTTTATTTTTCCAGTGTGTGGACATCACCATCTGTGTTTTTATTTTAGGATTTTTAATTTAGCTTTGTTAATGCAGGGACACAGGTGTTAAATGCAATGCATTTTGGTTGCAACTGTAACAGTTTGTCTAGCAATTAGTACAGATAAGTCAGGCTATGAGCTGTTAAAGTGCTGCTTCCTGTAGTGCATGGTAGATAGTATTCCTGGCTTATTCCTGAAAAGGGACACTTGTGTCCAGTTGACTATCCCAAAATGTTAGCAAATGCTTCAAAACATTGTCTTTTAAATTTCTGCACCCTTCACATAGCTGGTGATTAGTACTTTGCTACATGTTATGTGAGTATGAATCCCAGCCCATTTCTAGCAGTTTAATGGGTTGCCAAATGCATTTTCATTAAATGCGAGTTTTAAGGGATGAGATATTTAATGTTTTGTGCTGTCTGTTTTCAATGTGAGATTTTTTTATTATGTTTAGAAATTAGTTGCCAGTATTTTCTTCTGTAAAATTTGAGATAAAAGTTTTAAATGAAATCCAAATCTCTGTGATAATTGCAAAAAGTAAAAAAAGAAAATAGTTTATACACTAACAGACTTGAACAGTGTTTATAGTTATTTGATAAAGACAGTTAAATAATGGGATATTAATATGGCTGGTAGGGACTTGATTCATTACCTTGTATAGGGCCTCATTTGCTCACGATGACTCTGGAGGTGCATGATGCAAAAATACATCATTATTAGCTATTCAAGTAGATCAGCTTGTCAACACTCCTAAGAGAGGTGAAATATCCTGGACCTGGTCCTAACCATCATGAGTAGCCACTGTAGCACTCCTACAGTAACATCTTCCTTGGTAGGATCCGACCATACAGTGATCACTTTTGAAGTCACCATCTCCCCTGACCCCCCCCCCTTGTCAGGGTCATATGGAAAAAAAAACTTTTCCAAAGCTGTCTACAATCTCCTCAGAGCAGGTATAAGCAGCTTTTCAGTCACCATCCCTTCAGTTGGAACTAGCATTAAAGTGCAAGCCTACACCAAAAAACTATATGAGCACCTACATAGCTGTATGGACTCAGCAATATCTGACAGGACCAAATTGTCTTCCTCAAGGAAGAGTAAACCTGTCTGGTGGACAGAAGCAATAAACAACATCTATAGTAGAAGGAGAAAATTGCTGTCCAGGACCAAGAAGGAGCAGGTTCCAAGTTGGAAGCAATCTCTCCTTTGTCTGAACAAGCCAATAAGGTCAGTGGTTAAATCCTTTAAGGCTAACTTCGAGTCCAAATTGGCCACATCCACCAAGGACAATCACAATGCCTTCTTCACATATGTCCGCATTCTCAAAGTCAACACCCAGATCTGCTCTGAACTGGTGATCAGTAACACTACATACACAAACGCCATAGATATAGCCAACCTGCTGGCAGACAGGTTCAGTGAAAACTTCACCCCCCTGTCCCACATCAGTAAATCAGGACATTCCCAGCACCTGTCCCCCTCCACTCCCCTCATCACCAAGGATCAGGTCCTTAATGCCCTCTCAAAGGCAAAAAATACAGTCTCCATGGGACCTGATAACATCCCTGGCTGTATCCTACATGAACTCAGTCATGAGCTCTCAGCTCCATTAAACACACTATACAACCAAAGCCTGAGCACCAGCTTCATCCCAGCTGAATGGAGGATAGCCACTGTCATCTCTATACACAAAGGTGGAGCATCCACTGACCTAGGCAATTATAGGCCCATCAGCCTAACTAGCCTGATCTGCAATGCCATGGAACACATTATCATGGACCTTATAAACAAGGATATTGGCAACCTCCAAATGCTTGACCCCACACAGTTGTTTTGTCAAAGGTAGATCATGCCTGCTAAACTTGGCTGAGTTCATCAAAACAGTCAACAAAGCCATGGACGAGGGGAAGATGGGGCACACCACATACCTTGACCTAGCCAAAGCCTTTGACACTATTCCCCACTCGGGCATAATTGATAAACTCTCCCGGCTAGGCATCAACCTGTATGTTACCAGATGGGTAGCTAACTGGCTCACTGACAGAACCCACTCAGTCAAAGTAGGGGAAGCCACCTCTAGTAGTAGACCCATAATGAGTGGTGTACCCCACGGATCAGTCTTGGGGCCTCTACTGTTTGGAATATACTTTTCTGAGATGCAAGCCAAAACCAGTGGTCTATGTCTCACCAAGTTTGCAGATGACTGCAATCTGGGCACTGTCTTAATTCCCCTAGCGATGTCAAAATCCTCCAAAGGGCCTTACCCAAACTAATGACTGGTGCCAGAAGCATGGCCTCAAACTAAATGCCAAGAAGTGCATCATTATCCCCTTTGGGGAAAATGTCACCCCCACTAATGATTACATTAATAACAATGTACTAAGCATGCAATCAGTCATGAGGGACCTGTGCACCCAGGTTGATAGCAACCTGACTTTTGACCACCACATTGCCTCTGTTGTATGGAAGGCTTTCTACATGTCCCACCTCATAAATAAGGGTATTTCATCCAGGAACAAGGAGGTCATGACATCCCTGTACTCCTCCCTTATCAGACCCATTATCAAGTACAATGCTCCCTTCAGCATGTACCTTACCAAGCACATGCAGCAGTTGGAGAGACCACAGAGGTTCCTGACCAGGAAAATCCAGGGTCTCAAACACCTATCCTATACAGATAGGCTAAAAGCCCTGTCCCTCTACTCAGTCTCATACAGACTGCTCAGACATGACCTGTGTCTGGCATACAAGGCCATTTCAGACCCAGCCTTGATGGAGTTGCTGCATATCCATAAGACAAACTCCACTCATGCAATCCACATGAAAGGCCTTAACCTAGTCTGTGACATAAATAGAACTTGTTGGCAGGATAGACTTGTGTCCCAGAGACTCCCCCGTCTTTGGGATAGACTCCCTCTCCATGTCAAGCAGAGTACCTCTCTAGCTCTCTTTAAGAGGAACCTGGATGACTGGATGGGAAACAGAAAATATACCCCTGGGATCCCACTTGTGTCCTTGCTAGACAGGGGAAACAGCTCTTTGGTAACATCGGTGAAATTTTTGGCTAGGCTTATAAGGGCATCTGGGCCAAGAGCTTAGTATCATCCTATGAATCTATGAAGCTATGAGAGCACTGGGTAAAATACTTTAAGTGCCTACACTTTCTTTCTGTCATTCATAAAAACTAAAGCTTCATGCACTACAAAGAATTATGATCAAATCAAAAATCATAACCTTTTATTTTCTGTTCTTGACATGGATACCTGGTTTCATCCCATGGGCTTTGCTCTCAAGGTGAATTTTTCAGCATACATGTCTCAAAACACATAATAAGCTAGTTATAATCAGAGTTCACATCTTACTCTTCTATATTATTCACATTATATTCTTATAGAAGCACTAGTATCTGTCTTGATAGACTGGTAAATATTAGGGGCATAAAATTACTGAAAAGCAAAATGCAGACAATCTTTATAAACCTAATTTAATGCATTTCAAGATAACAAATCTCTGCAGTATTTTTAGAGTATGTCCAATCCATTGTATTCCTAAACAAAATTAAAAACTTTTTGCATAAACAAAATGTTGACAAAACTAGCAGTTTGCCTTTAACCCCCAGTATGTTGATAAAAAATGGAATTTACATTTATGCCATCATAATCAGTTTTTGTATTCTACTACCATTGTGGTACTGTACCAACTCATAAAGGACTTTCAACCCTCCTTTCCTGTTTTGCCTGTAGGTGGGAGTGAGTTGTATTAGCAGTGTATGCTAATTTTCATCAGAAACTATTACTGTGACATTACGAAACCTTATAAAACACATTCTGTTCTCCTTTCATATTCTGTCTAGAGGGGAGATTTATTATAACTCTTGTACCACGTTTTGTAAAATCTTCTATCATTTTCTGTTTCAGACTCTAG
Source organism: Protopterus annectens (assembly GCF_019279795.1). Classification (NCBI taxonomy): domain Eukaryota; kingdom Metazoa; phylum Chordata; order Ceratodontiformes; family Protopteridae; genus Protopterus; species Protopterus annectens. The sequence goes on along the minus strand of NC_056725.1, from coordinate 1,602,251,442 downwards.
ATAGATTTCAGATATATTAACTTATCTTCAATTTCAGCTGAATCTTTCATTAGACATGCTATCACCTTATTTCATTTTATTCAAGAGCTTCCACCCTTCCTTTCTGTATTGAATGGATAATGAAATTATTTTTGGATCTATTTTTGTACCTGGTACTATCATTTTGAAATTATATTCTCTGTTCTTGCAGGATATCAGTGCAATTAATTGTACATCCTACGTTGAATTATGTTTTTCCCAGTGGATATATCCTACCTACCTGTTTTGAAATGACATAAAACTTAGATGTGTTTAATTTCCCATTTGACCAGAGATAGTTTAACACACACACACACACACACACACACACACACACACACACACACACACACACACACACACACACACACACACACACAAAAACACATGCACGCTCACACACACGCACACACATACACACACACACACACACACACACACACACACACACACACACACAAATATACTATGTGTGTGTGCGTGACTGTGTTTGTGTATGAGTACATCTGTGAGTGACTTGACCTTTGCCCTTCTAAGATTTCCATACTTCGAATGAAAAAAGTCCCAAACAATTACAAAAGCTGGAGAGTTATGGATGTAATCAATGTACAATGCAGTTGCAAATGCTCAAAATAAAATGAAATTAAAATTTTCTTTAATGGACCATAAGAAACACGAACACATTAAGCACTTTCATCCACACTAAGGTGGACTTCATCACTTAGTGTGGATGAAAGTGCTTAATGTGTTTACGTTTCTTATGGTCCATTAAAGAAGATTTTCATTTTATTTTGTCCATTGGTATCTGCATTGTACATTGATTATACCCATAACTCTCCAGCAGCTTTTGGAATTGTTTGGGACTTTTTACATTGTCGTATGCTGTTTTTTGGGTATCCTTCCAATGAAGCATTTAACCAAGGCGACATCTGCCTGATTTGGTTTTTGCTTAGGGAGATGTAAATGCTCCCATAGAATTTATTGAAAAGAATAGGGAATACTTTATTAATATTTACTTTCATTTTATACATTATAAAAAACTTTAAATCAATTATTTACGCAATCACGTTTTGCATTCATACTTAATATTATTTACAAGTTATCAATACAAAATAACCTGATTAAACAGTTACATTTCTTTCATTATTTTTTCTTACATATTTACTTTCTATCCACACCATTTCTTCCAAAACCTTCTTCCTATTTCATCTATTACATCATCCTCTTCCATTTTCTTGTTTTATTATGAAGTTTCACATTTTCTTGTACAGCACCCATATTGTCACCAGCCGTACTTATTCCGTTTATCAATATCACATTTATTTCCTTTATCATACTTCCCTTGCAATATCATATTCATATTTATACATTTAAATTCTTCTGATCTATATTCATTTTAAACCTTCCCCAAATTATTTTATTCTTTTTCTTCACTATAGTCAACACATTTTATTTCTCCCATCACTTTATATTTTAAATAACTAAATAAATAAATAAATAAATAAATAAATCTTTCACCTGTAATTTATCAAATAAAATTATTCACAAAAATGATGTGCTTCATAAACTTTTTCAAACATTTTCTTCTGTCTTTTATTGCTTCTTTTCATCGTTAATTCCCTCTATGGATTTTTTTAAAACAGATTATATAATTCTTTAATTTTCCCATCAACCTCACTAACTTTTAACTTCCATAATTTAATTTTATTGTCACATTTTTTCCATCGTCTCATTTTCTTTTCATTTCTTTTCTTTTCCATGTTTTTTCTTTCCATTCATTTTTATATTTTTCATATAGCAACTTACCTATTATTTCTTTTTTGTCTTTATTTTATCTTTCTCATTACCCAAAATAAATGCAATGATGTCAAATGCACTACTGGATTTTTTTAAATTCAAACCACCATTTTTCTTTTTATAAATTATCCCTCTTTTCACTGGGTTCAGGTTTGAAACCCAAAAGAGGCTAAACAGTCTCTAATAACCCTGTTTCCATTTGGGTAATAAACATATATACAGTGGATATAAAAAGTGTACACACCCCTGTTAATATATCAAGTTTTTGTGATATAAAAAAATGAGACCACAATAAATCGTTTCAAAACTTTCCCCACCTTTAATATGACCTATAACCTGTACAATTCAATTGAAAAAAAACCTGTTGGGGAAAAATATAAAAAATAAAAAACGTACAATAAGTTGGTTGAATAAGTGTGCACACCCTTAAACTAATACTTTGTTGAAGCACCTTTTGATTTAATTACAACATTCAGTCTTGTTGGGTACACACATGCCATCAATTAAAGAGACTCTGATTAACCCCAAATAATCAGATAATAAATGAAGGAAGAAATGATAAGGGAGACATTTCTATGTTTTTCTATTGTTATGATACAGCTGTTTTTCTTCTTCTCTTATCATGTCACTGTCTTGTTCTAGCACTCATAATTCCATAAAATTTCTTTATATTTCAGCTTAATTCTTTTTATTTTTCTTTCCACGTCTAAATATATATCTTTATACACTGTCCAACAATGTGTCCAATTTTTATAAAATGGTCTCATTGTTATATTATCTTTCCATAATATTTGTTCCTCCCTTAATATTTCTTCCTCCATTTTGGCTTAATACAGGGACTCCAAACTGATTAGACAGGAGGTATGGCCCAAGGATGACATATAAGGAATCTTGTAGTTAACTATGATGTGATAAAGTTTTTTTGTTCATAGTAAATTAGATACAGAGGAATTCTAAGTCAGTATCTTGTTTAACAAGCCTTGAGGTGAGATTTTTTAAGAATGTTTAAACATCTCCACCTTTAGTACCTCCTTCTAATGCAGAGGCCTATACCAGGGATAGTCATTGAAGCCCTCCACTGATGGAGTGCTTTCCCTGGTCTTGAACAGGTTTCTGTGACAATGCATATATGTAAGTTTTCCAGGGTAAGTAGTGCTTGCAGGGTATGTATTTTTTTTTTTTTTACAAATTCTCTTAGCATTGAGCAGCTGTACCTTAATGTTGTCTTGTTTCTGTTTACCTTTTTAGTTATTTTGGAAGTTTTATGGGGATGGACATGGTTTTGGCCAATATATGTAAGCTTTGGAGAAAGAGGTGGAGTTCGTCACTGGTAAAAGAATAAAAGTTTGGACTCTCTACCATCTCTTCCCAGGCTTACACCCTCTTAGAATGACACCAAAAGCTAAGGCAGTTGCTGAAATCAATTATCTTTTGTATAGTATTATAGCATCATTCTGAATGATGGTAAAAAAATGCTCAAGGCAAGGGTCATTCTTGCCCCATATACATATCCCGAGAGCTTCATCATGTCTCTCTTCATATAGTACAGGGAGGTATGTCTCAAGTCATCTATACTCACATATACAAAGACTGTATTATATATGTACTTGTGCTGCAGGGACATTGTGTGATTTGGGAAATCCTTGTGCAATGCCTGATAGGTATCTGAGTGTAACCTTCCCTTTGCTCCAGATTACAGTGATTTATCATACCTGTATTCCTGGGACAGCAATGGAAAGAGGTGCATGAACATGGCAGGCTTATTCAGTTAGCAAAACAATAAAATGAAAAAGAATGAACACAACCGAGTTGTGAATCCATGATAAAGTTTAAATAGTAGCATAACTAGACCTTACTAATTTTTGGCTTTCTATTGCACTGCAGTTAGGGTTTAGTTGTCACTTCCATCTATATTATATGTTTGGAACTGAAAATGTCTGTTTTTGTAATCTCCCTTACACATATAATAAAGGAATTAATGGATAAATGAATGATTCTATATGAGTTCCCATGATTTTTTAACCATTCTAAGGTTTGCACAGCAAACATCTGGGGAAGACACTCAGTGTTCATCCAGAAATTTTGTGAGGTGGAAATTCTTGTACTCCATGAATGAGAACTGGGTAAAATTTGGATGCCTGTTAAATTTGTGCTCTGTATTTCTTTCCTAGATGTCACAGATGGGCAGCTAACACATTCTGCTCCTACAGCTGAATGAGAAAGGCATCGAGATAAGATGTGGAAAAGGAGAAGGCAAAGAGTATGATCCATATATAGTAGAATGTAAAATGAAATGTCCTATAATAGTTTTGTATTTTATATTTGCTATAGCATTATGTCATAACTTTTTTGAGCGACATATGAAAGTTACACCTTTTCCATTCCTGTTCAAATTGTAAATATTGGGAAATTGTCAGGCTCCAGAAAGTAGTGCAACATGCCACGTCTGAATATTCTCTGATGAACTGTTTTACTTCTTAACACGAAGAGCGACAAACAGATAGTAAGCGAACTAGCTGAGCACCAACAGCACCTAACACTCACAAAGGTACTTGGGCTGCAATGCCCTTATTTTGCACTAACTAAACCACCACAGTATTAATGGATGTAGAAACTCTGCTTCCAGTGTCAGAAGATAAGTTTTCAAAAGGATTCAGATCAGGATATGGACCAGCTGAGACCAACACTGAAGGAAAGAAGCATTGTTTCTTGAATGTGTGCAGATGTTGTGTGAGGAAAATTTCCATCACTGAGTCCACTGTAGAAAGTGATTGAAAAATGTACTGGATCTTGGGCTTGAGGCATACTTTCTCTCCCTCATTGTGTAGGGCATGGTGCATGGCATATGCTTCTACCACCTTGGCATATACCCCAACTCTGCAATTTGGCATTCCAGCAATGCAGTCATAGAGATCCAGCTATATGAATTACTTTGGCAACACTGTTGCCTTTAAGAATTTTTCAGTTATTACCCTATTCATGTTGCAGTACCTGAATGACTGAATTTTAATTACTGTTTGCAAGTACCTGATTGTAGTATGTTTGTCACAGAAGGCCAGCTAGGATAAGGCACCAGGAACTTTATATCAGTTTGTAATATACTTATGTTCAAAGAACAGCTTTACCCTTATAATATTACCTCTTCAACTTCACCTTTATTAAGGGGCTTTTTTATCAAATCTCTGTTTGCAGATATAAACCAGGAAAATAGTATAAAATAAATTAGTAAATACAAATAACAACAAAGCATACAATGAAAAAAAGGTAAATAAATACAGCAAGTCTGCATCTAATAAATATAAAGAATGGTATAGGTGAGCAAATTCAAATCCCTGTTTGCAGACAAAAAAACAACAAAACAGTAATAAATAAAATAATAAATGCAAATACCAACAAAAGCATACAATGCAAAAAAAAAAAAGAAAGAAAGAGGCAAATAAATGCAGCAAGTTTTCTTCTAATAAATGTAAAGAATGGTATAGATGAACAAATTCAAATCCCTGTTTGCACACATAAACCAACAAAATAGTAATAAATACAAATAACAAAAAAAGCATACAATGCAATAAAAAATATCAGGTAAATAAATGCAGCATGTCTATCTCTAATAAATATAAAGATTTGTATAAAAGAGCAAATTCAACAGATCATGAAGAAGGGCCACATACCAGCTGGTCGGCCTCACTAAATCTGATAATCAGCAAAACCTGAAAATAATCATTGATGAACCAAACTCCTGTTTGGGAAATCAATTTAAAGAGATAAAAGTTTAATGACCTGGAGGAGGAATCCATTGTGGAATATTTCTCACACCATCAAAGAAGTAGATTCCACAAGAACTGGGCCTGAAAATATAATAATAATAATAATAATAATAATAATAATAATAATAATAATAAGAAGAAGAAGAAGAAGAAAAAGAAGAAGAGGAAGAAGAAGAGGTAGAAGAGGAAGAAGAATAACGATGATGATGATGATGTTACCAGTTGCACCTGTGTAACCAAATGCAACCTTTGCATTCTGAGCATAGTGCAATAAAAGCTCCTTCATATAAAAGGAACCCAAGCACTACCAAATATATTAACAACAAGAGTTTACTGATGACATGAAAATGGCCTGGGAGCCACAGCAGGCTGGGAAGCATAAGCATTACATGTTGGTTACAGCAAGTGCCACAAAGTAGCCTAATTGCAGAGTTCTGCACAAGCTGCAGGTGGTCAGTCTCAGTGTCAGAATGCCCTAATAAGGTGCACTGTGATAATGAAGAGGAGAAGAGACTAAAACATGAACTATTTCTGGGATGTCAGCCTGAGGAAAGAGATGCTTGATCCCGGAAATGTTTCATAGATAGAAAAAAGGAAGCCTTTGCTACAGATGACACATGGTCTACAAGTGCCATTCAGTTATCAAGATCATACCTGAATGATGTATTCTGATAAAAAAAAACTCAATATTTCTATCATAAAATATGCACTTAGGGCATGGAATAGCTAATAAATAAATGCCATATCTTCAGTTTTGTTGGTACTGAGCTTCAACAAATTACTTATCAGCCAAAGCTTGATGGTCTCTAAGTTTTCAGCAAAGGGAATCACATTTGTGATGTCATCTTGTAGGAAAGAGAGGTAATGCTGGGTATAATCAGCATAATAGTCATAAGCTAAACTAATCTCAAATCAAGTTTTCCAGTGGAACCAAAGATACTGTGAAAAGAAGAGGACACAAGATCAACTCCAGCAGCAGTCCACACTCCAGGGGTAAGGTAAGGCAAGAAAGACCACGCAACATTGCTGGTCTGTAAACAACAACAAATCATTGACTACTCTAATAAAAGCAGTCCTGGTACAATTTGCTGGGAGATAATGCTCAAGATGGATATAAACAACCTTCTCAATGACCTTACCAAAAAAAAAAGAAAGTTGGAAATGAGATGATAGTTATCAAAAATGTTGGCTTTAAAGACGAGGGAAAATTGGTGATAAAGGCTTCTTCAGAAACTCCACAGACATAGAGGACGATATTGAATTTTGGAAAATATTTGGTTGTAGGAAATTTAAATTGACTTGTGCCAACCTGGGAGGACAAAGGCCATAGCTTCCCTTTGTACAGCACATACTCTAAATCACAGGAAGAAACTCTTATAGTAGAGAATGTCGAATACTATTCGGGATGAGCTGAGTTGCATCGTCAATGGCAAAATTGTGGCCCTAATGTAATTATAAGTAGCTTTCTTGCAGGTCATCACATCCTGGTACTTAGCATAATGTTCATCCTGGTCAATGTTGTCACTCCACTGGGCAATGGTCAGCTATCAACATTGTCTTCATTGATACAGGCATTAAAATAATGTGAGTTGAAATGGAAAATGATGAATTCCTGAATGAATGTCATCATACAATGGGATGGAGGACAGAGAATCTTGATGAAATAGCAAGGTCAATGTTATTAAATGATCATGAACAGACTGCATTAGCTCAATATATTTTGGGGTAAGAATGTCACATGTAATCATTTGGGATTTGATAAACCAGAGAAAAACAACAAACAAAAGTTTAGAAAAGGAAACATGGGTGATGAAATGAAAGAAAAAAGAGAAGAATATGACATAGGGGAAACAATACAAACAAAACAAACAAAACAAAAAAAAAATAAAAAAAAAAAAAAAAGGAAAAAATAAAAGAAAAAAGCAATTAAGCAAAAAAAAAAAAAAAAATAAAAAGTCTCAAGTCAAAGATCTATAGTATCCTACTTTTCAAAATGTTATACGAATGACCTATCCACAGATAGTCAACATTTCACAATGTTGTATTTTTGTAAATAAACATACTATTCACATTTTAACAATTTAAATTAAATTAAAAAGTGCATATTATATTAGCTAGATGAATGAATGAAGGTACATGTCCATGCTCATCATCACACATTCATTAATATAATGCCATAATTCTGTAATTCTGGGAGCTGAACGTAGGCTAAATAAACTGAGTTATCTTGGATAGCAAACGTTTTAGTAATAATTATGATATAACATTTGGAGAAACAAGTATATCCATAGGTAGGTATATCCATAGGTAGGTGTGGGCATAGGCTGAACAATAATGAATATATTCTGTATTTAAAAAACTGAAAGAAACCACTACAACTGAACACCTACGACAGCTCTATAATTTAGTCTGAAATTTTTGGTTAAATAAAATAAGTGCTTGAGACATTCAGTTACAGTGGTTTAATTTATATTCTTTATTTTTCACGTTAAATCCACTCATTTTATTTACTTAGGGTGGAAGTGTCACTTGTCACAGAAAACTATCATTGGTCATGCTGTTCATGGCCACCGAGTAGGAGGGGTGAGAGCATAAAAAGTGATGGCATAAAAGTCACTACTTTGTGAGAAAATAAGTGTGAACATAAAAAGTGAAAGCACAAAAGTAATTATTTCTGAAAAAATAAGTAGTATGAGCATAAAAAAGCTGAAGGCATGAATTTAAGTCTTATTTTTTCATAAAATTCACCATAATATAAAGGTTAAACCAGTTTCTAAAGAATTATAGATAGGTTGTAAGAATGATGGTTAGAAAGTGTGTTTAACAGAGCATAGAAAATTCCAGTAGAGCTAGATTGAGTGAGTTTAGGAATAGTTGTTATTCCTTAGAATTATTTGCAAAATATTTTTATTATGTACAATTTATTAACACTGAAAACTTTCTTGATTATTGCTTGCCTAGGAACTATGAGTAAAAGTCATAGATTGCGTGCCATCATGTAAAGCCTGTATGATACAAAATAGTTCACTAAAGCTATTTTCAATTCCTGAAAAATGTTATACAGTGGAATAACACTGTGTGAGATATTATGTGTGGTCCTACTCCATTATATACTGCTGGTCACATAACCACGTGTTTCTTATGCACCCCCTCCTCCCAGCTCTATTCCATTCAGAAAGCCAGTACCACTCTTGTACCAGCTAGGCCCAATGGTATAACCTTTAGGACACATAGCAATGGTGCAGTGCACAATGATGTTGTGTTTGTCAACAAAGCAATCTCTAACTCCTCCGGTATGTTGATCAGTGTATAGTGATGAGCAACATAACAACATTGAAAAAAATGCACCGCCACTACATGCAAACCATATGGCATAAAAATCCATACTGACAATGAAGTTCTCTGTGTGTACAGAAAACCTGCAAGCTAACAAAAATATGATCCATCCCTAACAGTAATGCTAATGAGTTCCCACTAGTGTGAACACCCCACCACCAGATCACATCATTAGCATAATATGATAATAAACCTGAAGCAGCTGTCATGAAACCTAACCATGAAATACTCATGAATCAGCATTAGTCAGAGTGGCATACCATACCACACCACAGTAAGGAAATGTAGGTGTGAGCTGTATGCATTCCCATACAGCTACATGTACCTGTTTGATAATTTACATGGTAAAAGTTAAGCTGCCTCACTTTATTACAGAGCACTGACAGATAGCCCAAGGATAGCTACCTGAAATAGTAATGCACATCAGGGTTCCTATGTGACATTCAAGAACGCAGCATCAGTAATGTGCACTCCTGCAGACTGCAAGGGTCCCTTGCAGCATACTAATCATAGGTTCATAGGTTTATAAGTAGGTACTAGGCTATTAGCCCTAGGGCCTATATAAGCCCAGCCAAAAAGGTACCCTGGCTTTCGCCACCCAAGAAAATTATTTTCACAGAAGTGATCCCTGGGGTGAATTTCCTATTTCCCATCCAATCATCAAGATTTTTCTTGAAGAGTGCTAATGAGGAGCTCTGTTTGACATAGATAGGTAGTCTGTTCCAGAGTATGGGAAGTCTCTGGGACAGGAATCTATCCATCCAGCATGTTCTGTTTATTGTAGTGACAAGGTTTAGGTCCCTAGAGCATGTAGCTCAGAGGGATTGGGATTTCATTAAGTGGAGCATGTCCAACAGCTCTGGGTTTGACATAGCTTTGTATGTTAGGCAGAGATCGCCTCTGAGTAGGCAATATGCGACGGAGTAAAACTGGAGTTTTTTTAAATGGTCTGCGTAGGACATCTGTTTGAGGCCGGTAATCCCCTTTGTGAGGTATTTCTGTGGCCTTTCCAGTTGTTGTAGATAACTTATGAGGTACATGCCAAAAGGGACGTTGTACTCTATAATGGGTCTAATGAATGATGAGTAGAGTGGAACAATGTCCTCTTTTTTTCTGGATAAAAAACCTTTTGTGATGAGGTGAGCCACGTTGAAGGATTTCCTGACCACTGTGGCTATGTTATTATCAAAGGAGAGATTACTGCCCATCTGTATCCCAAGGTCTCTTATCACACTTTTGGTGTTAAGTAGACTACCACTCATGTGATAGTTTATGGGTACAGAGTGTTTACCAAAGGGGATGACAATACACTTTTTGGCATTGAGCTTCAGGCCATGGCTTTGACACCAGGCATCTGTCTTAGTGAGGCCCTTTTGTAGTATGTCCACATCATTAGCAGTTTCGATTATGGCTTCTAGTTTGCAGTCATCTGCAAACTTTGTTAGCCAAAGACCTTCTGTGTTAGCCTGTACTTCAGAGAAGTAGATACCAATCAGGAGAGGACCCAGGACTGAACCCTGTGGTACTCCACTTGTCACTGGTCTGAAGTCGGATTTGGGCTTAAGATGCTTTCACACCTCTGAGCAATACGTTCATGAATCCCAAGGTCCAGCTTCATTATTTTCTGTAAAGTGATTATTTAAAATGCATTTATTTATTTTATTTATTTATTTATTGCATTTGTTGACCAGGAAAGTCCACTGGGCTTGGAGGAGCCCTTTTTCAATGGAAGCCTGGGGAGAAAAGCTTCACTTTGTTACATACAATTAACTAATAAAACATTGTTGATACATGAATAAAATGAACGCATTACTACATACAATTAATTAAACATTGTTGATACATAAAAAATGGACAGACAGTAGGAAGGATAAGATAAATGACAGATGACATTTCAATAATTACATACAAAGGACAAAAATTTGATAAGTGAGAGCATAAATGGAAACAGAAGCATGAAAGTTAGCTTCATTAGAGGAAAGTAACTTTGTAGTGTATGTGAGTTGAAAAAGAAAATAATATATGCATGTGAGTGTGTAGGATTCAAAGGAGAGGGGTGCAGAGTTGAGAGTGTAAAGCAGGTGAAGAGAATGTATTAGGATGAAAATGCAGGAGAGAGAAAGTGTAAGAAGGTAAAGAGAAAAGAGTGGGATAGTTTTGAGAATTGAAACAGAGAGAGCTTTTTTAGTGGGAAATTAGGTGCTGGGATTTTTTTGTGGGGTACAGGAGCATTGCCAATTAGAGACTAAATGTAATTTTAGGGATTTTTTTTTAAAGAAGCAGACTTACTGGGTGATCTGAGTGAAGGGGGAAGATTATTCCATAACTTAGAGACAGCATAAGAGTACAGCATTTGGCCAGCTGACGGTTTGGCTTTCTCTATAGACAGCAACATTTTGTTTTCTGACATGAGGTGGTGATTGGGCTGGTACATAATCAGTATAGATGAGATGGAAGGGCAATGTTCAGGTTGGTAGATTATTTTGTGGGCTGTGGTTAGTTGAAGGCAAGTAAGATGGTGGTGGGATTCTAGCCAATTTAATTGATGCAACAAGGAGCAGTGCTGGGTAGAGTATTTAAAGTTTGTAGCAAATTTGGCAACTTTATTGTAGCAGGAATCAAGCTTACTTTTTAGGGAAGATTGTAGGTTGGTAAGGATGGGAGCAACATAAAGCAGAGATGGAAGTAGGAAGGATGAGGCAAGGGCCTTTTTGGCAGTGAGACTGAGGAAATAGTTATGACGATACAGGGCACCTAGCTTTTGATGTTTTTTTTTTTATATTGCTGTGGATGTGAAGGTCATAGGTAAGTTTGTCATCAATGATGACACCTTGCAGTTTGGTACTAGGGACAACTTCTAAGACAGTATTGTTATAGGAAGTAACTGTAAAAATATTTGTCAATGGGGGCTAGTTTTTGTGGGCGCAAATAATAAAAGTTTTGTTTTGTTTGGGGTTAAGGACAAGGTTATTCTGGGACATCCAATGCTCAGTAGAGGTGAATGCTTCTTGAGGAAGTTGCTGTAATTTGGTGACAGATTTTGAGGAGGAGATAATAGTTGAATCATCAGCATATTAGATGACAGTACTATGAGTAAGGGTTTGATGAAAGTTGTTGACAAATATACTAAAGAGGAGGGGACCCAGAATTGATCCTTGGGGGACACCTGAGTTGGCAGTAATGAAAGTAGAGGAAGAGGTATGCCATTTAGAGGATTGCTGCCTATTTTTGAGGTAGTTTGTAAACCATTGTAGGGTGGGGGGTGTAGATTAAGGTTGGAGAGTTTGTTGAGCAGTAGGGAGTGAGAAATGGTGTCAAATGCCTTTGATAGATCGAGAAAGAGAGCTGAAACTAAGGAGCCAGTGTCACGAGCTCTATTTACTGTGTCTAAGAAGGAGATGAGGGCAGTGTTGGTGCTATGTCCAGGCCTAAAGCCATGCTGAGTGGGAGAAAGCAGTTGGTGTTTTACTAGATGATTTTTGAGCTGTGTGTGGAGGCACTTCTCTAATATTTATTTTAGAGATGGGGAAAGAATGGCAATAGGACAGACGTTTGAGATGTCAAAGTTGTTGCCGTCTTTATGTAGAGGAATGACAAATGATTTTTTCCAGATATCTGGTATGCAGGATTCTTGAATGGACCTGTTAAGGAGCATGCTGATAGGATAGGCTATAGAAGGTGCTGCTAGTTGTAGGTATTCTGCAGGTAGATTGTCAGGAGCATTTGTACAAGGTTTTAGTTTAGAAAGTAGTTTTTGGATGGTGGATGTGGTGATGGGTGATAATGAGAAGATGAGTGTGGAATTTGAGGTATTATGGGCTGATGGTGGGCTCAGTTTGACAGGGTTGATGGATGGGAAGGTAGTAGTTAGACTGGTAATGGCGTCAATAAAGTATGTATTGAAGAGTGTGGCTGACTCAGAGGGAGTTTTATCTGGGTTTGGGCATGGGGTGTTGTTAGTACCGGAGTGGAATAAGGAATTAATCACTCCCCAGAATTTTTGGGGATTTTGTTTGTGCTGATCTTGAATAGATTGTATGTACTCTCTTTTGTTTTTGACAACTAAACATTTAGCCTGATTATGCAGTTGTTTGTATTGCATTAGAAAGGAAGGTGTTTTGTTTTTTGCCAGGTTTTCCATGCTTTGTCCCTGGAGGACATAACTTGCTTTGTGACCTTTGCCAGCCAGCAGGCATGTTTTGATTTGACTCACTTTAGTCTTGGGGGGCAAGAGAGTTTAGAGTTCTGAGGAATGAGGAATTAAAGAATTCAACAGCTTCACTGAGTGGAAGTGATTTAAGTGGGTTCCAATTTGTATTCTGCAAGATGTCACTAAGGGTGTTTTGGGAGAAATGAGACAGATCACTAGAATATCTATATTGGTGAGGGTTAGTTGTAGAGGTGGGCTTACGTGTAATGAATGCTGGAGAGTGATCACTGATACTATCAGGGAGAATGCCTGAGGAAGAGATTTTATCAGGATCAGAATCTAGGATCCAGTCTAAGGCTGAGCCTTTGTTTGTGTTCTTGTTAGGTCTGTGATATCAGAAATTAGTTGAGAATATATGTGTAAGTTGATATCTGTGGCGGGATTATTATTGGAGATGTCTAACCAATTGATATTAACGCCGCCTAAAATGATAGTTTCATTTTGTATGTTAAGGCTTGTCCAGGCAAGAATTTCTTCTAGAATAGGACTATTGTTTCCTGGGGGAATGTATATTACTATGATGCAAAGGCTTGTTAAGTCTGAGAAAAGTAACTAGTAGCTCAGCAGATGAGAAAGGTGGAATTGGTTTAGAGTATGGAATGACTGTGTAGGTGCTTGGTAATAATAAGGCGACACATCCACCTTTTTTATGGAGTCTGTCATTCCTAAGACAGGAGTAGTTTGGGGGTAGAATTTCAGAATCCTTGATATATGGCTTGACCCATGTTTCAGTGATGGCAGTGAAGTCTGGTTTGTGTTGACTTAGCCACGCATGCAGGTGGGGAATTTTATACTTAATACTCTAAAGATTAACAGTGGTAAATTTTAGTTTTTTTGTGGAGTTGTCAGAATTTTGAGAAGGGGAAGAAAGGCCTGAGTTAGGGTGTATATCACTACACAGAGCCAAGTTACAAAGAGTTAAGAAGTTACTTGGGAGGGACTTCTTTTTTGTGTTACTGAAGTATTTGTGGCCATGGTGATATGAAGAGTTATGATGTATGGAGAGCAGGATTATTTTCTTTTGTAGGATGAGATTGGTTTGATTCAGACTAGAGGAGATAGCAGTATAGCTTAAAATGATATAATTCACATACACTGAGTTTATTCTTTGCAAAAAGCAACAAACGAGGAATATGTCTATACAGCAAACTCTCGGTTAACCGGCAGCCATGGGGATTGGCCGGATAACTGTAGTTTCTGGTTGCTTGACAGGTACTATTAAAAATAGGCCTGACTAATACTGTACCCTATCCTATTTGTTTGGTTTGACTTGTTCTTATGTTGGAGAGAGAGGGAATTTATTCCTATCTTCCTTTTTAAAACTCTAAAACTCTAAAAACATAAGGTATGTTTCTGCAAGCTTTTGGGGGGAGGGGGCAGAAAGTGCAACACATGAAAATTATACTGCATTTCTTTGATTTTTATTTCTTTCTGGTTGCATGAGTTCCAGTTAGCTCAGAGTTTGCTGTACTTATATGTGATTACCTCAGTTATTTAACCTAGCTTGCTCTGTTTACAATGAAATAGTTATGTTATGCATGAGGTGATGCTCTATTACATCATGTCAATGACCATTACCTATAATCAAACAACGGATGGGGTCATACACTTTCATCCACTGACTGCCTCAGTATGCACCCTCCCATTATGGTCACTTTACTGACTAAATGTACCTCAGGTAACTTATTGCAATTGGTGACCATTACCTATGATCAAACAACAGATGATGTAATTCATTTTCATCAACAGTATGTCTCAGTATGTACCCAGCCATTATAGCCACTTTACTGACTAAATGTACCTCAGATGCCTGATTGCAATCAAAAGGCCAGCATTAGGTAAAATTGAGCAATAAACAAAGATGACTCATTGGGCTCCTTGATGTAAACTAGTCCCCTTGCACTTCCCTAGTGTTGTTGCCCTGTTTTTCCACATCATGGCCCCACACCATCAAGACAGATTACTTTTATCTTGGTTTTTTCCATACTTTGTCTTAATTGTTAGTTTCTTCCAGTGCTTTTAACACTCCTACTAGCCAAAACTATATTTTTGGAGGAAGTAAATTAATTACACTGGGTGGGGAGGGGGTCAATCTGGGGTACGCTAGCCCTAGATGTCATAGGGTTCTAGATGGTGTGCAGTACATCTTAGACTATTTTACAATCTGTTGATACAATGATAGCCTCAGCAAAAATCAAGAGGAAGGAATGAAATGTAGTATTTCTTTCAAAGAAAATAAGTCATGTCTAAAGCTTAATGTTCAAAGATTACAATACAGTATTTGTCCAAAAAAACTGAGAAGACAAGTGTTTGTAAGGGTATATAAACCTATCTAGGAGTAGTGCATGCCTTTCTAATGCACTGAAAAAAATAGTTACCTTTTCTGCACCCCTCTGTGTAAGACTAGAATGAAAGTAAAAGCACAAATAGACAGATATATACATTATGGAGCTGAGGGTCTGAGAGAAGAAACCAAACTAAGGTACAAGGGTGAAGCCCACATGGAGACAGGATGTAGTTACATGCAAAGTCCACACAGAAGAACTAACAGCCAAACACTCAACCAGACAGCCAAGTGCTGTTAGATGGGAATATCACTGAGTGTGACACTCTGACAGTGATCAGTTGCTATCACAAGAATCCTGCCAAAACAGCCACAGATACCCGATTATTGAGTACAATGCTGATGTCATACTGAGATGAAAAAAAATGAGATACATAGCAACTCCTTCCCCATATACACAGCCATTTTCATCAGAGACAATCTTCATGCTTATCAGTTACAGTCACTTTATAGATTGTGCACAACTCTGATATCTGATTGTGATAAAAGTATTCCAGTTGGCTTCACATAAATGTGTATTACTCCTTCAAAGCCAAAATAATAACTTTCATCCACAGAGATTCTCTGAACTTAACAAGTAAATGCTTGTAAATGTTCCATCTCCCAGGCCCCTGCTTGCACTTATCAAAGGTGCCAGAACTTGTCAGAGATTTGGGATACATGGATAGGCTTAAAAAGTCCCTTCTAGTCATTAGTCTAGTAAACACCTATGAACCTAAGTAAAACCACCCTTATTGACAGCATACACCTTAAATATCAGTCTGCAATAAAATAATAACAATTGGTCAGAACAATTTATTTACCCATCTCACCCCCACGCACACAAATACACAGATGTAACCATCATTACAATTACTTGCATGAATGTGAAGTACATCACAGATATTTGTTTGTGATCAAATGAGCACATAAATAATTGCCACAGAGTTTATCATCTTCAGACACAGATGCAAAATACGGTGAGAAATTCATTGCAATGCCCTCCCTTCCACGTACCTCTCAAAAAAGTTAAATTTAATGATGGAGCTATTGTCTTTTTACAATTAGAAACTTACGAGCATAACAAGCTTTACATTAGCATGCTTTTTTCTAGGCTATTAATTCTGAAATATAAATGTCTGTCATTATCTAGTGACTAGAATTCTTATTGATTCACCAGAAAAAAAAAAGAAATGATGTTTGGAACAGGCAAATTTGTCATGGGACATCTTTACTAGGAGGGTAGATGAGTAGATGGGGGAGGATCAGGGTTGACAGGCAGGGCAAGCTCTATAGATGTAGGTAGGGCAAAGAAGGGTTAATTTCAGGAGGGAAGGAAGGAGGGAGGGAGGGAGAGAGGAAGTGAAGTAAGAAAGGGGTGGGGCTTAGGGTATTTTGAGTTTTAGAAGTTGGTTAGAGAGCACGTTTTGGCATGATCTTGTTACATGCAGGATTACGTCCAAAACAACCTGAGGTAGTTTGGCGGTCAGGCAGGACTTGGGTGACTAGTAGTGAAGGAAGAGGTGAGTAATTTCCTTTTTTGGGGGGGGGTTGTGGGTTTTGGGGACGTGAGGTTGTTTGGTCGTGGGTCGATGTTTGGTGATGGCTTGGAGTTGGGAGAGGCATGTGTGGGGCCAAGTGTATTTGCCTTGGTGTGCAGGGTGTGGGGTTTGATTTGCACTAGTGTAATAATAAAAAATAAAAAAAAACACACAATATATAACCGTTCTCTTCATTGTCTGATGTTGACCCACAAGGGCAGTTATCCTAGTTATAATAGGTAAACCTAAACATATTACAACTCCAGCTGGGGGTCTGTAGCATGCTCTTCTCCTCTCCGGAATGCCATTTAACTGCAATAGGCAGATTGAAAAAAAAAAATAATAGGGAGGTTGGCATAATGGTTACGATATTTACCTTACAGATACACAGTGCAGGGTTTGAATCTGAAGTGGGTTAATTGGTGACGCTGCTCCACAAGAGAAGTAAAGCCTAGTGCTTATCACTGAAAAGGGACAACAGGCATGTTCGTGGTGTTGCTGTAGTAGGAGACTGGTGTCGCGGTGGTTGATTTCCTCACTCAGTTTCTTGGTGCTGAAAGGATGGCGGTGGGGGCATGGGAGTCCTGGATTGTTGTTTAAGAAGGCCAGCTCAGTGAGGGAAATTTCTTGGGCTGTGAGGCATCTGCATGTAATGGCTGCTTCCACGCATGTGCAGTAAGTGAGTTAGCCATTGGGGGAGGGCAGAATGTTCCCTGGAGCACATTAAATAAAATACAAAAAAAAAAAAAAAAAATGAATGAGGGATTTCAGCCGCAGGGTCATGCAGGTGTTGCAGGATCGGCAGGAACATTTGTCCTGTATGCATGGCAATTGTGCAGAATTAAGTTGTTTTTTTTATTTTGGCCTCCATGTGAAGCTTTGCTGGAGGACTTGCTGAGATAGTAAGGAAAAATAGTTAGACAGATCCTTGACCTAAGTAGACTAAGGAAGTGAAAGAAGAAAATTACAACAATGTATAAGTGACAAGAGTAAACATTGACAAAAAGTTGAGGAAGAATGTATCTTACAATTACTTTTAAATTAATGCAGTCCAAGTATTTAAGTACTTTTGGCTAAATAGTCTGAAGGGGTGATGTGCCCATGAAACACATAAGCCGGATGGATAAAAGCGCAATGTAACTTTTCAATAGGAGATATGCCTGCCAGGAAGCAAGGAAGGACGGTAGAAAAAAATATTTTTGAGGTAGCAACCTGGCTGTTGCGCTAAAGCTGTACAGTTCAGGGTCAGGCCATGGAAGAATGGAGACTTGAGATAGGTCTGGGTTATAACCATTCACAGTGTGTGTGTGTGTGTGTGTGTGTGTGTGTGTGTGTGTGTGTGTGTGTGTGTGTGTGTGTGTGTCTCTGTGTACATGTGTGTGCATGTTTGTGTGCGTTTCTGTGTGTGTGTGTGTGTGTGTGTGTGTGTGTGTGTGTGTGTGTGTGTGTGTGTGTATATATATATATATATATATATATATATATATATATATATATATATATGAATCCCTGTCATATGATATAAACCTCATTTGACTGAAACTCATTTGACTGAGACCATAAGACTGAAATTTCTAAATACTGAAAACTCACTTGACTGAAACCCATAATATTGAATTTCAACATACTAAATTGTAAACTGAACCATATAAAACCAGTGGCATAACCCCCCCCCCCCCACCTAGTCTGATTTTATATGGTCCAGTTTACAATTTAGTATGTTGAAATTCAGTCTTATGGGTTTCAGTCAAGTGAGTTTTCAGTATTTTGAAATTTCAGTCTTATGGTCTCAGTCAAATGAGTTTCAGTCAAATGAGGTTTCTATCATATGATAGGGATCCATATATTGAATTTCAACATACTAAATTGTAAACTGAACCATATAAAACCACTGGCATACCCCCCACACCTAGTCTGATTTTATATGGTCCAGTTTACAATTTAGTATATATATGTCCCCTACAGAAGACCGACAGCTCACAACACCGACACCCAAATCGCCGACACCAAAAGCCCGACACACGAAATACCGACAATGGGGAAATGGTAAGTCTCCATAGTGAAGAATGGAAATATTTCCTGCACTGTAGTGCAATCTTGGAATTGGTATATTAAAGTTATGGTGGTGCATGGGGGGTATTTTCCTTTTTTCTGCAGTAGCTGTTGTCGGTATTTCATGTGTCGGGCTTTTGGTGTCGGCGATGTGGGTGTCGGCGTTGTGAGCTGTCGGTCTTCTGTAGGGGATCCATAGATAGATATAGATATATATATATATATATATATATATATATATATATAACTTTGCTTATATTGTTCTTGTCTCATTGCAGGTGTCATGGGCTCAGTGGATGACATTGCTGATGTCCATCATTGTGGCAGAAGTGGGCAGACATTGTGGCTCAGGCGGAGGACCTGTTTCAAGAGATGTCAAGTAATGAGACTTCGGTGGCAGTAGCACAGGGCCAAGCCACTCATACGAGATGACAACCATTAAAGACCACGCAAGCAGCCAGAGGCAAATTAATGCATCAGTCACAGTCCAGTGAGGTGGTGACAGCAGAGAGCTTGTTGGTAACCCAGCACTTGCTGCTACTACAGGTAATGCTCTTACAGTTACTGCTCAGGGAGAAGAGGGGTCAGTAAGTTCAGTGGGCGAGGGAGACATAGAATGGGTGATAGAGGTAGCGGCTCAAGTCTGTCAATGTAGGGTCCTGTGAGTGGCTTTGGGGGCCTGCAGGGTTTAGTGGAAGAGGGGCATGAGTTTAGGGAGCAAAGTTCTGGTTTGGACACCCCCGACATGGGTGGTAGTTTTTTTCCACTAGTAGAAGAAGCTCATCCTTGCTTGGAGGAAGTGGGGTCAGATTTTGGAATGCAACCAGGTGATTGGTTGGCTATGCAGGCACTGGGGCAGAGGGGTACACCAGTCTTCCTGACTCCTCACATACCCTCTTCAGTAAAACAGAATATTTGGAAAGGGGAGTATGTTAAAATTTTTGATTTAATTGACACAGATGGCATCCAGCATTAGTTGGAAGCTGAGACAGCGAATGATAAAGACCTCTTGGTAGCATTAATGGCCCTGGGTGAAAGATGGGTAGGAAAAATGTGGTCGAAATCATGGGAAAATTGAGTGATTGGATTTTACTACAAGGCAGTATGGTTGGAAAAAGATACTGAATTGGCCCTTCTGCTCTTAGCTCATTTTTTCACAATAGGGGAGGCACAATGGCTACAGGCTGGCAATGCTTGGCTGTGGTACGAGCAGAGATTTTGCAAGAGGAAGGCAGTTGATGGTTCCATGTGTTGGGAGTTGCGACACTGACACATATGGCTGGCTACTATGATGGACAGTTTCGGTGTGGGCATCAAAGGGAATAAGATAGGTGAATGAGGTATTGGGGTATGTTGGGCCTTCAATGCAGGAAGATGTTCATGGGTGGCATGTAGATTCTTGCATTTTTGCTCAAAGTGTGCAGGCGTCCACCCAGCGGTGCAATGTAATAGGTGTGAGGGTCATTTGGCAGGGAAGCATCCTTCTTTTCTGGTCAGGGTGGGTTAGTGGCATCATTGTAGGGGTTAAATGGGGTGCATGGTAGGGGTACTTTTCATGGCCAGAGAGGGGAGCATTTTGATGGGCAAGAGGACTTTTCAAACACATTCGCCTATTAAGATGCATGTGTTGCAGGACATGCTTTACCAGTACCTGCAGGCAGTAGTGGTGTGGCAATTAATTGAGGGTGTTTTGAGGGGATTTTCTATTAAGTCTAAGTTGGTGGGTGATGGTACAGATGTTCATAGTGTTACCCTGCTGCAGTTATCACACTTGGGTTATCCTGTCGTCAGGTGGTCCCGCAGTCGGCCGGAATTCCAAAGTCTTGGTCTGGCGTCGGTTGCTGTCGCCTCTTCCCTGACTTCAGTGCGCCAGGGGTATATATAATGCAACCGATGCCATTTTCTTCAGTCTTTCTTGCCACACAGTGCCCGAAGCAGAAGCAGTTCGCAAGTGCCGGTCGGCCGACTCCTGAGATTTTCAAATTCGAATTTCAGACCGAAGTCTTCTATAAAGCTAAGTTCCCCGTTGAGGAAACTTTTCTTGCCTCAGACTGATGTCAGAAAAAGTTAACAATTGTATTTCTTGTGGGAAGCAAATACCTCATAAGGATTTTCATTCTTATTGCATACCTTGCCTAGGCCCAGACCTCTTGTCAGTTTTGTGTAGGTTTAATAAGCGTACTATTAAAAGACACTTTGATTTCACATGACACTACTTTGGTAGGAAATTTAACTACAACATGCCATCAGAGCAACTGACTACCGGCGTGCACAAAAAATGCAGGGATAAGGACAGGCAGCCCAGGCCTAAGCCAGATTCCGAGGCCTCGGCTGATCTGGTCTCCGGTTCTCCAGTCCTCAGTGAGGCTCCGACGCAGCCCCTGATTACCACAGATCTGGAACCCGAGACCGCTACGGATATTTTGATGGAATGTACTAGGCCGACGCAGCCTTTTACTTCAGACCCTTCCGACAACTTTGCTTCAAAAGATGTCGGTGCTGCAGAAACGCCATAAGTTTCTGAAGGCATTTTCAGACCGATGACTCTCACCATTAAAATGTTTTCTAAGTCGAAGACGCCTTCTAAAACTAAAAGGACTGCACTTCAGTCTCCTGTTCAAGGCCCTATTCCTAAGAAACAGATGCTCAAAATGGCTGAAGATTTGATTTCTTTAATCAGGGGTTCACAGCCCCCTCCTGACAAAAGGCCTAGACAAGTAGAAGATTTTGCTTCCTCTGAGCAAATGTCCATTTCTTCAGACTCCTCTGAGGACCAAGACTATTCCTTCTCTCCTTATGAAGATTCTGATGCTGAGGACTCTATTCCCTCAGCTTCTCCTCCTGAAGACTACTCCTTTGGGGAAACTTTACACACTATGAGGGAACATTTTCACTGGGAAGGTCAAGACTACTCTGATTCAAAGAAAAGGCTCAGAGAGTTTCTTTTACTCCCCCAACACAGACCACTTGCCATCCCACCAGTTTTGGACATTGTGGATGATGTCTATTTAGAATCTAGTTTCAACCCAGACTCTCTTCCCCCTGCTCCGGCTAAGCCTGACAGATACTGCAGAGTGCCTGATTCCCACAAATTTATTTACAAAAGCCCAGTAGCTGACCCAAAGACTATCTCCCAGGATCCCAAGGGGGCTAAGGCTTCTATGGCTAAAAACCCAGTACCTTCTGAGAGGGATTCCAGAGCACTAGACAGGTGGGGGAAAAAGGTTTACACCTCAGCCACACTAGCTATGAGGGCACTGAATTGTCAATTTCATATGCTTAAGTATCAGCAATTTCTAATCTCTCAGTTAAAGCAAAGAATAACCACTCTCCCTCAACAATCTGAATTGAAAGAAGTACAGGATCTGTTGCACGCCACTGAACAGGTGGACAAACATACCTTACAATGTGGGTTTGATTCTTTGGAGGCCTCCTGCAAAGCAGCTGTCACTGGGTCTGTTATACGTAGGCATGCTTGGTTAAAGGAACAAACTCTGCCTGATCATGCTAAAGCAAAACTACTAGATGCTCCCTTACAGCAGGATGTTCTTTTTGGAGTTAAAGCAGAAGAAGTTTTAAAGAAAATGGAAGATAAGGCAAAATCTATGCAGGCAGTCAAAGATTTCCTACAAGTACAACCCCCTCGCTTCAGCAGAAACTGGCCAACAAAAAAATTGGTCCTTTCCAGCCACAGATAGACCACAGAGGGGTAAATACAGATGCCCAAGGGGCAGAGGACAACCACAAGCCCAGTATAAACCTCGCCAATGGGGCACTACACCACAGAAGGGAGGAGAAGACAGGTCTCAATCCACCAGAAGGCAAACTCAATGACTTGCACCTCATCTGGCCAAGCAATACTCTCTTGGCAGCCCCCTTGGGGGAAAACTCGCACCTTTTGCAGACAACTGGCAGATAGTCACAAAGGACAAATGGGTACTAGACATAATTTTACGAGGATACAGATTCCACTTTCACACCTTGCCAATGAAAAGAGGAATGCCAAACCTGCCACAAAATCAATGGGCAGAGGCACTAAAGCAAATTACAGCTCTCATGGACATGAGAGCCATTCAACTGGTACCTACTCGAGAGCAAGGTCAAGGATTTTACTCAAGACTCTTTCTAGTGCCCAGAAAGGACAATGCCTGGAGACCAATTCTGGACCTTTCAATTCTAAACACTTACTTACAAGTACCCAAATTCAAGATGCTAACACTACAGCAGCTACTTCCCATGTTGGGCAAGGAAGCATGGCTAGTAACATTGGACCTCAAGGAGGCATACCTGCATGTCCCTATCAGACAAAGTTGCAGAAGATACCTCCGTTTCATTGCAGGTTCAACCCATTACCAATTCTCTGCACTGCCCCTTGGCTTATCTACTGCACCCAGAGTTTTCACAAAATACGTGGCACCAGTAATTGCATACTGCAGACAAAGAGGAATTCAAATATATCCATACCTGAACGACTGCCTCATCCAAGCAGAAAGCAAAGACATTCTCTTACATCATCTGGCCTTTGTAAAGCATCTACTAAACTGCCTGGGGTACACAGTAAACGAAAAGAAGTCAAAACTAGTACCCTCACAAAAAATGACATTCCTGGGTGCCAGCTTGAATACAACGGCCCAGAAGGCTTATCTTACGCCAGACAAGCAACTACAACTGACTCAATATTTCAATACAATGGCAACAAAGACCCAATTAACTGCAAGAAAAATTCTGCAGGCTTTGGGCTTCATGGCATCTTGCATACTAATAATACCATTTGCAAAGCTGCATATGAGGAAATTACAGTGGCACCTAAAAAGTGTATGGTCTCAACACAGCCACAGCTTGGACACAATGATATCTCTCATTCCTTGCCTACAACAGGAATTTCTATGGTGGTCACAGGCATGTCACCTCAACAAGGGTCAGCCTTTCACCTTGCCCCCAGCCAGGCAGACTATCACAACAGATGCTTCAGACTACGCCTGGGGGGCACACATGGCAGGACAATGCATTCAAGGCCTATGGAATGCAGATCAAAGAAATCTCCACATAAATCAAAAAGAGATGCTAGCTGTACAGAAAGCTCTGACAGCCTTCAAGGATCTATTACATCCAGGACAACTTGCAATAAAGACAGACAACACCACAGTAATGTGGTACATAAACAAACAAGGGGGTACATATTCCTACCCTCTATGCAGGCAAGCAATGATCTTATGGAACACAGCTCTGGCCTACCAAGTCCAGTTACAAGCTCAATTCCTGCCAGGACAGAAGAACACATTGGCCGGCGACCTCAGCAGAAACATCAAAGATCCCCCACGAGTGGAAACTAGATCCACAAATATTTGCAATGATAACTCAAAAATGAGGCCTTCCAAACATAGACCTGTTTGCCAGTCCTCAAAACTACCAACTGACAAAATTTTGTACAAGGACCTTCCACCATCAAGCTTGGAAAGTGGACTCTCTCTCTTTCAGTTGGAAAAACCTGACAGCATATGCCTTCCCTCCATTACCTCTCCTCACAAAGGTTCTTTTGAAGGTCAAAAGGAGAGACCACGACTGATTCTCATAGCCCCAGACTGGCCACGCCAGCACTGGTACCCACTATTGAAAAATATGGCCCACAGCCCACCATGGATATTGCCTCAAATACCCCATTTGCTCACACAACAAAACAAACAGATTCTTTACAGCCAGCTCAAAACTTTAAATCTGGCTGCATGGCAAATCAACTAAACATCCAACCAGCTCCTCTTTCACAAGCAGTTCTGGATGTTATTCTGGAAGCCAGGAGGCCAAGCACCAGGAAGGCTTATTCGGACAAATGGAAAAGGTTTTGTGCCTGGAACCAAGCTAAAGGCCAAGACACAATTCAGCCTCACATGCCTCACATTCTACAGTATTTAGCTGAGATGTTGCACAAAGGACTTTCCTTTTCCTCAATTAAAATCCATGCTTCAGCTATTTCAGCTCATTACAACACGGATCCACCTTTATTTTCATATCCTCTTCTAAGGCAGTTCCTCAGAGGGGCAAAAAACATTAGACCACCTAGAAGAGCTCCTACACCAACATGGGACCTCAACTTTGTTCTGGAAAAACTAACACTACCTCCCTTTGAACCAGCTTTCTCTGCAGACCTTCAGTTCCTATCTTGGAAGACTGCCCTGCTCCTGGCAATAACTTCTGCCAGGAGAGTCTCAGAATTATAGGCACTTATGGCAGTGGAACCTTTCCTCATTTTTCATCAAGACATAGTTTCTCTACAAACTAATCCTTCCTTCATGCCTAAGGTGGTTTCCAATGTAGCTTTAAATCAAACCATCCACCTACCCACTTTCTTCCCCAAGCCACAGAACAAAGGTGAGAGACACCTGCATTCCTTGGACATTCACAGGCAGCTTCTTTACTACTTGGATAAAACTAAGGCTTTCAGAAAAACTGACCAGCTCTTTGTATCCTATGCTACAGCTTCTCAAGGGAGGGCCATATCCAAGCAAACCATTTCTAAATGGATAGGTCATTGCATACATTTCTGCTATACCCATCATGGGAAACCAGTTCCTGCTACCATTAGATCCCACTCTACCAGGGCATCAGCTACCTCTACAGCCTTTCTCAGGGGGGTTCCAACCAAGGACATTTTAGAAGCTGCAACTTGGAGTTCAGTACACACCTTTACCAAACACTATCACTTACCTCTTTACTCTAAGTCCAGGGCAGGCTTCGCCACTGCAGTTCTGCACCGCCTTATTGCCTCCACTAACCCTCTATGATACCTCCCCCTACCTTAGCTTTGGGATTCAACCCAAGTGTGATGACTGCAGCAGGGTAACACGATGAACATAGTACAGTTTTGTACCTACCATAAATGTAGATGTTCGAGTGTTCACCCTGCTGCAGTCCAGGTTACCCTCCCTCCATCCCCTCTGATCTACTGGCACATTGTATGCCTTACTGATGTATTTGCTTATAGCTGAAGGGATTTTGTGTTTGTGCAGTGTTCACTCCATTTGGTACTAATTCTGACCACCTTTTTGGGGGCACCTGACATCTGGGGCAAGAAAAACTGAAGAAAATGGCATCGGTTGCATTATATATACCCCTGGTGCACTGACGTCAGGGAAGAGGCAACAGCAACTGACGCCGGACCAAGACTTTGGAATTCGGGCCGACTGCAGGACCACCTGACAACAGGATAACCTAAGTGTGATGACTGCAGCAGGGTGAACACTCAAACATCTATATTTATGGTAGGTACAAAACTGTACTTTGGGGAAAATTTGAGATCAGTGCAGGGGGGGAGGATATTTTGGAGGCTTTGGTGGAGAAGGAGTGTCAAGTTGCCTGGTTATGGGCCCTATTCAATAGCCCCTGAGTCACCAGTTTTAAAGTGTCACCATTGGGGTTGGTAACTAAAAAGAAGCTGGGGAATTTCAGCTGATTCATCATTTGTCTCACCCTGAAGGGAATTCAGTCAAAGATTTTATTTTGGTGGAGTAGGCTAAGATGAGTTATGCATCATTGGATGATGCAGTGTGAATCATTAGAGAGTTTAAAGATCCATGGTTGGTTGAAGTGGACATTGAGTCCACTTGTCTTCTTCTGCCATTTCTGAAGGAGGATTGGATATCATTGGGCATGGTGGAGGAAGGTAGGTTTTAATTTGACAAGGCCATGCCGATGAGTTGTATCATTGCCTGTTCCACTTTTGTAAAGTTTAGCATGGCATTACATTGGATCTGGCAGCAGCAGGTGGACAGCCAGAGGGTGGTGCATTACTTGGATGATTTTAATTGGTAGTTAAGTGACATCAGGGAGTTATGGTAGTTATGTATGAGTTTTTTGGAATATGTGAGGAACTGAGGGTTCCTTTGGCCACCCAGAAGCTGGAGGATCTGGCGAAGGCATTAGATTTTCTGGGATTGTTGTTGGATGCAGAATGTCGATTGTTTCATTTGCTGGGGAAAAGGTAACCATATCGAAAGAGAAGGTAGTTTGGTGAAGGCTAGGGACAACATGTGGGTGAGGGATGTTAGGGAACTTTTCAGACTCCTGGATTTTGCCTGTTGGGCTATTCATCCAGGGTTCACTTTTTGTAGGTCTGTGGCCCTTTTGTTGGAAGGGGGAAAAGTAAGCATCATCCAGTGAGAACTGGCAAGTTGACTCATGAAGATTTAACTTTGTGGTTGGTGTTTTTAGAGCAGTTTAATGGTGTCACCTTTGGTAGTTGGAGTGGTAGGGCAAGAGGACCTACAATTGTTCACTGATATGGTAGGGGGGGATTTGTATGGGTTTTAATTTTTTGGGGTGAGTAGTTTGCACTTCTATGGCCAGAGGAGTGGCACGAGGAGTGGAAGTGGGATGTTGCTTTCTTAGAGTTAATGCTGATTTGGGTGGCATCTGTAGTGTGGCAGGAACAGTTGAGGGGCAGGACGGTAGTTTTCAATTCTGACAGTAATGAAGTGGTGTGGGTTTTACATGTTAAGATGGCTAAGTCTGACCTCTTATTGTTGGTGTTACTTAAGTTAGTTTTACAGAGTTTGTTGATTCATTGTTCTTTTACAGGTGTACATGTAGCAGGTGTTAAAAATGGGATAACTGAAAGCTTGTCTTGCTTTCAGTTTTCGAGGCTACAGCAGTTGGCCTCAATGGCAGCAGAAGAATTGGTGGCAGTGCTAGATGAGGTGTGGAAAATTGGGCTGCCATGATCAAGAGGTTGGTGGGACAGTCCTGGGCAGTGTCCACCAGGAAGGCATACGGTAGGGTTTTGAGTGATTGTGATAGCTTTATTTTGCATTTACCAGAGGAAGATGATGTATGGTCAGAAGAGCTGTTGTTGCGATATTTAGCTTGGGCTAGGGCACAGGGTAAGGCAGTAAAACTGGTTAGGGTGAACTTAGTGGCAATCAGTCTATTTGCTTGTGTGGTGAGGCTATGGGATTTTACTAAATCCTGGAAGGTGGGCTGGGTATTGAAGGGATGGGATAGGGAGGAGGGTCTGCAGAGGGAGAGGCATTGGCCAGTAACAAGGCCAGTTTTGAAGGTCTTGTTGCAGGGTTTAGCTATGGTAAGTGGGGACTTGGTGGAGTACGCTGTGTGGGTGACATTGAGTGTGTGGATGTACTTTGGGACTTTTAGAGTGTCGGAGATGTCGGGATCTATGGTTTGGGAGGATGTTATATTATTGTCGGGAGCAGTTCACATTAGGTTATGGACATCTAAGATGGATCAGGTTGGGAGGGGTGTGCAAATAGTTTTAGTGAAGGATAGATCAGAACAGGTGTGTCCTTTGATGTGGGTGAGGAAATTGATAACATCTCACAAGGGGAACCCACAGGATTTGGTTTTTCGGTCAAAAGGAGGTAAGGTGGTAACAGACAGACAGCTGATTTCAGTAATGGTCAGTCTTTTGAATGGGTTTTGATGGTGAAAGATTTTCTACTCATTCTTTTAGAATGGGTAGAGCTTCAGATTTAGTTAGAAATGGTAGTTTGAATGAGGTCATTAAGAGGGTCGGGTGATGGTCTTCCAACATCTTTTTGGCTATTATTAGATGGGATGGTGTTTGTATTACTGATTTATTTAAAGTTTTTCTTTAAGGCAACAGGACTGTCATCATTAGTCACTCTTATGTTTACTGGGCAGCGAGGAGGGCTGCTGTTAGGAGTAACTGTTCTGAGTTGGGGTTACACTGATTCAGTTGGAGAGTCACATGGCATAGCATTAGAAATGTGAGGTGGAACCAGCTGTTGCTGGTATTTACAGCAATACAAGCTCAAGTGGTGCTCCCTCAGATCTTGTTGGTGCACTTGGCAGGTAATGATTTGGGTCTAAGACCAAAGTGTCAGCTGGTGTACCAAATAAGGAAGAATTTGCTTGCATTAAGGAAGCTGTATCGAAGGCTGTACTTAGTGTGGTCAGAGATTATACCCTGTTTGTCTTGGAGGAATGCTAAGAAGTTCTCAGCAGTAGAATGGGCATGGAAGTTTGTGAATTTTAGGTTGGCGATGCAGTTTGGGTGATGAGTGTGGACCATTGAGCATAAGGAGTTTTCAGACAGGGATCCTATGTGGTTCAGGGATGATGGAGTGCCCCTCAGTGATTTTGGTATAGATTTGTTTAATTTGAATTTGGGATTGTTTTTGGAGGAGTTGGTTAAAGGTTGGTGTTAGTGAGGCAGAACAGCCTGGGTCAGGCTGGTGGGTGGAGAAGAGGGGCAGCCTTGTCCCTCTTTTGTTCCCCCTCTGGTATGCATTTTGGAGTAAGGAAGTCTGTAGTGGTGGAGGTGAGTGGTTGAATGCTGCTTACACCTGGTGTTTGAATGGAAGTGAGGATTTGGGATGAAGGTGACCGGCTGTATGCTGCCTGATGTGTAAGAATTAGTGAGCAGGTGGAGCATGCTGCTTATTCAGGAAGAGTGAGTGGTGGTATGCTGCCCTGATGGATAGTCAACTGATGTTTTGATGATATGCAAAGAAAATGAAGTTATGAATACTACAGTTATGATGCAATTGTTTTATATGTTGATTCAATTAAGTCCATCAAAGGTCTTTTGGTGTTTTGCCTGTTTATTTAAAGTGGAACATGACAAATGATGTTTGGCACAGACAAATTTGCCATGGGACATCTTTGGTGGGGGGTAGATGAGATGATTGGGGAGGATTGGGGTTCTAAGGGTTGACAGGCAGGGCGAGCTATATAGATGTAGGTAGGGCAAAGAAGGGTTAGTTTCTGGAGGGAGGGAGGAAATGAAATAAGCAAGGGGTGGGGCTTAGGATATTTTGAGTATTAGGAGTTAGTTAGAGAGCACATTTTGGCATGATCTTGTTACTCACCAAGCCCCATCCAAGTTTCTTGAGTTGATAGGATGGTTTGGCTGGGAGGGGATCTGAGGGCGGAGAAGAGGGGCACCCTTGTCTTTCTTCTGTTCCCCCTCTGGTGTGCATTTTGAAGTAAGGAAGTTTTTTGTGGTGAAAGTGAGTGGTTGAATGCTGCTTTTACCTGATGTTTGGATAGAAGTGAGGATTTGGCATGAAGGTGTGCAGCTGTACGCTGCCTGATGTTTAAGAATAAGTGAGCGGGTGGAGGACTATTCAGGAAAGGTGAGTAGTTGCACACTGCACTGATGGATGGTCAACTGATATTTTGATGGCATGCAAAGAAAATGAAGTTATAAATAATAAAGTTATGATAGAATTGTTTTATATGTTGATTCAATAAAGGTCGTCAAAGGTCTTTTGGTGTTTTGCTTGTTTATTTAAAGTGGAACATGACAAAAATATTATGTGTAGCAGAGCAAAATATGAGCCAAAAAATCAGAAACAATATGCAAAATCCAAAACAGCTACCCCCCTTCTATATGCATGCATGCATATTTGCACACACACACACACACACACACACACACACACACACACACACACACACACACACACACACACACACACACACACACACACACACTCACCTTAACATCAATTACAATTACTTATGTGACTGTACACCTCAGATTTTGATTGCACCAAATGAATGAAGAAATACATAAATAACTGCCACACAAGAATTTATTATCTCATCTCAATGCTGTCAGAATACAGAGTGAAAGCTGCTGCAACCTCCTGTTACATATCTCTCAGTCTGTTTGCTCAAGAATCAATGAAAAATATAAAAATAGGTGTGGAAAATAAAATTTTCTGGAATAACAGGCTTTGTATTAGCCTGCTTTTCTGAAGGTTATTAAGTCTGAATATGAAATCGCTGTCATCTGCAAAATCAAGAAATGTTGAAAGCATGTACGCCCCCTACATACACACATGTGTACAAAGATTTAAATAAACTATTCACTTTAGTACATGCCGGCAGTAACAAGCAGAGTGACAATTAAAAAGGTGGAAGAAAAAATTATATAAAAACAAAATCCTGCTCCTGCACTCATGCCCATGCACTTCTGCATTCACACTGTCTTTCACTTTCAGTCTCTGGTAGCTTCGCCAGTCACTTGAAGCAGCTTGAATCAATGGTGTGTGCTCCAAACTCTTTCAGACACCAGCCTGGTAAGATCTTGATGTGTGACATTTCCTGAAATCCTCAACAAGTGAGCACATTAGTGGAATGAGCATAAAGCTGAGCTGTTTTGAAAATGAATTGAAGCAATTTTATTTTATTTTATTTTGTGTCTCAGAGATTCTCAAAACTCTGAGTGGTTCTGCACCCAGAAGAAAAAAATAAAAGTTTGAAAGTCAACCTTTATTTTTACTTTAAAAATAATGGTCAACATCCGTAAGCATTGTAAATCTAACTACAATTTCTTTTCTAAAATGGGGGGTGGCTAAAGTCCTAAAGTTAGTAGCAGGAACCACCCCTGGTAAACAAATAAAATAAATAAATACATACATACATACATACAGACAGACAGACGGGCTCACATTGTGCTATGAGACTTGATCAAATTCCTTGCCATTCAAAAGCTATTAAAATGGTACATCTTCTCACAGCCTTTGCTCCAAGAATTCATACTTTAGATTGTTTAGATGCAATCATGATGATGACTTCACTTTCTCCAGTGCTGTATCCATGTCCTAGACTGGCCTTTCTTTTTCAATTGGCAAATCTCATTCCAACTTGCTTTAAGAACTGCTTTTAGGAGACATTAATTTTCCAAATGGATGATGACTTCACTTTCTCCTGTGCTGTATAGATGTCCTAGACCGATCTTTCTTTTGTAATTGACAAATCTCAGTTTAACTCACTTTTAGAACTGCACTTAGGAGACATAAACTTTCCAAGTGGATTTGTGATTGCAGAGCTGATGTCACTTGAACTAAATGCACCTTGATATTTTTTATCCATAGCCTGGTTTTGTAACCATCAGAACTCACATAAAAAAAAAATCAAAACAGGAAGTACTTGAGTTCCTTGTAATACTGAATAGATAACATATCACACTGTGTATATATTACTATCATTATCAAGGGTCCTAGTCTCATGTCCTTTCTCCATTTTTATACAAAGTTCCTACTAACAACTTTTTGTCCAGTGTCTCATACTCCATAATTTCATACTGTTCCAGTTTGCCCTGTATATCATGGCTCTCATATTTCTCTATTACTAGTTTGTATAGTATGAATCTGCATAAAATTTAAATTAATTATACTGAAAACAATGCAACTTCTTTGGACACTCCATAACAATCAAATGGACTCGTACAGAAATGCAATAAAATCATATGATCAGATTTATCCATACGATTTCTGCTTCATTAACAATAACAAGTTTAAATGTTAATAATGCATTAGAGAATGGGTGGCCTGTAGGTCACACTCAATCTACAGGTAATACCTGCTGAAAAATGAGTCTGACGTTTTACGGCAGCATATCAATTTGCAGTGGAGCTCAGACTGGAAATAACTTAAAGGCCTCCATTATTTTTCATTCACTAAGCAGCGCTTTTGCTATTTAGTGAGCGTAAAATATATAAAAACAGAAAATGAAAAAAAAGTGTGGGTGTGTTTATATCTGTGTGTATAAGAGTATGCATGCATGTGAATGAAAGTGAAATCGATCGAGATGTTATTTTGCAGTCTCTTGTTGTTTAGCGAGTGTAAAAACTAAATGAAACAGTAACAAGTGTGTGTGTGTGTGTGTGTGTGTGTGTGTGTGTGTGTGTGTGTGTGTGTGTGTGTGTGTGTGTGTGTGTGTGCATGTGTTTGTGTGCATGTGTGTGCATGTGTGTGCGTGTGTGTGTGTGTGTGTGTGTGTGTGTGTGTGTGCGTGTGTGTGTGTGTGTGTGTGTGTGTGTGTGTGTGAGTGTGTGTGTGTGTGTGTTTATGTTTCTCTGTGTGTGTGTATGTGTTCTTGTCTGCATGAAAGCAAGGTGTGTGAGAGAGAAAGACCGAGAGAGAAAAGTGAAAGCGATCGAGCACTGGCAGCAGCAGTTGTTACGAGGCTTTGCATACCTCTCAGCTTCTTACCTCAAGATATTTAGATAAAGCCTAAAATAAAGGGGGAACCATGCTCAAAATAGGAACATATTTTAACTATTCATGTTATAAAAATCACAAAGTTGCTTGAATAGTAGGATTTGCATGCATTTTCTGAAGTGCAAGTGTGTGTGTGTGAGAGAGAGACTGAGATTGATGGCAGCAGCAGTAAAGAGGTTTGCATACCTTTTGACCTTTTAGCTCAAGAAGTATGTATAAAGCCTGAAATAAAGGGGAACAAATGCTCAAAAACAGGAACAGATTTTAAATGTTGTTCTTATAAAATTACAAACTAGCTTAAGTAAAAGGATTTGTGTTAACATGAATTTCCTGTAGGAAATAAAATCTGAAAGTCAAATGTATGTCACTATTTAATGATTTCAGTCCCCATTGCCTGGCAACAAACCACACATTTTAGGAATAAGGGACCAAAAAATAAAGTAATTTTTTTAAATGATGTATTTTGGATGGAAAATGCTTCCCATTTACATATACTACTGCATCTTTGAAACACTACGAAGAGGAACTATTTTACATCAAAAATATATAAAAATAATATAGTAACTAAAAATATAAATAAGTACAATACATCAATTTTACAGCCCATTCTCTAAGTGCAATAATGACCTCCAGGGTGTGTGCTATAATGGAAATAATGCCTTTCTGGGGATGTATAGGCCCTACACCTGTGGCATCAGATCTCAGAGCACCCCTGGGCAGGCGTTATTTCCGCAATAACACACACTCTGTTGGATATTATTGCTTGATATACCTTAAAAATATTTTAAAAGTTTATATCATACAAACTAATAACTCTCCTGGCCAGCTGAAGGACTTCAAAGTATTCCGAACAAGTAGTAAAAAACAAACCAGAAGTCCACCATTCGATAAATCCATTTAATAAAACACTCCACAAACAAAGCTTTCAAGTTAAACTCTTTTTCAGTGTACTAACCATACAGACAGCTCCTTTCTTATATATTAAAAACAGCCAATCAATTTACACTTCTAATTAATATCAGTAATCAACATCTGATCAACATTTACAGAGGTCAAGTCAAACACATCAAGTTAAAATATGTATTCCTTATATAACATGTTCATAGGTTCATAGGTTCATAGGTTCATAGGTTCATACTAGGCTATCTGCCCGAGGGCATTTATAAGCCTAGCCCATAGTTTTGTGGCTTACGCCACCCCTTTAGTATGGGGAACTATACCCATTATTTTGCTGTGCCTCTATCTAGCAGTGACACTGAGGTAATCCCTGGAGTATATCTGCGATCTCCCATCCATTGGTCAAGATTTCTCTTGAACAAGGCCAGCGAGGTGCTCTGCCTCACATATACCGGGATTTTGTTCCACAGCATAGGGAGTCTTTGGGTGATGAATCTATCCCTCCAGCATGTCCTATTAATAGCCGTGTCGAGGTTTAAGTCTCCAGCCCTTGTGGCTCTGATGGATCTAGATTTTTTGAGGTGAAGCATATTCATCAAATCTGGGTTTGACATGGCCTTGTATGTCAGGCAAAGGTCACCTCTGAGCAAGTGGTGTTTACTGAATAGAGCTGGAGTTCTTTCAGTTGGGCAGCATAGGACAGATTTTTGAGACCCTTTATTCTTTTGGTGAGGAACTTTTGTGGCCTCTCCAGCTGCTGCAAGTGTCGGGTCAGATACATTCCGAATGGGGCATTGTACTCAATCATTGGTCTGATGAGTGATGAGTATAGGGAGACTATGACCTCCCTTGATCTAGATGTGAATTCCTTCATGATAAGGTGGGCAATGTAGAAGTTCTTCCTAACTACTTTAGCTACATGGGTGTCGAATGACAGGCTACTGTCAACCTGGGTCCCCAGGTCCCCAGGTCCCTGATAACTTCTTCTGTGCTCAGAGGATTACCACCTATATGGTAGCTAGGGGTAACCTTGTTTTTCCCGAAGGGTATGACTATGCATTTTTTGGCATTTAACTTTAGGCCATCACTCTGGCACCAGTCATCCGTTTCTGTGAGACCCTTCTGAAGGATATCTGTGTCAGATGTGTTAGTTTGCAGTCATCTGCAAACTTTGTCAGCTATAACCATCCTGTGTTTGCTTGTACTTCAGAAAAGTAGATGCCAAACAAGAGTGGGCCCAGGACTGAGCCCTGTGGGACACCACTTGTGACAGGCTTTGAGTCTGACATGGCGCCAGCAACTCTGACCCTGTGGGTTCTGTCACTCAGCCAGTTTGCAACCCATCTTGTGATGTATGGGTTAACATTTAAGCTGATGAGTTTTTCAATGATACCCGAGTGGGGTATTGTATCGAAGGCCTTCGCCAGATCGAGGTAGGCTGTATGGACTGCCTTTCCCTCATCAATGGCTTTGGTGACTGTTTCGAAAAAGTCAACCAAGTTTAAAAGGCATGATCTGCCTTTGACAAAGCCAAACTGGGTTGGATCCAAAGTCTGCAAATCCTATGTCTTTATTTATGAGGTCCATTATGATCCTCTCCATAGCTTTGCAGATAAGACTTGTCAAGCTAATGGGCCGGTAATTTCCAGGGTCTGTGGAGGCACCGCTTTGAAGTGGGACCACAGTCACAGTGCCACTCCTGGGTATGTATCCAGAGGTGAGACTATGATTAAACAGCTGTCCTAGCTGTGGGTTTAATTCCTCATTGAGTTCGTGGAGCACAGCCTGGGACACCATCAGGTCCCATGGATGCTGTGTTTTTGCTTTGGAGAGAGCAGTTCTCACTTGGGCGTTTGAGATGTTTGGGGGCTGCAACCATTTGGTATAGATATCTCTCCTTTGGGGAGGGGAGAAGTTTGCACTGAACCTGTCAGTCAGTATGTTGGCAATGTCTGTAGGATCAGTAATCTTCACATCATTTTGAACTAGTTCTGAGCATATCTGGGAGTTTCCTCCCAGGTTTCTAACATAGCTAAAGAAGGCCTTATGATTGTCTTTTGAGTCTTTAGCTATTTTTCTCTCAAAATTTGCTTTGGATGATTTTATGAGAGCTCTTAGTTTTTACTTATAGTGATCAAAGGTGTCTTACCTTTTAAGGATTTTGCTCTATCTTGTAGTAGCTTCCTCCTTTTGTTGTAGAGTTTGTTTATGGCTGGGGTCCACCAGACTGGACGCTTGCCCTTGGTACAAAGAGTCTTTGTTTTGCTTGGGATTGCCTTATCCATGCAGTCCTGCAGGTGATGGTAGAAGGCATTTGTAAGTGATTCAGCGGCTTGAGTACTGTTTTCCTCGGGGCCTTAAAGGAGACCACACTAGTCTTTAAAAGTGTGAAGTCGGCTTTCGAGAAGTTTTTTACTGTGGTCTTTTTTTATTTCAGGTGGGGGTGGGATGAGGACCTCCAGCAACATGTTAAAACTGGTTTAATACTGTTGCTGCTATTAAGCCCTGGTAGGCAATCAGCCCTAAAATAATTCATCCGTTTGTATTAATTTAGTTCTGTCATATTAACTATATCCCCACCATTATCACTAAGATGCGCAGTTTGCAAATTTTAAATTTAAATTTCTGTTCTACTCCATAGTTGGATACATGTTTTGCCAGTGCATTAGTAATAACATTCTTACAAATCTCTGACGTATGCACACTAATTCTATCTTTCAGTTTATTAATAGTCTTACAATGTAGAAACATTGGCATTGGACACAATTTGCAAAGTAAACCACATTCTCAGTGTTACATGTACCCAGAGCTTTAAATTCAAACATTTCTTGACTAATAGGATGTCTAAATACTGTGTCTGTGTTAATATCCCTACAATGGACACAGTTATGGCAGGGGATAGTTCCAACTTTCTTTCTATTCTTAAAGCTGTTATCTATTTTCCTTTTATTCACATGTTTATAACATAAGTATTGTTTCAAATTATTCTCCCGTTTATACACAAACCAAGGTTTTATACCCTCTATCTCATTGATTTCCTGACTAGAGGCTAGGATGGTCCAATTTTTATTAATAATCCTTTGCATTATTTTAATATGTCAGTTATATTTCATCATATATCTAACTCTATCTCTATTCTTATTCTCACCCCTCACATCATACATTTTGTTTCCTCAATAGTTGTCTTATTGTAGTCTCTGCTTTTAAAGTCTAATGCCATACCTTCCATTTCCCTTACAAACATCTCATTCTCAATGCTTAATCTGCTTGCTCTCATAAATTGACTTTTAACAACTCCATTGAAAATATGTTTAGGATGTATACTCTCTGAATGTATATGCCTAACTGCTTTTACATTTTTTCTATAAATCACAGTATTGAATAGCATATCTTTTTTAAATACTTTATTATTTATGAAGTTAATACTATCACATGATGACTCAATATCAAATATCAAGAAATCTGTAGTAGAGTACAGATAGTCGACAAATGAAGTCAGTTCATCTAAACTGCCCTTCCACAACATAAATACATCATCCACAAATCACTTAAAGAAAAGTAGATTAGCATTTCTAAGCACTCCATTTTCATTGCCAAAAATAAATTTCTCCTCCCATCTAGTTAATACCAAATGCTAAAGTATTAGTGACTGATGTATCCATTGCTATACCCAGTCGCCGATGGTTAAATTTCTTAAATCAAAAAATCTTGACTGTCCTATAGGTCTCATGGGTGGTTTTATTAAACTTCCCTAAATCTATGAAAGTTTAATAAAATAACCCATGAAACCTATAGTCTCTGGTAAGGGATGGATTACTGCAGCAATATCAAAGTAGTTGGATTAGCAATTAGTTATTTTCTGAAAGAATTGTAACAGTTATATTGAGGGCACTCGAGATTTTTTGTTGAGACTCAATGACTGGTCAAAAATGAATGTATGTGATGATATTAGGCTTGTAACCATGGATATTAAATCACTCTTTACTGTTATTCCTAATGAATATAGAATTGAAGCAAAAGGGGAATGTTTGAATATATACAGTCACTATGATGCAGATAAAACTGAGTTGTTGTGTTCCATGCTGGAGTGTGTCATAAATAATAATGGGCCGGATTCACGAAGGCTTGCACGAAGTCTAAGAGTAGAGTAAGACTCCATGCAGCCAACATGTCCACCAAGCGATCCAGGAACAGCCGGTAGGGGCGTGTAACAGAGCTCCTAAAACGAGTCTTACACGGACAGGGCTTGGATATGCAAATTACCTCAATTGCAGGTGAAAGCTATGCAAATGAGGTAAATTTGCGATCCAGGAAACCCGAAATTATCCGAGTAAGAGTAGTGTTATTTGTAGAAATGTACTCTGTTGACAAATGAGTACGGTTCTGCAAATAGCAAAACAGAGTCGTGACAGCTCCAAAAAAAGGAGGCATCCAGTTGAGAAGGCAAGCCAATGGCCAAAAATACGGCCACTGGCAATGTTCACCGATGCAAAATAAAAATAAAATAATTTTTTTATCCCGATCTCTGGTGTATAAGCATAGCGCAGCGCCGCGTAAACGCGCTGCGCTCTAAAAACCAGAAAACCAATAATTAAAATCAACAAATGTGGATTCTATTGTAATTCTTAATTTTCAATGCAAGGGAATGGCAGGCTGAAGACAACATGGCTACTGAGTAGAGGTTGCTAAGGGGGGAAGCTCAGTCTAAGAGATGTAACCAAGCATTAGTAGGCAATCCTATGCAAATGAGGGTTAGGATAGTGAATCCCAAGTTTACATAGCAAATGAGCACAGTCAGTGGAGTGTAGAAGTAGGATAAGGGGAGTAAAAGAGTAGAAGATAGGTGACATCACGAGGGGGGTATGTATGAAAAAAGTGAAGCTCATTGGAGCAGAGTGGCA
This sequence comes from Protopterus annectens, assembly GCF_019279795.1. Classification (NCBI taxonomy): domain Eukaryota; kingdom Metazoa; phylum Chordata; order Ceratodontiformes; family Protopteridae; genus Protopterus; species Protopterus annectens. Next base: position 1,602,212,618 of record NC_056725.1, on the reverse strand, counting down.
TGTGTCTGCTGTCAGTTACACATCACTGGAAGGGGTGTGTCAACAGGAAGCCTAGCTAAAGGCAAGAAATTGAAGGTGTATGCCGTGGATAACACTAAAGTTTCTTGTTGAAATGCCTGCAATGTGTATGCGTGAGGGTGCACGCCTGTATATCCGAGTAAGACTGTGTGCATGCGTGTACGCCTGTGTGTGCACGTTTAAGCCGGAGTTAGCATGTCTAAGGCAGTTTAAAGTTGTGTAAGCGCATTTGCACCAGTGTGTGCACGTTTTAGCAAGAATAAGCAAGATTTAGTCTGTGTAAGCATGTGTGCATGCGTGTGAGCTGGTGTTCGCATGTTTGCACATGTGTGCGTGGCGCTGCCCCCCTGAGGAAACAGAAAGGAAAAAGGAAGCACAACAAACAGTAGGAAGTTAACCAGGGAGTACTAGCAGAGCTAGCAGGTGAAAACAATCAGAATCAGGCAATTACACAGGCAGTACACTAGCCCAGCCCAGCCCAGCACTTAAAACTCTGCAAACAACATTCCACTATGTTTCTCTCAGAGACACTGCAACACTGCAGTAAGCTAATAGAAGTGAAAACTGAAAAAGCTTTACTGAGACAAAGAAATGCTAGGGGATGCCATTGCTGTTATAAGATGACATATGCAGCATGTTGAGGGTGGTGACAATGTGAATGCTGCTGGACAACCCACAGTGAGGAGACGGAGAAGAGTGTACAGGCCCAGGGTATCCTATCAGGGGCTACATGAGCTGGAGATAGTGGAGCGCTATAGAGTGGACAGAGACCTCTTGCAGGAAATTGTTGAGCTGTGCAGACCATGCCTTACACACAGAACCAACAGAGGGGAACCTATCCCAGTGGAAACCAAGGTATGTGTTGGCCTAAGAATATTAGCAACAGGTACCTTCCAGAGACCAACTGGTGATGTGATGGGGATATCACAAGCATCAGCATCCAGGGTACTGCACCGGTTCCAGGATGCCATGTCAGCACATGTCGGTGATCATGTATATTTCCCCAATTCCCGTGAGGCATTGGCCAGCAATATGCGTCTCTTCCAGCAAATAGCGGAATACCCTGAGGTAGGGGTGCAATAGACTGCACGCACAAACGCATCAAAGCACCAGCCGGTGAGCGGGGTAGGTTCTACTTCAACCGCAAGGGCTTCCCCTCCATCAACTGCCAGGTTGTGTGTGATGCCCAGGGCGTAATACTGAATGTGTGTGCTGGCTGCCCTGGAAGCTACCATGATACCCATATCTGGCATCTGACACAGCTGTACCAGACATTTGCCAATGGGGACATCCCTCATGGTCACCTAGTGGGGGATGTTGGCTATGCACTGGAGCCGTGGCTGATGACAGCCATCAGAAATGCACACACACCTGAACAGGAACTCCATAATGAGGCACACGCACAAACATGAAATGTAATTGAGCATGTGTTTGGGCTGCTCAAGTCAGGTTCCGGTGCCTGGACACATCTGGTGGAGCCTTGCAGTACTCACCAGCTACATGTACCCAAATTGTCATGGTATGTGCTATGTTACATAATATGATCCTGCGAAAACAGCTGCAGCAGGAGCAGCATAGGCCTGGGCCAAACTGCCCCCCAACATTGCCAAGGCCATCACAGGCAGAGCGTGACTCAGAGGAGGAACAACCTTAGCCTTCCCCAGTAGGCAGAAGGAGGCATGCCCAGTATGCTTTGGCTTTGGCAAAGAGACAACGCATAGCACATTCACTGGCACAGTAGGAACCCTGGAAATTATACCTCTCTCTGACTCACACATATAGTAAAAGGGATGCCTAACTTGACACTACCTGTTTCCAAACATGTATAGGGAGTGCAGTATTTGCATCCGGCATACACACCCCTGCAGCACCACCTGAGGCATGATTGCCATGTGTTAAGCAATATAAAGCAGTACTAAACAGCTTTCACCACAATATAGTATATGTAAAGCAAATGCACACACTAACACTAGCACAACTGTGGTCAATGTTGAGCAATATTGGGCAACATTCAGCAATGTTGGTTAACGTTGAGCAACGTTGGACAAGCTTGGTCTACGTTGAGCATAGCTGAACAAAAGCCAACATGCTCATATTTGCTCTACTGGCCCTTAAGCAGTCTGGTCTGCTCAGTATGAAAATATAAAGCAGTGACAGGCCTCAAACCTAGGATACTGTGCACTACAGTCATAGCACTGAACCACTAAACCATGACAGTATTTCATTGGTCAGCCTGTATGAAGAAATGTTGCTAAGTCTATGCAAAGTATCTCATGGAAACCCTGCAGGTACAGCATAATCCCTGTCAAGTTATGACACAAAGGTGAGCCCTGCAGTAAGAATAGAACCTGATTTTCAACACATATATAGTATAAATGTTAATATTGGTCATGTTCACACACATCAACAAATGTAGTGGACTTCAGACATCAACATACTGAAAGGTCACACTGGGCATGCTCACACACTTGAATAAATGAGACAAATGTCAGGCAACATACTGAAAGGACAGACTGGGCATGCTCAAACACTTAGGCCATGTCTGAGTACAGCAGTGGGCCACACATATCCGGCAGTTGCATGTGTTAACCCAAGAAACCTCTCACTATTCAACAATCCACCTTGTGCACAAAGTTATATGACAACAGACACATATATAATATATTGGAACCCTGTCATAATCAAATATGTTCTGCAGATACTTAGGTGGTTCGTAGAAAGTGGGAAAGCAAAGAAGATAAAATACCTGCAATCAGTATCATCAATAAACAATGTGCATCCCAAACATTACCATAGGTGCATAGGTTGATACTAGGCTATCTGCCCTAGGGCATTTATAAGCCTAGCTAAGGTGTGTTTGGCTTTTGCAGTCCTGTTGGATTAGTAGACTGTGCCTGTGAATAGTAGGTCACACAAGATAGACCTTTTACGTTTAGTTTATTGTGCCTCTGTCTAGCAAGGATCCAGAAGAGATCCCAGGGGTAAACATACGATCACCCATCCACTCGTCAAGATGTCTCCTGTAGGGGGTCAGTGGGGGGCTCTGCCTATGCGGGACTGGGATCCCATTCCAGAGTGAGGGAGCCTCTGGGATATGAATGTGTCTCTCCAGCATGTCCTATTAATATCTGTGCTGAGGTGTAAGTCCCTGGAGCATGTAGCTCTAAGGGATCCAGATATCCTGAGGTGGAGCATGTCCATTAATTCTGTGTTGGACATGGCTTTAAACAACAGGCACAGATCACATCCGAGTAGGCGGTAAGCGACTGAGTAGAGCTGGAGTTACTTTAGCCGAATTGCACAAGGCATCTGTGTGAGTCCCCTGATCCACTTGGTGAGGTACTTTTGTGGCCATTACAGTTGCTGCAGGTGTCGGGTAAGGTACATCACAAATGGGGCATTGTATCCAATCATGGGCCTGATGAGTATAGGGGCACAATGACTTTATTTGAGCTAGATGTGCAACCATTTGGGATAAGGTGGGTTATATAAAAGGTCTGTCTAACCACTTTGGCAATGTGATTGTCAAAGGCGGGATTACTAACTACTCGTGTCCCCAAATCCCTAACAACTTCTACCATACTTAATGTATTAACACTTATGTGGTAAAGTGTGGGCACTTTGTTATTCCCAAAGGGGATGACTATGCATTTAATGGCATTTAGCTGTAGGCCATGGCTCTGGCACCAGTTATCCATCTCTGTGAGACCCTTTTGGAGGATGCTTGTGCCAGCTGGAGAGTCAAATATGGCACCCAGTTTTTATTCATCTGCGAACATGGTCAGCCATATTCCTCCTGTGTTAGCCTGTACATCAGAGAAATATATACTGAACAAGAGAGGTCCCAGGACTGAGCCTTGTGGGATGCCACGTGTAACTGGTGTAGAGTCAGACATGGCACCTGCAATACTTACCATGTGGGTGCTATCCCTGATCCAGTTAGCAATCCATCTTGTGACATATGTGTCGATATCTAAGCTGGTAAGCTTATGTATGATGCCCAAATGGGGTATTGTTTTGAAGGTTTTTGCGTGGTCCAGGTAGGCTGTGTGGACTACCTTCCCTACGTCTATGGACCTGGTAACTGTTTAAAGAAGTTGACCATGTTCAAGAGGCAAGATATGCCCACAACAAAGCCGAATTGTGTAGGATCCAATGTCTGTAGGTTCCCGATGTCTGTGTGTATGAGTTCCATGATGATACGCTCCATAGCTTTGCAGGCCAGGCTAGATAGGCTTATAGGGCGATAGTATCTGGGGTCTGTTGTGGCACCACCTTTGTGGAGTCGGACCACTGTTGCTGTACGCCATTCCTTGGGTACATATCCTGTAGTAAGTCTGATATTGAACAGTGACTTCATGTGAGGGTTACATTTGTCATGAAGCTTGTGTAAGATGCAGGCCAGGACACCGTCCGGTCCCATTGATGCTGTGTTGTCTGCTTTGGAGAGGGCAGCACTCACCTGACCATCTGTGATGTCAGGGAGGCTACACTCTGTTGGGATGGACATTTGCTCATTAGGAGGGATGGGGGGGTGACATTTGCACTGAACCTGTTTGCCAGGATGATGGCAATGTCTGTGGGTTCAGTGTATGTATTGTCATTTTCCAGTAACTCACAGCATATCTGGGAGTTGGCACCCAGGTTCATGACATAACTAAAGAAGGCCTTGTGATTGTCCTTAGTGTCTGGTGCAATTTACCTTTTGAAGCGGGTCTTAGATGAATTCATGAGTGAACGTAGCTTCTTGCTAGTACTGATCATAGATGCCTTCCCTTTTTGGGATTGTGCTCTATCATGTAGTATCCCCCACCTTTTGTTGTATAGCTTATTTATGGCTGGGGTCCACCAGACAGGTCTCCTGCCTTTGGAGGAGTGAGTCTTGTTTTTATTTGGGATAGCATGATCCATGCATTCCAGTAGGTGTCAATAGAATGTATTTGTAAAGGATTCAGTGGTCTGAGCCATATTTACCTCTGTCCCAGGGTCTTTGAAGGATACCACCTCGGTTTTGTGAAGTGTGATGTTTGCTTTTGGTAAGTTCTTCACCGAGAGAACCTAGGATGGGGGTGGGGAAGGGATATGGATGTCCAGTGAGATAAATGTATGGTCTGACCTTACCAATGAGGGGTATACCTCTGGTGTGGAACATAGAGTCCCCATGTTGGTGATGATCAGGTCCAATATGTTTTACCCTCTTGTGGGTTTGGTGACCAGTTGTGACATAGCATTTGGGTTTAGAAATTCTAGCAACCATTGGGCGAGGGTGTTGGGGCTTGAGTAGTATTCCCAGTCAATGTTTTGGTAGTTGAAGTCACCCCATATAATGGTGTTTGTAGAGATCATCATATTCTCCAGTGTTCCCAGGAAAGCTGAGTGGGGTTCCTGTGTTTGGTAGGGTGGTCTGTAGCAGGCTAAAAACTGAAAGGCAGTTTTGACCACTGTTAGTTGCACATGTATGGTCTCTGATGCTTCGTGCAGTGCTACTAACCTGGAGGTGTGTGTATCTGTGATGTATACGGATACTCCCCCTAAATTTGTTGGTTGGTCCGTGTCTTGAAGCCGAAAAGCATGGTATGAAGTATAACCTGGTAGTGCTGGTGTGCTTTTGGGAGCCTGAACCAGGTGTCTGTTACTGCACAGATATCGACATTCTCCATACTGAGGAGAGTCTTGAGTGCGTGCATTCTGAGGTCTAGACATCTGGTGTTGAGCAACATTACCCGTAGTTTTTTTTACCTTTTATTGTCTATGGAGGTGGGTTTGTCTTTTGAGCCTTGCCTAAAAAAAGCACTGTGGGGTTGGCAACAGCCTTAGCCAGTATTCGAAAGTCCAGGGGTGACAGGTGCAAGCTCTCCATAGCGAAGCTATGTGGCATGTTGAGCATGTCATCCCAGGCTGACAAACACTGGATCCCCTTTGAATGACACCAATATGTTAGCCAACTGTTAAAATTGATCAGCTTGTCTGTATACTGCGTCATCATTCTTGGTGAGGGTAAGATGCTCCATAAGATCAGGGTCATACAGGCCTGGGTTACATGATCAGAGAGCTCCTCTATGTCTCTTGTAATGTAGTCCAGGGAGGAATGTCTGAGGTCATTCACACCAGCATGGACAATGATGGAGCCATATTTGTACTTGCTTTGGAGTAACCTGAGTGCATGTGTAATGTGGCGGAACCTGCCAGATGACATACAGCTCAAAGTGTCCTTCTCCTTGTTCAGCCTGGTGAGTGTGACATCAGTGTGTCTGACAATAGAGTCACCTATTACAAGAGTATTAAGTGTGTTGTTTAGCCCTAAGGGCAGTGACTGTGTGGCACACTGACTTTGTGAACCATGTGATATGTGGGTATTGTTGTGGGGTAGCAGTTGTTTGAGTGTCTGCTTAGGAGGTCTCTGCTGCTTAGGCAGATATTATTTAGAGCCTTCGAGTATGTATTTGTGTGGTAATGTATTTTGTTTGCTGTCGCTATAGGTCTATGTGAGACTGGATTTGTGGTGTTTGTGGTTACCTTCACCACCTGATAGACTGTGCCGGTCATGGGTTGCGAGAGCTCAGCCTCCTGTTTGTCTATATAGTTGCATCTCTCACATATATCTGAGTTTGTTGGGAGGAGGTGAGGGTTGTCTGTGTACATAAGGCAGTTGTAACATTGCCTCAAAAGTCCCATATTCACCAGCTGGACTGTAGAGTACACACGAAACCAACCTTTGGACATGCCAGAATATTATGATGACATACTCTCTGTTGACTGATCAAAAGGGATCAGTAGGGTGTTAAGTGTGTAAAAAAGTATAACAGGTTTAGTGCTCAGGTTTGTTGGTGTTTTTGAAAGATTATCTGCGAAGGAGTCCAGACAGAACCATGACACCTCCTTCAGCTATGTCATACATAGCAATGTACACTCATATATGTTCTGAGTCAGGGCCAACTGTACCTGACTGACAATGCTGACATCCTGTCAGACAGGCCCATACATACATACTCACCTCCCACTGACAAGAGTCCCTATCATCTTACCAGGAGATAGCACATGTAGAATGGGTAAACAGCTCCTTCCAAAGCTGAAAACATGGCATCAATTGGATTACATTACTTCCTTATATGTGTCATAAGTGAACTACAGAACAAACAGACCCTGCACCTGAACAGTCTGTTGAGCCTCACCCTCTCTACAGGATCTGAAACTGTTGAATGTGTTACAGCATCATATGGCACACCCCACAAGTGTTGGTGCACAACAGACCATGGGAACTATAGTCCTATAAGCCTATGACGTCTGATCTGCAAGGCCATTGAGTCCATCAGGATTGAAGTCATAAACAGAGCTATTGGAAGCCGACAAACACACAGCCCTATCATCTGTGGTATGATCATGGGCAGATCAGGGTTCCCAAACCTGCTAGACTGTTTGCAAGGCAGCCACCCAGGACACACATCACTGAAGGGAGCTACACACATCCCACATAAACTCTGAATAGCCCTTTATCAACATCACAGATGCATGTATCCACAAAATCAACAACCTGTGCATAAATATGTATTGTCATATGAAGGAATGGCAATTTGTCCACAGAGAGATCACATAAGCTAAGAACTGTGGAGTCCTGTTCAAGGTGTTAACACCTGCTGACCCACATGGTTCATTCCTGGGATTGCATAAAACAAAGTGCACACACATTACCATGTCCAGTCTGATGATGTCAGCATCCTACAAATATAGCAGGAGAAAAGAAAACACCCAGTAAAGCATATAGCGTGTTGTGTTAATGCTTATATCTCTAGTATCATAACATAATTAGGTAGGGGTTTGAATCCTGCAATTGCTGAGTGTGTGTGTGTGTGACACTGTTGGTCAATGTGTTGTGGGTTTTGCTTTTACAATTGTATGACATATCAGTAAAACAACAGTATGTGCATTGCACACTTTAGGTATCTGTGTGGCAAATACATATATGTACATGTGACCTCAATTGTTATCTGTATGGCAAATACATATATGTACATGTGACCTCAATTAGTTCATAGGTGTGAAGCCTGCTTTTTACACAAATACATCTGTTACCATTGACAGTCTGTGCTGCTGCTTCTCAGACCTTAGGTCACATATGTATGTTTGTGGCAAGGCCAGCCACTGTAGTGATCTGTGGCCTAGGTCATCTGAGTCACACACACCCATGACAGTTTCTATAGAATAGTGTGAGTGAGGGTTCATGCCTGGGGTATATGTCAGACATGTTCAAACACAACACAATCTGTCGATAATGGCAATTTATTATAGGTGTACAACACCTCCGTGGATATGCATACAGACCCCTTCTTGCTTATGTGATGCACTGAGGGACATCAGCATACCTTTGGAAATGTGAATACTAAAGGACAGATGACATAACATGTGGCTCTATGTACACATCGGTACCCCTGCTACATGTTGTGGGCTACTACCAATGTGGTAATGTCAAGATACTATGTATAGTAAATGTGGATGACTATGCTATAGTTGGCTTATAGCTTTACAGCATGGGTTGATCAACAGGTATCTGTCTGTATGATACCCTTGTGGAGGATAAGTGTCTCATCTGGAGAATGCATTGTAGGCCACTGTATGCATTACCAGATCTGGATGGACATATCCCTAGTGTGTTTGCTTGTACCTAGGACGGCTACATGCCAAACAGGAGTGGTCCCAGGAATGGGTGGTGGGCAATACCACTGGTTACTGGTATATTATAGCACTGGAAGGACTCAAATGCTACTGTGTATTCTACATCTGTGTGTCAGTTGTCAAGACATCATCTAATGATTGGGTAAAATCAGGCTGTTGAGGTTATGTATACTACCAGAGTGCAAAACAATGACCAATATAAACAGTATCACCCACAGCATAGTGTCAAACCATGTCATACACACATGTGTACCCAAGTTGTAACATATGTGTAGTAAAATGCATACTGGCCACCAATAGGAAATATGAAGTGTTAACACTGTGTAATACAGGGCATGTCACCCTTCCCATGTGTCCACTATGCACATATATGCAGACAGTGAACCTCCACCATGTTCACAAATGTACACCTGCAAATCTGTACTGCACACATCACACACATACCATCCACTCACCAACACATGCTGCCAGTACCGCACACATCAGCCAAGTGGCACATGGGTGGACAATACATTCTTGCAATTAACACTGGTGTAAATAATACTACATTGATAATTATAGCTTTAATGCATCTTGCCTGCTCACATATACCTACAAGGATATCAGTACACTTTGCTGTTGACAACATGCTAACATTGCTACACTGCTATTAGGTCACCCTGTGCATCAGCACCATGTAAGCCTGTTCCTGCATCATTGTCACAGATGACAGGAGATGGCACAGTTTCATCATATGCACAGGGTGTGTTATTGATTTGCCAGAGCCCGACAATGACCCATCCATACATAAATGGATAAATAAATAAAAATAAATAAATAAATGACAGGAGATGGCACATTTTCATCATATGCACAGGGTGTGTTATTGCTTTGCCAGAGCCCGACAATGACCCATCCAATCGACATGTATGTGTGTGTGTGTGTGTGTGTGTGTGTGTGTGTGTGTGTGTGTGTGTGTGTGTGTGTGTGTGTGTGGGACAATAGTACAGTATGGGTCAATGTTTGTGTAATGCGTGTGTGTATGTGTTATCCCTAGGTGTTTGGTTTATGTGTGTGTGTCTGCATGCACACAGTTCCACCTTGTGGCTGCCAAATACGGAAGGTTGTGGGACAGCCACAGACTGTACCTGCCAGGCTGTACAGATCACTGTCTCCGGCCACGGACACAGTACCTGTGCCTGCCAGTGGTGCCACGGACAGTATCGGGTACTAAGCCAGACTGGGTACTATCATCAGAGGCAGAGGGATGTCGACTGGACCAATGTCCCTGCTGGGAATGGCCAGAGCCACATGCACGTGGTTGTCTAGGACGGTCTATTGACAGCCCAGCCCCAACATTGCTGGGGCTGGTACTACCACTACGGGAGCACCTGAGACTTGTGTGTTGTCCACGATGACTGCCTGGGGATGATGTTGCTGACATACATGCACATCAACATTTCAGCCATCCTGCACTGTCCTGGCACATGGACATTACATTGCAGAGGACATCTAGTGTCTCCCCCCAACGTCTATCAATGACCTCGGTGTAATTACGGATGGCACCGGCAAGGTCACGGATACTGTCATTGATAGCGGTGTTGTGAGCCCTCTGCGCCCTTAGTCCCTGCCTGGTGTACTGTTCCATACGTGCCTGTGCCTGCATTACAGCCCGGAACATACCTGAGGTTGTGAGACCTGTGGGGGCACGTCTGCCAGGGGCATTACGACCAGCAATGCTCCCACGAGAACCCCTGGACATATGCCTATGTGGTACCATTCCAGGTGTCTGGGTATGGCTGCTGTGTGGGGTTGCATGTGCCATAGATACCACACTATCCTGCTCAATGCCTACTGTATGCTGTTTCTCCACTAAGACCATTGGTGTTGAGGGATGTATCGGCAGTATGAATGTGCGCATAGATGGGGTGGACAGCTGTGTACTGTCGACTGGCGGTCCAACAACATACCCTGACAAACCTGCCTTTGCCACTACACATGTGTCATCATGTCCACTATTTGTGGCAGTGACTTCAGGTTCCCTGCTGTACTCATCCAACAATACCTCAGCACCTGTGAGAGGAGGACAGGAAACACACTTCACAATCTGTACAGGATGTTAGCACACATGAACACATGCAAACATGCACACATGAACACATGCACACATGCACACATGCACACATGAACACATGCACACATGCACACATGCACACATGAACACATGCACACAAATACACTACTCAGTCAAGTTGATAAAGCAACAGTTTAAATTGCACACACACACACACACACACACACACACACACACACACACACACACACACACACACACACACGCACACACACACACACCAACAGCAATACGGAACATATTCATTAGTGGTTGATGGTGGAGTACAGTATCACAAGCCAAAGAGTCCTATCACATGTTTCAGTTTGCAGGATGTGTGTTGCTCAACAGCATGCAGTGCGAGTGTAGAGAGTCCTTGTTGATAACAGTATACATGTCATCGATGCATGTGTGTTGTTCAATGATTGGCCTCACCCTGGAACACAATGTGTACATGGACACAATATTGCTGTGCAAGTCTGAAACGCTTTCCAATGTCCTGTGCACCATCACTCATAGGTATACATACCATGGCCGGATGCACACAACTGTCAGGTGTATAGCAATGAATGATATGTGTAGTACTGTAGTTACTGTAACTGGATGTAGTGTAGTACAAAGAGCCATCATCAGGCAGCATCATGTGGTCACTCAAGGCCACTAATGTATGTCACACTGGCAACTATCTTGCTGTACCTGACCTGCACAACTTCGGCTACATTAACCATTTCACAGCCAGTTGTTACATGGGTATGTAAGGTGCTCAACAGGGAGCATTGCCTAACATGAATGTGTTGTGTGTTGAAGCGTGTCACACTGCCCCATAATAGGCCTCTACCCCTCAGGTATAGCATGTGTGCTGTGTTGATGACATTTGGGATACTGGAGTATGACCTTACAGCAGGTGTCTACATATGCCATGTGTATCATATTAACACTTACTGCATATGACAAAGTGATGTATGTTGTGTGCATGTGTATTGACTCTGCCTATACAATGTCCACTACAGTGTACCACAATTGGTTGGGATGCTCTGTGTATTGCATGTATTTGAGGCAGCTACTCATGTTACTGGGATGTGCATAGTCCCACAGAGAACATGCAGAGCATGCATTATATGTAGGTGTTTTACATGTGTATATGGCCTACAAGTCTCCTATGACATGCACATGTTATATGCTATATTAAATGTAGAACACTCACCACCATGGGTCTGCTGTATTGCTATCACACCAGAGGGACCTACAAGGATATGAGACAGTTTGTCAGTGTCAACAACTATGGCATTGCTGCGGTGTGTTTGCAATTTTACAGTAGTACAAGAGGTGACAGTCACAGGAACATAAATTATGTTCCAAATTATCAGTATTGCATGACACCAGGCTCCACATCTTCTAAATACACAGTACACATCTGATAAATGCATGTTCTAATAATTGAGCTAACAGTAGTCTACAGATATGCCATGTTACCTGCACGCACTATATCTACGTGCTGGGTGACTCTGGCCTCCATGATGACACATGTCTGTTGTACTGGTTGGCCAGGAGCCACCACGCTGAGGAGCAGCTCTTCCACTCTGGTGAGGGGGGGATGTGTTGCTGCACCACCACCTGAGGCAAGCTGTTGTCTGTGGACATCGGTGGCATGCTGCCGGACACTTCTGATTAAATCACTGCAGTGATGGCGTACCTGCTCATAAGTCTGGTTATGCATGCCTACATCATTCACCCGATGGACAAAATCCTGCCACAGTGCTGTGCGCCCATGATGGTCCTGGCTGGATCTGGAGAACAGCAGGTTGTGATGATGTATCAGGGCATCAAAGATGACTTCCTCCTCCTCAGGGGAATAGGCAGGTTTCCTGTTGTGAGACATATCCCTGGAAGACAATAAAACAGTAATTGTGAGCAAGTCATGTGGCACACTTAACTTGCTAAAGTACAGACATCAATGAAATGCCATATATAGCAACCTATTGGCTGTCAGTAGATACACACTTTCAATACCACATATGACTGCTTAGCCCACAACTGCCTGACAGTGCCTGGCACATACTATATACCAAACCATGTTCTGCACAGCAACAAAGTGAAACCAGTATGTAAGACTATACAACAGTACATGGCACACTGTATGTGACACAATGCACCACCTAGCCACTGGAGGTGTATATGAAGCTAATGCATGCAGACATTTGTCATCCGTTGAAATTAATGTAAAGTACAGTTACAGTACTACCAGTACACCACTCTACTTGTTGATAGCAAACCCCTCAGTAACATATGTGCACATTCATCTCTATAGGTGGCATACTGCTATGCTACACTATACATGTTGCTAGATATGCACTTATATCCTGTGACACACATACCACCAAGGCCATTTTACAGGCATACACCCACACATATCAGACATACCTATAAGAAACAAAGGTATGGCAACCCAGATTAGTTTTACCTGTGTAACATACAGTACTGTGTGTCAGCACCTACAAAACCTCATGCCTGAGGTATGTAATGTGTGAGGACCACAGGTAACAAACAAAACAGTGTTTCCAAGCAATGTGGATATAAACCATACTGTGTTGTTTAGGCCTACAGCTTCAGGTAGTACTACAGTTCATACGGGATTTGTATTCACTAGTGTTAACAATCAATAAGCATACATGAACTGCTTTAGCAACACCATGGGACTACGTCACACCATATGCCATACTGCTTTCCCTGCCTAGCAATAGCATACATATCTTTTGCTGAGATTAGAGCTACAACACTACATACCATGATATACACAGTTTCCCACTAGGCTATCACACATACACACAACTTTGACACATTCGCCTACACATTCGCCATCACACCCAGTCAACCTCACATAGCAAGTAATGCAACAAGTACATGCGTGTGTGTATCAGGTTCTAGGTAGCTAATAGGCTATTATCCGTAGGGCCTATGGAAGCCTAGCCATATGGTACCCTGCCCTTCAACACCCATGTAATGTAGGTTCATGTGCCCCTATCATGCAGAGCCACAGAGGTGATTCCCGGGTTGTGTTTCCTATCTCACATCCAATCATCATGATTATTCATGACAACTGCTAATGAGGACCTTCATTTGCTATTGATAGGTAGTTAGTTCCAGAGCATGGTATGTGTCTGAGATGATAATGTACCACTCCAGCATGTTCTGCTTTTTGACGTTACAGGGTTTAGATCAGTACAGTGTGTAGCTTGTATGGAGTTTAATCTGTTTATATGGAGCATGTCCAACACCTGTGGGTTTGGCATAGCTTTGTATGTTAGACAGAGGTTGCCTCTGGGTAGGCGGTATGCGACACAGTGTAGCTCTGGTTTTGTAAGACAATCTGCATAGGGCATCTGTTTGAGTCTGGTAATACTCTTTGTGAGGTATGTGTCTGGTGTCTACAGTCGCTGTGGATGTCTTCTGAGGTACATACCAACAGGGCCAATGTACTCTATGATGGGTGTTATGACTGATGAGTACAGTGGAACACTGACCTCTTTTTCCATGGATGACACACCTTTTCTGATGACATGTGGACCATACTCAGTTTACATGACTCGTGTGACACTGTGATTATCAATAGGGACACTACTGTCCACCTGTGTCCCGTAGTCTCTTATCACACTTTGGGGGTTGAGTAGACTACCACCTATGTGGTAGTTCATGGGTACAGGGTTTTTTACAAAAGGGATGGCAATACGTTTACAAAATTGAGCTTGAGCGTACATATGATCATCCATTGGTGTACATATAGATATACATATAGACACATATACAATCCACCTTTCATGGTGGGAATATTAATTATGCAAAGGTTGAGTGGGATGCAGTTATGTAATGATATTGCACAGTCTTGTGCAGAATGCATGGAAGGTATTCTCAGCCCATGTATCTTTAGCAGGACCCCCTATATGGAAGACTAAAAAACTAACAAATCATACCCACAGTGTTTAAACACCACATGTCATATGCCAGCACTATATGCTGTCTTGTTTGCCACACACTGCAACCTACATATAAATTTGCACATAACAACTTGCACCAACATATAAATGTCCACCCTTCACAAACAGTTGCAGTATGTCCCTTGCTCTATGCACATGTTCGATGCTAATTTATCAGACACATAAATATCTCTCCATATGTGTGTGCCATACACACACAGGGTCCACACTGTTGTAAGTCCGTACACCTCACGGATGACCTGTTGGGCCTTGCTACAACATGGACAGTTGTCACATGTGTGCATACAGTAATAGTACAGAGAGTATATATAGCTGCAAATGCTAACATTACTATACTAGCCTGGTACAGCAGTTGCCAATGCTAAGCTACACATTATGTGACTATCAAGCATGTCTTACTCTGTCACATCCAAGTTTATATAGGTGTTTTCACTACTCCCCCAAACTACCATTATACGCACTACTGTACAGACCATAGATAACATGTTCAGATGTTCGACATATAATACTGAGCTACATATGTCACAGTTATGTCCCACTACACACAGCTACACACTAATTTGTCCATGGCAGTAGTTATGCATGGCATCACTGCATACATACCTACTGCTGCCACATATCCATGTTTCAGAGTATGTACAGTACTATTCATAAACATCTGCTACTTGCCGGTAACTACAAATCTGTTACATACCTGTTACTCACTT
Source organism: Protopterus annectens (assembly GCF_019279795.1). Taxonomy (NCBI): domain Eukaryota; kingdom Metazoa; phylum Chordata; order Ceratodontiformes; family Protopteridae; genus Protopterus; species Protopterus annectens. Next base: position 1,602,197,139 of record NC_056725.1, on the reverse strand, counting down.
TCAGGTCCGTCTGTGTATGCTTTGACAATTTTTTTTTTTATTTATTAAGTAAAGTTTTTTACTTAAGTTTTATTATTGGTTATTAATTAAGTTTTTTTTTCTTAATTAATATATTTAGGTTATAATTAAGTAAATATATTTTTACTTAATTAAAGATTTCTTTATTAAGTACTAAAGTTTGTCACTACTCTCCAAGAGTTCTAGTGTTGCTGACACGTGCAATGTGATGATTGCATGTGGGGATAGCAAGTACAGTCTGCTTTTATAGGTATCTGCGCATGTGCATGTGATGCCCTCTGCACCAATTGGTGCCCAGCATTTGGTAAATGCATACAGCCTGCTGTGTGGTAATTGCAGTACTCACTGTCATAGCAACCCAATGCTATAAATTGCTAAGGTATGTAGGCATAGCCCTTTCAGATTTCCAGAGTGGGGCCCATGCTTGTTTGCTGTGGACACTGTTGTGTAAGTCAGAAGGTTGGTATACTTCTTATATCTGAAGCTAGAGGTGTAGACAGTGATGTACATGTTGTACTCAGACCTGACTGTTGCCACTTGCAGTACAGAGCTATCAGTGTAGAGTTTAACCCACCCTTACAAATGCTTACACAACATGTATGTGACTATGTAGTTTATTTTCTATTCATATAATTAACTGCCATACAAACGTAGTTATTGAGAAATATTCTTTTGGCACATGAACTGTTTGTGAACTGTTATACTGTGAATATTAATGTACTCACTTCTGCAGGGTTTGTGGTTTTATTGTTGACATTAGCACAGGATTCACAGGACAACTGGACAATTCCAGTACTGTGTATGCCTACCTACATCCATGGTAGACCCTAAACACACAAGTGTATTTAACTTGTGGGGGGGATGCTGACATACAGAGAGCATTATGTATTATTGTGTGAATGTTATCTTACTGGACTTAAAGGATTGGTGTGTACCTGTTAGTTTATCAAGGCAGGTGGTCCGTCTGCATAGTTCCCAAATGTGAACTTATCCAGATGGTAGTCAAATGTTACACTGTTATTCTTTGTCTGTGCAACCCACAGGTGTTTTCATCACTGGTACAATGGCATTGTTGCAGTGAGTTGCTACCAGTACATGGCTACATCCATTGGTATTTCTGTGTTGTACTCCTACATAAGGGTATGCTTGTGGAAGTCCTACCAAAGTTATTTGCAGAGTGTGTAACAGCAGAATAGCTGATATGCCTGTGTGTTTGTGCCTCTGCCAGGCCTACGAAACACTCAGATACATCTTTGCATGGTGTCAGGGATAGGTAGTTAAAAGTGAGGTACACCTTACACATAATAGAGACAGTAAGTGTAGACTTGAGTGAAGCAGTGCATATGGATTAGTACTCCTTTTATGAAGTACAAGTGGTGTCTACTGTTATTATTGTCAGTATTCATTGGGTAATACCCCACCTTTTTGACTGACGTCAGTACTTTTCAGAGGGATTCAGAGGGACACAGCTAAAATATGTTTCACAATCAGGGACATCCCTGTAAAGTAGTCACAATTAGGTAGTATGGCCACTGCCCTAATCAGATATGCCACTGTTTGTCCTGCTATGATACTGTGTGATGGTTGTAAAGTGCCTCTGTAACAGTATTTGCTGCTAGAATGGCTACTTCTCATATCACACTCATGTAATGCATTTCACAACAATTGCTGGTAAAGATCCACAGAACAAGCTTTGTGTTATGGCCTTCCTATTTTTCCTTTACATTCAATCATTGTAATGCATGATATATTTATTTCAGCACCAGCTTATTGTATATCTGTTGTGGCTTAGTGGTAATTCATGCAGTCTAGTGTGTCAATGGTCTGGGGTTCGAGACTGACAGAGGTGTTTTATTTTGCTGCTGAACAGAACAAGGGCCCTGACATAGAGTGACTAAGGCACTTTTAAGCAGTTGTAAGTGGGTTTGCGTGGGTTTGCGCGATGCTTAGCAATACTAAGCTAAGCGCACACATGCGCACACTTGCTTAATCCCGCTTACTACTGCTTAAAAGTGCTTACTCCCGCTAACCCCCGTGCTAATTTCTTTGAAAGAAAATAAAATGGGGAGATAGGAAAGTGGTGAAAAAGGGGGAACAAAGAGGGAAAGACAGTAGGGAAACAAGCTCGGGATGTGCAGGACGGGTGTAGGGAAGGTTCATAGCTGCCCATATCTTTACCAGCAACAGCTGTGCATGTGCAATAAATTTGGAGTGAAATTTGAAACCTTCCACCCTTGAGAGAGGGGTGAGGACAACAAAGTATGTTGTACTGCCAATTATAATTATCAGTTTACATGTCCAGGGGACATGTGCGTGAAATGGACAGTTATGTATGGGGCGTAATTTTTTTGTGGGTACGGATTGCTCTTTTTTTTTTTTTTTTCAGGTGAGAGTGGAAAGTGAGGTAGAGGAAGTAGGTATATTTGAGGAGGTAGGTTGGGAAGGTAAACAGACAAGACAAACAAGATGCATACAGGGGCGGTGTTATGACACATGGGGTAGGTGAACACAATTGATGGGGACGGATCTATGGAAATCGCAAGCCCATGAGCCCATAGATGGTAACAGTGGAACTGAGATCCCCACCCATGGGCAGTCACCACTGCACTTTCACAGCCCCGAGGGTGGCTGTGCTGGGGGCTGCGTAGGACGGGCAGGCTCACCCGTGAGACGTGCCACTCTCGCCTTGAGCTGGCATAGGGGATTAGTGACTGAACGCTGGATCTCCCTACACACCACAACCCGGATCCTTCGAAGGGTGAAAGGTGGCCCTTCTCTGTCCACGCTTGCACGGCGGGATGAGTCCCATCCCCTGCAGCGCTTCCACCCAAAGGTGGCACAGGACCAACGGAGGAGGGGAGCCCGGGCTGGGCACCGGACCTGCTGGTGCCAGGTGCACTCGCCAGCTGAGGAGGGACAGGTGGGTCCGCTGGGACCGGCCTTCCCATATGTTATGTGATTAGGTGTATTTAATTACAACATAAACAACAGCATTCCAAATAAGTTGTAATAGCATGCAGTAATATTCCCATTAACCCAACACACCAAGGTTCCAACAGTTGAACAGCAAGCATAACACATGCATATATTGAACAACAGTGGACATTCCAACAGCATGCATGGATGATTGGTGGCAACAGGCCACCATGATTGTGGTGTTCGAACAGGGCACATGCATCAAAGTGAATGCAGATATTTATAGAACAATAGGACATATGTCCCAAAAAATTTTTTGAGATTACACATACCCATTGAGTTGTGGAATTGCATTGTTTATGCACATACAGTAGGGTGTAGAAAGAAACCTCAATTAACATCTTATAAGTACTTTTAGTTTACACTACATTCCTATTGACTGCAGGTGTATATCCCCTACATGTATTATTACACTTGGCAACATGCATTAGGTTGTGTAATGGGTTTGGCTAGTTCATTATATACCTAACCTATATCTGACATACTAACTGTCCAAGATGCAGATGTTACTGTTACATATTTATTGATTGTATTTATATTTCTTTATCTACATATCTGGATGTGTTCACATGACATTTTCAGTTAGATTTGTACAGAACCCTACATTTCGTGTAGCCCACTCACATTTCTAGGGATCTAATTAACAAGCTACTCGTGTGCCAAATTTACTTATGCATGCCAGCCAGTAACTGACTGTTGAGGACTGTATATATACTTCACAGCTACTGGCACTTCCATCAACCACTTTAGATGGGACTGCCCAACTCTGGGTTTCCAGCACTTATTAAAACAGTACTATTTGTATAATGCAAGGGTACAATAACATTTCAAAGTAAGCGACACAGACACACTCCAGGTTTTATACCTTTATTAATTACATTACACACTTTTCCACAGGCTGTCTTTTTTATTTGATATTACAGTGCATATGGAAGACATATTCAAGACACATTATACCTTTATTAATAGGTTAGAACACTCTTTTTCAGGCTCGCTCACTTATTTTATATGACAGTACATGCAGAGATATTATTCTGGACATATTTTACCTTTCTTAATGTGTTACTACACTCTTTTTCTGGTTCTCTGACTTATTTTATATAACAGTGCATACAGAGGAATTATTCAGGGCGTTTTATGGCTGTATTATTGGGCTACATCACTTTCTTTCAGGCTCTCTCACCTATTTTATATAACAATACATGCAGAATAATTACCAACCTGCCTGGTGGCGCAGCCCTAGCAGCCTATCTGCGTAGGCTTGCTGATTTGCAGCACGTACACCTGCAGCTGTGAAGTAAATGAAGGTATATTGAGACATATCTATCCATTATACATAATCAATTAGCATGTCTTACATACTGCATTCCATGGCTACCTACTCAGTATCGGGGCCTCTTGCATCCCACGGGCCTCCTGTATCCATTGGTTCAGTAGGTCCTGCTTCCATCTCTACAGGTATGCGTGGTGGTGATCGACCTGCTCACCAGTCCGAGGAACGCCTGTGACACTGGTGAGGTCATGAGCTAACCGGTTCCAAGCCTCTGCCTTGTACTCCATCCCTTGGAACTGGCCCTGCAGGAGTCTTGACTCATGATGGTGGACAAGGAGCCAAACCATGTATTTTGACTCCTCGATGCCCCAAAGTTGCACTCTAAAGTGTGTACCCTCTCTAGCACCAGCCATTCTAACTGCAGATGGGAGCTACAACCAGTTATGGCAGGTATTCTCACCTATGGGGCTTAAATATGCCGCATTTCCTGCACTTTTTTGTAATTGGCCATTTTTGAAAATTCTCGGCTGACTGCAGACCTCCTTAGTAATGGCTAATCTACTATTTATAAGTATATGTATGTTAACAGTGGCTGTTTATCCTAAGCTGTCATGGCTTAGTGGTTCAGTACTTTGATTATGGTGCACAGAGTCCTGGGTTCGAACCTTGTCATTACATTTTATTTTACTACTGTCCAGACAGGCTAGGGGGTGTGGCTGTGTTTAGGCAACTTTGCTCTACATTGCTCCATGTTGCCCTACAGTGCGCTGGTTGGCACGGCGTGCACCTCCACGCAAACCGATTGTGCTGGGTAAAGCACTATTTAGCTATGGGCAACTCTATTGTGCTGGGTAAAGCACTGCTTAACTACAGGCAACTATATTGTGCTGGGTAAAGTGCTGCTTAACTGCGGGCAATTATATGTCAGGATCCTTTCTAAATATATATTTTGTTCACTGATACATAGGCCATTTCAATGCTTTTTAGTAAAATTTTAATCATATATGTCAGGAATTATTTCATATACTAATTTAGAACATAAATAGGAAGGGGAGTGGTGGGACTCGAACCATGAATGCCTCCTCTTTGTGCGAATGCTCTACCATTACGCTATTTCTATTTGGCATAATTTGCATAAACATTCCTTCTTATGCTCTTCCATGTTGGGATTGCTAACTGCAGCTAAGCAATGAGCACACCTGCACACACATGCGCAAATATGGGCAGCTATATCGGGAATTAGAAAAAAAAAATGAATGTTTTACTTTTTATAACTGTGCTGGGGGTTTACAATGTCAGGGAGTGTGGTGTTGGGTACATGGACATTTGAGTGGACTCACTCTTGTGTGTTGACATTTTGCATTTTGGATACTTGCAGGGGCGTGGACCTTTAGACTGCTCGGCAGTCGGACACGCCCCTTGTTTTCCTGCATGGTCCGTGTTAGACTTGGAGTTGAGTCAGCGTGCCCTCATGAATATTCATGGCATGCTGACGTCATGCCATTCAACTGCAGTCTCCGAGTAAGACTTATTTAGTCTTAACACGGAGGGTTCATGAATCTGGGGGAATGTGTTTCCGTTCAATAAGAAATTTTACCATCAGCGACTGGGTGTAGCAATGGGCACATCAGTCGCTAATACTTATGCTAATTTGGTATTAGCTATATGGGAGGGAAAATGTATTTTTGACAAACAAAATGGAATGTTTAGAAATGCTAATCTATGTTTCTTTAAGTAATTTGTGGATGATGTATTTATGTTATGGAAGGGCAGTTTAGATGAACTGACTTCATTTGTTGACTATCTGCACTCTACTACAGAGTTCTTGATATTTGATGTTCAGTCATCTTGTGATAATATTAACTTCTTAGATATTATGGTATTTAAAAAAGATATGCTATTCAGTACTGTGATTTATAGAAAAATGTACTAGCAGTTAGGTATATACATTCACAGAGTATGCATCCTAAACATATTTTCAAAGGAGTTGTTAAAATCAATTTATGAAAGCAAGCAGATTAAGCATTGAGAATGAGATGTTTGTAAGGGAAATGGAAGGTATGGCATTAGACTTTAAAAGCAGAGGCTACAATAAGACAACTATTGAGGAAACAAAAAGTCTGGTAAAGGACTTAAGGAATGATGTGGCCAAACCTTATTTTTGAGGGATGGTAGTGGCACCTCAAATGATGTGAGGGGTGAGAATAAGAATAAAGCTAGAGTTAGATATATGATGAAATATAACTGACATACTAAAATAATACAAAGGATTATTAATAAAAATTGACCGTCCTAGCTTCTAGTCAGGAAGTCAATGAGATAGTGGGTCTAAAACCTTGGTATGTGTATAAGCGGGAGAATAATTTGAAACAATACTTATGTTATAAAAATCTGAATAAAAGGAACATAGATAGCTTTAAGAATAGAAAGAAAGTTGGAACTATCCCCTGCCATAACTGTGTCCATTGTAGGAATATTAATACAGACATAGTATTTAGACATCCCGTATCTGCACTTTTTTCAAATAATACAGCATTTAAATTTATTTATTTGTGTTGCATTGAATACTATCTAGCTGGAAGTTGTGACTTTGTTTTTTCAGTTAGTTCCTCACCCACCCTCCGTGCTGTTGTTTTGGTGTTAATCTTGGTGGCTTTGAAATTGCCCGCCCCTCTTGTAAATTTGCATTTGGATACTCCTCCTGGGCCCATCTCATTTGCTCACTCAAAAAAAAAATTGCACTTTTTTTCATCTGCTTTTACTGTATTTGTGTTTCTTCCTACTTTATTTTGCTTTTGCATCATCTTAAAAGTACTCAATTTTATTTATTACTGCTTGGTGTAGCTATCATTCTAAGCCTTTTGGTTTAAGCACTTGGGCTTCAGGCCAGTTGTTTTACATTAAGAAGGTGTGTGGTCTGCACTGTTGTGGCAAGACAGGCAGCTTACATCCTTCTAAGTTGGGAACTGCTGATTGAGGGCTCAGTGTCTGTTATTCTAAAAGTGTATTACTTCTGGTTGAAGCACTTGGGCTTCAGGCCAGTTATTTTTACATTAAGAAGGTTTGTGGCCTGCACTCTTGTGAGAGGAGAGGCTGGACTCTGCCCTTCTGAGCTGGGAATTTCTGGTTAAAGGCTTATAGTGCCTGCATATTTGAACTGTTTTTTACTAAAATTGGTGCACCTTGTTAGCTGTAGCATAGACTAGATCCAGGCCTGCTGAATCTAGCTTTGTTTGCATAACTTGAGCACTAATCCAGGCCTTCTTTTTTGGAGAAGGTTCCCCTGCACCCCAGTGGCAGGAGTGTGCAGTTAGAAATTGTCTGATTGAAGACTACAGGAACAGGGCTCAGTTTTGAGATTTTTTTACTGGTTAATTGGGTAATTTGTTTAAAAGCCTTTTCTGATTACTTGTAGTCATCTAAAGCTGTTTTAAGTGTATATTTTACTGTTTGTAGTCGTTTAAAGCTGTTTTAAGTGTATTTTTACTGTTTTTGCCTTATCTTTTCAAAAAAAAATGTTTTGTTGATTCCCACCTTTCTAAGCTAGTGTAGTCCTTTTTTCAGGCTAGTGCTGAATTTAGGGCTGTTACAATTTTCTGAGTTGCCCATACCTTACTTGGATAGAAGGAGGTTTCTCTGTTCACCTTTGAGAGATAGAGCTTTGAGCAGCCATCTGTCCCTGGAGGAGTGGTTCCAGCCCAGAAGTTAGTAGTTTGTGGGCCATTTTGGGCTAATTTCTATCTCTTTCATTTCCCTGCTGAAAAAATGCATTTGCACGGTTTTGCACATCCAGGCAGCACCAGTTAGCTAGGGCTAAATTTATCCCAGCTCCACCAAGTCTCCTCTTCAGTTTTTCCCTTGAAAGTAGTCTAACTCTCAACCTAAGCACTTATAAAGAATCCTACAGTCCAGCACTTGCTCAGACCTAATAGCAAGCACTAATATACCCCGACACTTGATTGCCCAGCAGGGCAAGGCTCATTATTCACCCCTCACTAATCAAGTGGCTAAGCAGATCACCCTACTATTCAGACATGACCAAAGGGCAATTTCAGGCATACTGTCCAGTCCAGCTGATGAACCTGGGTATCCTGAGGCAATGTTGCAACTGCCTCATGTACACAGACAACCCTCTCCTCCTACCACAAAACATTAACATACGTGAGAGATGCAATTATATAGCTAAATTGGAGGCTAAGCTCTCTCCACCCAAGACTGGAACAAGCAGTCATGAGGCGAAGGTTAACACTTGCACCACACATCCAGCCTCACATAGACATACTAAACCAACAATGGCAAAAAAAACCATAAATACACAAAATCATACTCGGAGGCTCTAAATAAAAACCTGCAAAAGCATTACAGACCTCCAAAGTAGATACCCAAAAACCTGCACCTCCCGTCACAAACCAGACAACACATAAAACACGAAATCAGTGTGCAGCACAATCACAGCCCTTAAGGCGAAATAACATACCTAACACACTAGTAATAGGCGACTCTATAGTCATGCACACTGACGTCCCACTCACTAGGCTGGACAAGGAGAAGGTTACTGTTAGCTGCCTGTCGGGAGCTAGAATCCACCACATAACACAAGCACTCAGGTCACTCCAGAACAAGTACAAATATGACTCTGTCATTGTTCATGCTGGTGTGAGTGACCTGAGATGTACCTCCCTGGACTACATGAAAAGAGACATGAAAGAGCTCATTGATCATGTAGCCCAGGCGGATATGACCCTGACCCTGAGTAGCATCCTGCCCTCACCAAGAATGATACCGCAGTATAAAGAAACAATGATCAATTTCAACAATTGGCTAAGCTTCTGGTGTCACTCAAAAAGGATCCAGTGTCTGTCAGCCTGGGACAACATGCTTGACAGGCCTTGTTGCTTTGCAAGAGATGGCTTGCACTTGTCACCCCTAGGCTTTCGAATACTGGCCAAGGCTCTTGCTACCCCCATAATGCCTATTTTAGGCAAGGCTCAAAAGTCAAACCCACCTTCGTAAACAGCACAAATAAAAAAATGAGGGTTATGCTACTCAATGCCAGGAGTTTAAATCTCAAAATGCATGTGCTCGAAGCACTCCTCAGTATGGAGAAAGCTGACATCTGTGCAGTAACTGAAACCTGGTTCAAGGATCCACAGAGCACCCCAGCACTACCGGGCTACAACTCATACCACACATTTCGGCCACAGAACATGGACCAAAACACAAAAGGAGGGGGTGTATCCATATTCATCAAGGATACCTACACCTCCAGGTTAGTGGCACAGCATGATACCTCTGAGATCATCCATGTGCAACTAACATCAGGCAAATCGGCAATGCAAATTGTGGCCTGCTACAGATCACCCTCCATGACCCAGGACCACCACTCTACCTTTCTGGAGACACTGGAAAACATGAAGGTCCTACCAAACACCCTGATATTGGGTGATTTCAATTACCCTACCGTTAACTGGGAAAACTACTCAAGTACAAATTCCCAGGTCCAGCGCTTCCTGGAATTTATCAACTCAAATGCCCTGGATCAGCTGGTAAACTCCCCTACCAGAGGTGAAAACATATTGGACTTGGTCATCACCAACATGGGTGACAGGTGTTCCACACCAGAGGTCAACCCATCACTGGTTAGATCAGACCATAAACTAATCACTATAGATGTCTATACCCCACCACCACCCCCAACTAAGGAAACCACATTAAAAAAGTTTTCTAAAGCAAACTTCACCTTACTTAAGACAGAGGTGGTAAGTTTCACAGCCCCCACGCTAAAGGATAACGCTGCCCAAGATGCAGAAACCTTTACAAATACACTCTATGAGCAACTACAAGGATGCATGGATCATGCCATCCCTAGCAAAAGCAAGACTCACTCCCCTAAGAGAAGGAAACCAGTCTGGTGGACCTTGCCATAAACAGAGTATACAATAGAAGGAGGAAACTAGTTCAGAAAAAAAGCAAATCCCAAGAAGAAAAGACATCCCTGATCAGTAACAGTAAGAAACTAAGGTCTCTCATAAAATCATCCAAGACTAACTTCAAAAGAAAAATAGCCAAGGATTCGAAAGATAACCACAAAGCCTTCTTTAGCTATGTCAAGAATCTAAGTGGCAACTCACAGATATGCTCTGAGCTAGTGCAAAATAGCACAAAATATACTGAACCCACTGATATTGTCAACATCCTGGCAGATAGATTCAGTGCAAACTTCACCCCACTCTCACTCCCAAAAGAGCCCACAACAATACTGGAAAAGTGTAGTGTCCTGAAAATCACAGACACACAGGTGAAAACAGCCCTTTCAAAAGCCAAAAGCACAGTGTCAATCGGGCCAGATGGTTTCCCAGGCTGCATCTTGCACGGACTACAGAGTGAACTAACCCCCCACATAAACACACTGTTCAACCTCAGCCTCTCCACAGGCTATGTGCCCATAGAATGGCGTACATCAACAGTTATTCTGCTCCGCAAAGGAGGGGCCACAACTGACCCTGGTAACTATCGCCCCATAAGCCTGACTAGCCTGGTCTGCAAGGCTATGGAGCACATCATAATGGAACTCATTAACAAAGACATTGGGAACCTCCAAACACTTGACCTGACCCAGTTCGACTTTGTTAAGGGCAGATCATGCCTACTAAACCTGGTTGACTTCTTCGAGACAGTCACCAAGGCCATAGATGAGAGGAAGGTAGTTCACACAACCTACCTTGACCTCACCAAGGCTTTTGACACCATTCCCCACTCAAGAATTATAGAAAAACTCACCAGCCTGAACATAAACCCCTCCGTCACGTGATGAGCTGCCAACTGGCTTACAGACAGAACTCACACGGTAAGAAGAGTGGGAACCAGGTCCGACTCTAAACCAGTTACAAGTGGTGTCCCACAAGGCTCGGTCCTGGGACCCCTACTGTTCAGCATATACTTCTCAGAAGTATAGGCAAACACAGGAGGACTATGGCTAACCAAGTTCGCTGATGACTGCAAACTGGGAGCCATAACTGACTCTCTGGCTGACACATACATCCTCCAAGAGGGCCTTACTGAGACAGACACCTGGTGTCAAAGTCATGGTCTCAAGCTAAATGCCAAAAAATGCAAAGTCATCCCGTTCGGGAAAAACAAAACACCCATGAATTACCACATAGGTGGCAGCCCCCTTAATACAGAAGAGGTAATAAGAGATCTGGGGACCCAGGTAGATAGTAATCTCTCCTTTGACAATCATATTGCCAAAGTAGTTAGGAAATCCTTCTATGTAGCCCATCTAAGTACTAAAGGGTTCGCATCTAGAAATAAAGAGGTTATAGTGCCCCTCTACTTGTCACTCATCAGACACATCAAAGAGTACAATGCCCCATCTGGGATGTACCTCACAAGACACTTCCAACAGCTGGAAAGACCACAAAAGTACCTCACCAAGAGGATTACTGGTCTCAAACATATGTCCTATGCAGCCCGACTGGAAAAACTCCATTTGTACTCAGTGGCATATCGCTTACTCAGAGGTGATCTCTGCCTGACTTACAAAGCCATGTCCAACTCAGAATTGATGGACATGCTCCACCTAAAGAAATCCAAGTTACTGTGAACCACTCGCTCTAGTGAGCTAAACCTCACCACAACAATAAATAGAACATGCTGGAGGGATAGATTCCTGTCACAGAGACTCCCCATGCTTTGGAACAAAATTCCTAACTACATTAGGCAGAGCCCCTCAATAACACTCTTCAACAGAAACCTTGACTAGTGGATGGGTAACAGAAAATATACCCCTGGGATCACTTCATTGGCTCTTCTTGACAGAGGCTCAGTTAATTAATCAATGGGTTGGTGAAAGCTGACACACTCTGGCTAGACTTATAAAATAAATGCCCTCAGGCAGATAGCCTAGTACCTACCTATGAACCTATGAACCTATTAGTCAAGAAATGTTTGAATTTAAAGCTCTAGGTACTTGTAACACTGAGAATGTAGTTTACTTTAAGAATTGTGTCCAATGCCAGTGGTTCTACATTGCTAAGACTAATAAGAAACTGAAATATAGTTTTAGTGCGCATATGTCAAAGATTCATAGGAATGTTACTACTAATGCTTTGGCAAAATATGTATCCAACTATGGAGTAGAACATAAATTTAAATTTAGAATTTTACAGACTGTGCATCTTAGTGATAGTGGGGGGGGATATAAATAATAAGACAGAACTAAATGAATACAAATGGATTAATTATTTCAGGGCTGATAGCTTACCAGGGCTTAATAGCAGCAACAGTATTAAACCAGTTTTAAAGTATAAACATGATGTTATATAAGGAATACTTATTTTAACTTGATATTTTTCATGTGTCCTGTTTAAATGTTGATCAAAAGTTGATTACTGATGTTAATTTGAAGTGTAAATTGATTGGCTGTTTTTAATATATAAGGAAGGAGTTGTTTGTATGTTTAGTACAGTGAAAAAGAGTTTAACTTGAAAGCTTTGTTAGTGCAGTGTTTTATTAAATGGATTTATTGAAGGATGGACTTCTGCTTTGCTTTTTACTAAATGTTTATATAATCACTCAGACCTGAGTTACAAAACACCTGTCACTTAACATCAGTTATTTCTAAATACACACATAAAATTACCCCTCTGCTATCTATGATTGCTGTTTGTAAAACAAGAAATTAAAACTTCTTAAATACTTCACATTACTGTGCATCTATAGACAGGGAACTTCTTCCATCCCCATTTTTTATACACCTTACATGTTCAGAAATCATGCCTCTCAATGCCCTTATGGTTGCACTTGTATGAACTGCTTCACTTTTTGAGTGCTGGGTATCGTTCAACATTTGCTGGTACCACAGGTAAATCTCTCTGTGGATCCCACTGAAAAATCTCTTAAATCTTTACTAAGTAGAGACTGTTTGTTGTAAACTTATTGGCATAGTAACATTAATATATATATATATATATATATATATATATATGTACATTTTTATACTGTGTGATATTTTACAGATTTAAACAAAGAAAAAACAAGTACTTGCAATCTTTTTGTGTTCAATAGCCATACTGAAAAATTAAATATTGCTGCAGCACAGATACTAAACGTTTTCCTGGGAGTAACTCTGGGTTTACAATAAGCACATTGATTGGGCTATCCAATCAGCATGTATAGTTTTGTATAACAAAGAACTTTTATTGTATAATTCCTCAAATAATCTTCAAATGTTTATAACAATATTTTTTAATAACTATTAGAATGTGTTTTGTGTACCATAATCCTCTTTGGAATATATTTCTTGCTAATCTTCAACTTTTCTTTTTCTTTTTCATTCACTCACTTGTAAGGCTTAAATCCTTTAGTTTGCTCTTGCGAAATGTCTTTATATACATTCTTTATAGCCTAAATTGGTTACCTGCTATTATAAAATAATACACATCTGTTTCATTTCCTCTCCCCAAAAAATGTTTTATTCTTTTGTACGTCCTGACACCCTGGTCAGTTGTCTCTTTTAAACATTTTTTTTTTAAATGTAGGGTTCTTACTATAATACACTATTAATCTGCAGTAACATCTTCTTCTCTATATTTTTGTATATAGCTCATTACATTCATTACATGCATACATGCATACATTCACTGTTTTAATGAAGAGTCTGTGAGAATGTTGGTTGCAGGAAAAGTCTGCATGTAAAACAGCCAGGGGTGGAGGGGCAGCATAACAGATGAAGTGTATGGGAGATGAGGCCCACTAGACACCAACAAGATCAGCAGATACAGAGTGTTTGTGTGTGTGTGTGTGTGTGTGTGTGTGTGTGTGTGTGTGTGTGTGTGTGTGTGTGTGTGTGCATATGTTTTTATGTGTGGGTGTATGTGTGTGTGTGTGTGTGTGTGTGTGTGTGTGTGTGTGTGTGTGTGTGTGTGTGTGTGTGTGTGTGTGTGTGTGTGTGTGTGTGTGTGTGTGTGCTTGTGCGAATATATATAGGCATATATAATGGATTAATAATGGAAGAGGAGGAGAAACAAGTTGGTGGAACAAATGATTGGGTGCTGGGAGTGATCTGAACCAAAGAATATAATTCTTTAAACTCAAGGATGCCTGACTGCAAGCAGAAACTCTGAATGTCTTTGGGGTGCGAGACTATGTTATCTTCTTGAGGGTTACACAGAATTTTGTAGGTAAACAAATAACACCACCTTTATCAGTTTGGTAAGTGGCATCAGATATGACCAAGTACAGTGCCTCCATGTAAGGGAAGGAGATCAAACCCAACGCAACAAATATGACTAATGTAGTACTTAGCCTAGAAGCTTTGCAATAACTAGTGTGCATCTTCTCTCGGCTCAATCTGCCAAGTATGCACTTTAAAATTTTTGTGCATATGTGCATGAAACATCTTGAAGTGGCTGTTTCAAAAATTGCAAAAAATGTAATAATAATTTCATCTAGCAATCCCTTTAAATGACAGTCTGGCAGATAGCTGTTGCTATTAATATTAGCAAGAATGTGATAATTAGCACACTTCCAAAAACAATAATGTCCAAAATTAGATGTACTTTATTTTGATTTTTCTAAGCACAATACTTTATTTAGATACATATAACAAACACTAAAATTTGAGGATCTGAGAAACTAACCATATCTGCTGCATGTATTCAGTATGTATACAGAGCATTAGTCATAATGTGAACTGCTCATGTCTTCATCTTTGTTGTCTGTTCTTTTTATATAGATCATTGGCCAAACATGGTGCACTGTTTTTAGGAATAAATTAGTATTATAATTAGCAGCATTAATGATGTAGAGCTATTAAAGGTGATTCATACTTACATTGCAAGCACACACACACACACACACACACACACACACACACACACACACACACACACACACACACAAGTTCTTGTGAGCGGATACACGTGCATGTATGCATGCATATATATTACACACACACACACACACACACACACACACACACACACACACACACACACACACACACACACACACACACACACACACACACACACACACATGCTAGGAATAATATCCAAAAAACGTATTTATTGAACCACACAAGTCTATCAAGCGCTTTCGCTCAGTGCAATACTGAGCTTTATCAAGATAAAAACCATAAACAGCTGATCTTATTTAAATAAATGGATAATGATCATGTGATCCATTAACTAAAATTAATTAATAGCTAATTTTAAAAGTTAAATACTAACAGGTAAATATAAAATCCAAACAAATGCCCTTTTACATACCTCATTTAAAAACTTACATATATAATAAAATGTTAAATATTGTATATATTGCTTACTATAAATATTTACATAAATTATTAAACAATTACATTTCTGTTGATGCATAAAAAACATAAAAAACAATAAAATAAAATGATGAAATGATAAAATGATATCATGTGACAATTCTCTAATTTAATAATGATATCGCCTTCCTAAATTTTATAACTTGGCCCTTCTTAATTTCAAAACACTACTTAAATTCATACTATCATTTAATCCTGGCCATTTTGCAGCATCTAACCTTAACTGCCATATAAGCTCCTTATGTTCTAATTTGGTCTCCCAGTCACCCCCTCTATTGTCAGGTATTATCTGTTCTAAAACAATAAATTTAAGTTCCATGTTGGGACAGGACAGAGAATGCTTATAAAAGGCATTAGATTCCTTTTTCTTGGAGATATCATAAAAATGTTCATAAATTCTTCTCCTTAGTGTCCTTCCTGTTTTCCCTATATAGAAACTTTGACATTTTATACAAAGACCTAAATAAACAACATATTTTGTATTACAGTTGAAATATCCATTTGTCTGACATGCATATTTTCTTGATGGAATGTAAAAACTGTGACCATTAAAGATGGCAGAACATTGTTTGCACATTCCACACTTGTATGTTCCCTTCTTACGTCCATTACCAACAGTATCCACTATTTGCTTTTTCTCAAATATCTCTTTCATATTAGTGTCCCTGCATCTGACAAATTTGGGGTGTTTCGGGACCATCGCTAATAAATCTTCATGTATTGTAAGAACTGGCCAATATCTTAATATTGTTTCTTCTATTAAGTTAGAATTACTGGAAAATGTATGTATATAATTATTCTGTTCAACTTTCTGAGAATTAATGCCCAAGCTGCCCACTTGTGTTATCGTGGACCCTAATAAAGGTGGATACTTCTCCTCCCTATGTATACAAACTTCAAGGACCAAATTATTGACTAATGTAGCAGGTTAACCTCTTTCAAAGAACCTCTTCTTCAAAAAGTTTACCTCTTTTGAAAAATATTCTGTAGTGCTGGACATTCTGGAAGCACGTATAAGCTGCCCTTTAACAATTCCTTTCTTTTGATAGAAAGGATGGCTGCTTTCAAAATGCAGATATGAATTGGAATATGTAGGCTTCCTATATACTCTTGAAGCAAACCTATTGTTGATGGCATCTTTGACCAAGGTAACATCCAAGTAATTCAGACTGTGATTACTAACTGAATGTGTAAAAGCCAAGAATGAAGTGGTATAATTAATATAACTAATGAATTTCTGAAAATCCATTTCTGTTCCACACCATAAAAGACATATATCATCTAGGTACCTGACATAATGTTTAATATACTTTGCCCATTCCATTTTAAATATAAACGTCTGCTCCCATTTGTGCAATACAATATTTGCATACAAGGAGGCGAAGAAGCACCCATTGCAACGCCCATTTTCTGTTTGTATACCTCACCATTAAAACAAATAAAATTGTTTTTCAACACAATTTCCATAAATTCAACTAATAAGTTGATAACATTTGCATTAAGCTTAGCCTCATTGACCAAGACCTCATTAAACCAATCAAGACCCGTTGAATGCGGTATACTGGGAACCAACTGTACTATATCAATAGTTACCATTAAAAGGTCAGGGTGATATAATTGAAATCCTATACCTTTTAGAAAATCCCAAGAATCTTTACATATGTACTTTAAAGATGTAACAAATTGCTTAAGTACATAATCAATAAATTTACCTAAAGGTTCTGTAATACTTCCTTTACCAGAGACTATTGGTCTAAATTTCAATGGATCCAACCCTTTATGGGTTTTCGGGTTACCAAAAATTACTGGAATCCTTGGTTTAGCTACAAATAAATAGTTATACAACTTTTCATTAATAGCTCCCTGCAAAAGATGATCCATTAACAGGCAGTTAATTTTGGAATATGCTATATGCAACTCATTTCTCGATATTAAATCATATTGCTCAGAGTCTTGTAACATATTATGAATATGTGTGTCATAGTCTATGGTATACATCAAAACCAAGCCCCCCCCTTTATCTGGCTTCATCACCCTACATCTCTCTTCTTTAAGAAATTTTATTAAGTTCGTTTCATTCAAACTTAAATTTTGGGGGACTGTGACAGATTTTTTGGTATATATAGCCCTTATATCTCTTTCCACCAGTTCCTCGAACACCTTGATAGAGGGATGTGTAGGGGGATTGAATGTGCTCTTTCTAGAAAGTGTACTGTCCGGACAAGGTTGACCCTTAAAGTATAATAACAAATTCAAATGTCTAACAAACATTTTAAGATCTATTAACTCTGCTTCTAAATTAAATGGTCGTGCTGGTACAAAATGCATGCCTCTTGTGAATAAATCAAAATGTTCTTTTCTTATCTCTATATCCGTAAAATTGTAAACAGAGAAATTATTCTCTGTTAACACCGTGTAATTTGTAGAGGTATTAGGAAGCATATCTAAAGTCCTATATGATTCTATATCAAAATCAGAATGGACATTTCTGATTATTTGTTCCACCTCCTCAGTGGAAATCTGGTCCCCCTCCCCCCTGACTTGTCTGGGGGAAATGTAAAATCCTGGTGTGGATTTTTTCTTTCCTTCTCTGCTAACCTCTCACTCCTTCTAGGCAATTCAGTATATTAATCTGCATTATTACTATTGTGGGCATTAATTTGTTGTATAGAACTATTGTTAACCCATCTTTGCTGGAAGTGGGTAAGCTATCCCTTCATTATATTCCCTAATATCCCTTTCAAGTTTGTGGATCTTACGATTCAACACTTTAACACAAAATTGATCCACCTCATCAAAGATATTGTCATAATTACGTTTCACAGAAATAAAATTGGTATCATTCACCATTGTGTTATTCAAAACATTCAAATCCTTAAGCAAAGTATCAGCCTTTGTTTCATACTCTGCTATCATAATTTCCAATGGGTGCTTCTTGCGCCTCCTTGTATGCAAATATTGTATTGCACAAATGGGAGCAGACGTTTATATTTAAAATGGAATGGGCAAAGTATATTAAACATTATGTCAGGTACCTAGATGATATATGTCTTTTATGGTGTGGAACAGAAATGGATTTTCAGAAATTCATTAGTTATATTAATTCTATCACTTCATTCTTGGCTTTTACACATTCAGTTAGTAATCACAGTCTGAACTATTTGGATGTTACCTTGGTCAAAGATGCCATCAACAATAGGTTTGCTTCAAGAGTATATAGGAAGCCTACATATTCCAATTCATATCTGCATTTTGAAAGCAGCCATCCTTTCTATCAAAAGAAAGGAATTGTTAAAGGGCAGCTTATACGTGCTTCCAGAATGTCCAGCACTACAGAATATTTTTCAAAAGAGGTAAACTTTTTGAAGGAGAGGTTCTTTGAAAGAGGTTATCCTGCTACATTAGTCAATAATTTGGTCCTTGAAGTTTGTATACATAGGGAGGAGAAGTATCCACCTTTATTAGGGTCCACGATAACACAAGTGGGCAGCTTGGGCATTAATTCTCAGAAAGTTGAACAGAATAATTATATACATACATTTTCCAGTAATTCTAACTTAATAGAAGAAACAATATCAAGATATTGGCCAGTTCTTACATTACATGAAGAGTTATTAGCGATGGTCCCGAAACACCCCAAATTTGTCAGACGCAGGGACACTAATATGAAAGAGATATCTGAGAAAAAGCAAATAGTGGATACTGTTGGCAATGGACGTAAGAAGGGAACATACACATGTGGAATGTGCAAACAATGTCCTGCCATCTTTAATGGTCACAGTTTATACATTCCATCAAGAAAATATGCATGTCAGACAAATGGATATTTCAACTGTAATACAAAATATGTTGTTTATTTAGGTCTTTGTATAAAATGTCAAAGTTTCTATATAGGGAAAACAGAAAGGACACTAAGGAGAAGAATTTATGAACATTTCTATGATATCGCCAAGAAAAAGGAATCTAATGCCTTTTATAAGCATTCTCTGTCCTGTCACAACATGGAACTTAAATTTATTGTTTTAGAACAGATAATACCTGACAATAGAGGGGGTGACTGGGAGACCAAATTAGAATATAAGGAGCTTATATGGCAGTTAAGGTTAGATGCTGCAAAATGGCCAGGATTAAATGATAGTTTGAATTTAAGTAGTGTTTTGAAATTAAGAAGGGCCAAGTTATAAAATTTAGGAAGGCAATATCATTATTAAATTAGAGAATTGTCACATGATATCATTTTATCATTTCATCATTTTTTTTTATTGTTTTTTATGCATCAACAGAAATGTAATTGTTTAATAATTTATGTAAATATTTATCGTAAGCAATATATAGAATATTTAACATTTTATTATATATGTAAGTTTTTAAATGAGGTATGTAAAAGGGCATTTGTTTGGATTTTATATTTACCTGTTAGTATTTAACTTTTAAAATTAGCTATTAATTCATTTTAGTTAATGGATCACATGATCATTATCCATTTATTTAAATAAGATCAGCTGTTTATGGTTTTTATCTTGATAAAGCTCAGTATTGCACTGAGCGAAAGCGCTTGATAGACTTGTTGTGTGGTTCAATAAATACGTTTTTTGGATATTATTCCTGGCTCTCACTTTTTCCTGCCGTGGATCATACTTTTACTTTTACTTGGTTTTGGTCATCAGTTTCTGTTTTTTTGGTTTTTACGCACACACACATGCATACTTATATATATATATATATATATATATATATATATATATATATATATTTATATGTATATATAGAGGTATACAATAGATAGAACACAAACATGAATAACTGATCTATTGTCAATGCCACATAGCAGTTATGGTGTAAGCTGCAGAAATAAACATTTAAGTATGCAACAAGAAAACATTCATATGTGTAAACACGCAACATATATAAACTGGTGTTACAATAGCGACACTGTGCTTGCCCACACATTCCATAAGCCCACCTATTCCAAAGGTCCTATAGAAGTGAGTTGCATTCTTATTTTGTTTTCTGTTACTTCCAGTTTTATTTAATGATTGATTTGATCTTGTTCTGCAGGCAGGGGGATAAGGACAACATTTTTTTTTTTTTTTGAATAGATGGGTATTTTCCACTAACATAAATGCACAGAACCAAGATAACACAGTAAGTCTTGCAGTAATAATGAACATAGAAAAGAAGCAGGAGAATAAGCATTAAAATGTAGTATAGAACAGCATAAATACTTTCATTCAGTAGTATAGAACAGCATAAATACTTTCATTCAGTAGTATAGAAAAGCATAAATACTTGCATTCAGTAGTATAGAACAGCATAAATACTTTCATTCAGTAGTATAGAACTGCATACATACTTTCATTCAGTGGTATAGAACAGCATAAATACTTCCATTCAGTAGTATAGAACAGCATAAATACTTTCATTCAATAGTATAGAACAGCATAAATACTTTCATTCAATAGTATAGAACAGCATAAATACTTTCATCCAGTAGTATAGAACAGCGTAAATACTTTCATTCAGTAGCTTGTATAGATGTGTTGGAATTTAAACACTTGTCTGTGCTGTATCCGGGAGATCAGATCAGTAAATTATGAATCGTTGCTGAGATTTTGAAATTGGTCTGTGTGTATGAATGCAAACCTGAGCAGTGTTGTGGAGCACTGGTTAAACAGAATAAGTACATTCTTAAAGTGGGACAAGCAGCACTTCCATGCATTTATCTCCACTCATTCCAATGAACTATATCCCTAAATGTTAACAAGTACTTTTCATTCCTTATACCTCCTTACTCTCCCACCTTCACTTCCTTCCTTACTGTTATCAAATTCTCTTCCCTGACTTTCTCTCTAAATATAACATAAGCCTGTTTTTCCCTCACTTCAGAGTGTAATTCCTATTTGTATTAAACTAACTTACATTTAATTTCTCTACAAACTGTCTAAATTTTCTCTAAATATTATACTGCGGTGGTGGTGCTGTGGTAGCGCTGTCGCCTCACAGTTAGGCGTTGCACGTTCCATTCTCAGTTAGAGCGTCTTCTGTGTGTCGACATGCGTGAATGGGCATTCCTTCATTGAAGGTTGTGCGTTAGGCCCAGCAAGCCAGCATGTAAAAAATCTACTGCCAATCATTAGCGGACCAGAGTTCCGCTGTGGCGACCCCTAACCGGGAAAAGCCAAAAGACAGTTTTATTAAATGTTTGCCATACACCTTGTATACGTCCTTAACCGATGTTTTTATATTATCTCTAATTTGTTATAATTGTATAAACTGCAAAAATGTTTTTGTTTTATTTTTAAAGATTGTAAAATTATTGATCCTAAAATGTGTTGTAATAATTTGGAGCTTTTCTCCCTGGGCCTCCACTGAAAATGGGCTTCTACCCAGTCGGACTTTCCCAGTAATCAAATGTCAATAAATAAATAAATAAATAAACAAACAAATAAATAGCACAGCAGTAATGCAAGCAGACAAAGCCATACAGAGAAAGATGTACAAGTGCAAGCCATAACACGCAGAGTGGCTATGTGCCACCATACATGAATCTCACAAGATCTGGAAACATTAATACAGAAACTTCTGTGAAAATGAATGTAGTTATATGTAGAAATAATGCTACACATCTAGTGTGTCCCATGATAGGATGGTACAAAATGATTCATGACAATACATATATGCAGCTGTAGACTAATGACAACTACTGTCATGTGGGGTGTGGTATGAAGCCAGGAGAAGGCAGCAAGCAGAAGAAAACACAAAAAGACATCATGTAGAAGAGAACAGAGTGGGAAAGACATGGGCCAACCATTTACTTTAAAGAAATGGGGACAAGAAATGGGAGGAAGAGTGTTTAAAAAGCAGAGGAAGAAAACCTGGGTAGGTCAACATGCAGGAGCAAACAGATAAACAAAACAGCCAGGACAAAGAGGGATGAAATGCACATGAAAGACTAAATGGACAGAGGCACAAAGAAGGCAGACAAAGGGTGCTGGAGAAAATTAGACATTGCACAAGGTATGGGGCTGAACACAACAGGAAAGGGATGCACTAGGATTGGGATATGGTGACATACATACACTATGAAGGCTGTCATGTCAGCTCATATGTTACTATCTTGATATATTACTGACAGATGGATCAGGAGTTGGGTGGTATGGGCCTATCCCTCCTGTTGTGACCTAATGGTTGTGGCCAACCAGCTGAGTGAATCTGCAATGTACACCAGTATTCCAGGCAGTATTTCATGTTGGTTATATGCCTCATTTCCACCCAGTTAACCATAGATTCCAACAACTGTTCAAACTATGGCTAAACCACCACAACAATGGTTCTAGGCTACTTGTCAATGTGAGGTTGAGACTCCACTAGGCACTCCCAGCTCGCCACCATTGCCAGCTGTGATGTGCTGTGGTCGGGGAACTAGAAGAACCACACAGTCTTCTGGAAATACACTTAGATGATGCATAGTGTATATGTATGTGTGTATATATATATATATATATATATATATATGTGTGTGTGTCTGTGTGTCTGTGTGTGTGTGGGGGGGATGTGCGCATATATATATATCTGTGTATATATACACACACACACACATATATATATATATATATATATATATAAATGTATAAAACACATGTGAGCTTATGCCAGGACACAGGACCCTGCTTAGTCATAGCTGGCATACTGAAGGAATACATTTTAGCTGTACAGATGTTCTCAGAATGTCCAGATTTTTGCCTCATATTTTTGGTCTGTTTTTCATAACATTGTTTTTTTGGCAAATCACTGGCTAATCATTAAAGACTGAAGTCAGAAAATAATGAGAGACATTTGAGTTTCAGACTTAATACCCTTCAGAAAACTAATGCTAATGCAAAACCTGTTATTTTATCAACTTTCCTAGTTTGTAAGAGCAATATTTAAAAAGTATCCCTACTTTTGGTCCTTTGTCCCTCCCATTATTTATGGCTTTGTCTAGACTTCTTGCTCCAAGAGGTTGAGAGGTATGGCTGAAGGTCATGTTCCACTCATGCTGAAAGAGAAAGGTTCACATCAGCAAACTATGTCAGGTGAAAGGTAAGATGCCAGAACAACAGTTCAAACCAACAGTGCTGTACCTGTGTCTCATAACCTCTTTTTAAGGACATTGGTAGATATGTGTCCTGTATACATAAGTAAACAGATATATGCAGATATATGACTCTTGTATATAAATCACTGCATCTACATTAGCATGGAAAACAAGCCACATTATTTATTTATTTATTTATTGTTATTTTGTGTGATCGCTAGGTGCATATAAATCTAAAAAGTAACTGGCATGGGTCTGAAATTCTTTGTTTTACCTCATGAAGTACACAAACTTAAACAGCAACTTTTAGTTATTTGAAATGTGTTTTTTGTTTTTCTACTACTAATTTGGGACTTGAGCTTTCCTTTAGGTACTAAGAATGAGAAAAGGTGGTCAAACTCTAGCCTCCCAGTTTGATTGACCACCCACTCCCATATTGATTACATCAGCCTCTTACATCATCTAACCCCACCCTGGGCCTCATGCATGGGCGTCTACAGGATTTTTTGCAGGCGGTGCAAACCCAGAGGCCAGAACTCCAGGGTATATCTGTTTATGTGTGGATAACCAAGAACTCCTGCTGCATTCCACACTGTAGTACAGAAACTGACTGTGTCACTGTGGATTTATAGTGTATGAACCAATACTGACAAAACTACCCATTTCAGAAAATGTTAACCATAAAAGGCCACTCAAAATTTTTTCATTATAATCCACAAATATCACTCAATAACCACAATCTCTTCAGAAGTAAATGTCATCCAAATAATTCCATATTAAAGAGGTGTGGCAAAGCAACTTTACATGTCAATGTTTTATCTACAAATTCAGTGCCTGCTGCCCTTGAAGAATTAATTGCCTATGTTACATTTAGAAAAATTGGTAAATTGGTAATACTGCAGTAGGGTATGACTGACAAACTGACAATAAGTTCATAGTTACTAGGCATCTCATACAAAGGAGGACACACGCAGGAGTGTAGAATCCCTATTCCTCCTTAAAATGTACCAAATAATCAGCAGTCAAAAGGGTACTGCAATATCAGCACTCCATCTACAGGATGTGGGAGTAGAATCCACAGCCTTCTGCACCAAAGGCAAATACGCTACTAACACTGCTTTCAAATTCTACAACACAAATACTGACTACCATTTGATAAACAAAACAGTTAGTTGCACATTGAAAACCAGACTTAGCATGAGCAACAGTAAATTTATCTTCCCTCGAAATTCACAATTATATGAAAATGCACTGAAACTCATAATTCCCTCAAAATGTACTAAAAGTCAAACTTACAATTTCATCAGCAGTCTGGTAGTTAGTGTAAAGGAGTCAGACACTTGTCTCCACTGAAGCTCACAATTCCTTCAGCAGTCTGGTAGTTGGTGTACAGGATTCAGGCTCTTGTCTCCTGTAACCAAGTTACAGGGTCAAGTCTGATCAAGTTAATTGACTAACCTGCCCTCCTCCCTAACTAGGGAATTACGTATCATACCTCCCTACCTCTCAACCTCTTAGCATAAGAAATCTGGACAAAGCCTAAAACAATGGGGGTACAAACCCCAAAATAAGGACAGGTTTTAAATATTGCTCTTATAGACTTGAGAAAGTTGTTAAAATAACATTTGTCTTAGCATGCATTTTCCAAACGAAATGAAGACTGAAAACTCAAATGTTATGATAATATTTAGCTATTTCACTCCTCACTGATTTGCCAGAAAACCACAAATTTTGAGGAATAGACCAAAAATATGAGGCAAAAATCAGGACATTCTGCAAACATTTGGACTGTTGAGAGGTACGCATACCCCTCAACCTCTTAGTGCAACAAATCTGGGCAAAGCCTATAATGTGGATATGATGGCCAAAACAGGGATAAGTTTTAAATATTGCTCTTTTTAACTTAGAAAGTTGTTAGAATAACAGGATTTGTGTTATCATGTATTTTCTGAAGGATATGAAGTCTGAAACTCATACATATGTCATTATTTAATGACGTCAGTCTTCTATGACTTGCCAGAAAACCACAAATTTTATGAGAAATGGACCAAAACTATGAGGCTAAATCTGGACAGTTGAGAGGTATGTTAAACACACACACACACACACACACACACACACACACACACACACACACACACACACACACACACACACACACACTACATACCTACTCTCTTACACAGCAACACACAACTCCTCTTTCAAACAGCAACATACACACCTACTATCTCACATAGCAACACACACACATGCACACCTTCTCTTTAATACAGCAACAAACAGGTAGTTTAAATTGCACACACACACACACACACACACACACACACACACACACACACACACACACACACACTTTATTTCTCATACAAACAGAATGGATAGCTTAAATTACATACACATACATACATATCCACTTTCTCTCATACAGAAATTAACTGAACCAGTAGTTTAAACTATATACATACATACATACATACATACACATACACACACATACATATACATATACGTATACGTATACGTATACATATACATATACATGCACTCACTTACTTACCTTCTGTTTCAACAGAATGGCTATTTTAAATTTTGAGCTCAAGTGTGAAATATATATCTGCATTGGCATGTGTGCATGCATGTGATGCACACATGGTTCTCCTTAAAGGAGAAGATAACGCCATCTCTTTGCTGAAGCCAGCTGTAAAAGTGGGAGGGTGCTTACTCCCCCTCACCTTATGGTTCCAGCACCCTTGCTTTTACACAAATTTGGTTTTGTACTGTAACCAATCTGTTTTGACAGACAGTGCTAGTTTTAGTGGGGCAGAGACCCTGTATAAACCTGCTGAGCATACTTGTCATCCATTGCCCTGGAAGGGGGTAGAATGCAAACAGACTAAGCCTGTGCACATGTTTGGGAGATGAGATTTTCTGCAGCTGAGGTGTGGGTGTTGTTTATTTATTTATTTATGTCTCTATCTTACTGCTGCTCTCCAGAGGACATGCACTTAGCCAATGTACTGCATGTGACATCAGGTGGAGGCTGGCTTGCCAGACCCAGGGATGATGTGCACACAAAGTGCCGGGGACAAATGGGCTGCAGAGTTCTGAGTCTGACCAGCTGACCAGCAACAGTAGGAGGAGTAGGAGCAGTTCTTATGCACTTGCTGAAAAAGGCATCAATGTTGTAAGACAGATCCGAGCAGACAGCTTCTGGTGAGGGACACTGTCTCACCCCATCTCCACTCTTTCCTCTGATCATGGGCACCCGTAGGATGTTGTTTTTTGAAGTCAAAATCCAGGAAGGATGCAAGTGCACCCACTTGCACCTACATGCAGGTGCCCATGGCCCCATGGTACCATCTTTTCTGTCAGGAGATTGGTTAATTGCCCTTCCCAGTTTTCAGCCTTTTATCTAGCCAGACACAGAGTTATCCAGCTCTGTTTTACACTAACCATCTAGAACCTGAAGAGAGGAATAATATGAACAGAAGAGCCCTGATGTCATAATCTGGAACCTAGAAAGAGGAAGAATATGAACAGAAGAGCCCTGACTTCACCACCTAGAATCTGGACAGAGGTGGAATCGGAACAGAAGAGTCTTCAGTAACTCCTAGACTCAGGAACAGCTTGACAGTGAAGACCCCAGAATAGAGTACCATAAAACCATGCTCTAGGACCAGCAGCATTCCACCTCTCACTGCAACTACCCCACAGCAACCAGGTATAGGTACTGTAGCCACTGGGCCTGCATTTAACAAAATTTCTATAATCTGCAGTACAATGAAAATTCTTATTCCAGGGCACCACTCCACACTGTTATATTCCGTACACCATAGGCGCACTCTGTCTATGCTCAAAGAAGCTCTGTAATTCTTATGTTTATTAAATGTTTTTATATACTCTGCAGTTCACCACTTGGGAGATTTTATTCCATGGGCACAGAAAGCCTACACAAAAGATTCTGAGGTCTTAGACTTCACTTACATTTTATTTGTTTCTTCCTACTTGTGCACATCCATGAGCTCTGTAAAAATGACTGCTGTGACTTGTTTTCCACTGTCAGCTATTTCTCTGGATACATGTATTCTTCAATAATAGGAATCACCTAGTGCAGGTCTAAGTGACTACCTCCCCTGCATATAAAAAGGTCTGTCTTCATCAAGAGGAAGAAGAACAGGGACTGATCACATTAATCATGTATATGACCCTCTTATAAGCAGGCACTGTAAACCTTTTTTGTTATACAAGAGAATATTGGCCTTTCAAATTTTATATCCAGAGATAATGAGCCCCATAAAAGTGAGCACATCCTCTCATATTACATATGATAGACTGGAAAAAGTTCTGTAATAATGCTTTCATACTTGGCTCCAATGAATATGGAACCCACTGATACAGATACAACCTCTCATTTTACATGTGTTACAAAACTGACTAACAAAGTTTGGTGATAGCTCATATAAACTGGCATTTTCAATGTTCAAAGTGTAAACCACACTATTAGATGGACCTGATGAAGCTCACACAAAAGCGTTTTCTTAAATTTAGTTCTATAGATGTAGTTCATAATGTGCTGTCATGGTTTGTTTGTTTGTTTGAAGTTAAAAATAAAAATAAAACCTTTTATCTAAGAAGGTTCCATAGGCTGCTGAGCTGGTAAACCCCCATGGGTCTTTTAGGAATGTGCAAATAAGGGACAAACCTCTAAACTGGGATTGGCTCCTTGTTTTTCCATCTCCCAGATTTTCCTCCAGTCAGCTTCCATGGACCTTCCCACCATTGTCTGTAACTGTCTTTAAATAACTGACCTGTTGAATGTAATGTATTAGAACAAGAACATTCATCCATCTACCTACTTAACTAAATAAATAACTGATAACTTCAACAAGGTGTCTTTATTCCTCCCACAGGGAGGGTATCAGAGAAAGGTTGTCTTAGATCTGCTAGATAAACTGATTTTATCTGGACTTATCCTTTATAGTCGGACTCTTCTACATATGGGGACACACTAGGTAGCATGCCAGCACTATGAGAATGTTCAGTATAACCTTACAATACAATAGGCCTTTGCAGGTTCCTACCATACATATCATTGGCATAGCGCAATAATTCCCACCACCAGCCCCTTCAGATATAGAAGCACCACACAAAGCCCCATCCAATGTCTGTGTTGTATGAGAGAAAGACCTGCCAGAACTGCTTCATAGAACCATAAACACCTGCAAAACAGTAAATAGTAATATGCAGTTGTGTGGTAAGAAGTATTTATCTAGCTTCCTAAAAATGTGTAATTTTACACATGAATTCAGTATTCCTAAAAGGCAAAACAAATAATATGTGCCCCTGCATGTCTTGTGTGTCAAGAGATTATAGAAACCACAAGGTGCACTTTGATGTCAGGAATACTTGCTCATATAATTCATGCCTGCCCTTATAAAAAGAGAGGTTTTGCCCTGTGAACAGTACATGGGAATGTATGTTTTTGGATGCAGATGAACAATACCTACAGGTATGTATCCCTAACAATATGCAGCTATAATATGCATCTGTCACAGTCTGGTACCTTACAACTGTGTCTCTTGTATTCTAGTAGGTTTCATTTTAAATAGTGGTAGCAATAGTACAGCCCTCTCCATATGCATATATCTATATATCTACCCATATAGATATCTGAGAGGCACAATCCTAATTGGAGTGCTTGTCAGCCTGTATGGCAGGTACACCTTCTGTGTGAGATGACATATGAGTCCCTAGACTAAAGTGTTGTATTCCTAGGTAATCCCTGTGGTGGTAGCTATCATGGTAGTATACACCCCACAGCTATGTTTCATATTTTCGCAGATGGCAGCATGGCCAGAGGGCATGGTGGAAAGCAAATGCTGGGCAATTCAACCTCTAACAATGAAGTTCTGCTGCAAGCACTCAGGAATCATGGATGGCAGTGGTTGGGGGGGGGAGAATTTGCCCTTCCTTTACAATCCCAGCTGTGATAGATAACAGTTTATAACATCAGTACTGTCACAGGCCCGAACTACATACTATGGCAATCTCATTTGAATGTTGCTGGCATGACATGCTGTGCCAAGGCAAAGGGACCTTTTATAACAGCAGAGCAGCTGACCACAGGATGATCAAAGTGTTACCAGAGTCAGAGGAGTTTTTGGTGCCCTTGCATGATAACAGTCTACTATGGCACTAGGATCATCCTAGGTGCAGTGTGCATTTGCACCTGGATGGTCCAACACTCATTCACCTCAGTGAATAATGCACTAGTTAAGTAAAATATAGATCTGTTATCTTTAAAGTATCAATGCACATGTAGACAGTAGGATAACTGCAGCATCCATCACTTATGTTTTCTCAAAGGAACATCAGGTATTTAGCCATGGTATAATGGCAGTGGAGGTGGACGTGGGCTGTGGTTTTCTGTTTGCATGAACAGACAGAGTTTGTGTGTCTCAGAGTCCAAGTTTTTTTTACAGGTATTTATTTTCACTGTGGTATTTTTATGTTGTGCATTCACAGGCCAGGCCCACTGAAACAGCTTTTGCACAGGTTGAGTCGGGGTCAGTACAACAGATTGATGTCACATCTATGCAGGAGCTGAGAATGGTGCAGCAGCACAGATAACAATAGGTGGGCAGACAGCTGCAGGACAGGTTGAATGTGCAACCTCACCCACAGATGAATCTGAGAATGTATAGTCTGAACCCTTAGCTTCCCCAGTGGAAAAATGCTGTCCCATGGTTATGACAATAAATTATACCATCCCAGAAGATTCAGAACACATCAGCACACCTTGCCTGATATCAGCATATCTGACCCAGAGCAGTTTCATAGGAGTTTGTGACATCTGTTTGGATCACATTTGCCCCTGACATGTGGGCAGTACTTGCAATCAATCAGAAGGTATGCCAAAGTGCCATATGGACACTGTTTCCTACTCTGTGTCATTGTTAAACATGCTCCAGTGCTGGTACCATTTCAGCTGCTGTCCAACGCCTCACTACCCTAACAGATGAGACCTAGTGCTATCAATGAGCAATAGATAAGAAAGAGTGACTGATGTCATGCTGAACATTTCAGTGGTCTGCAACTTCAGTATTTTTCATGTAATTTTGTTCATTAATACTGTTTTGCAGATGTGTGAATAAATTCTTTCACCTACATCTATGATTTGCAAAGTTATTGCACCTATATATCATTCCATTCTGACCTCATTTTCCTAAATACCTTGATTTACACATTATTATGTGGTCATTTGCATATATTCTCTGTTACACTACACCCCCTTCTATGCTACATGTTAGCCCAACCTGGGACTATGTATTACTACATCCCCACATGTGGTTGCATCCTGTACTACTTAACTACGAATCCTAGTCATTGTTATTTCTACACAATCTGATCTTTCTTTATAAGACAAAAAAGACCCACTTGGACTTGCAATGAACCTAGGGATGTATAACTTTTAACAGCTAAAGACAGTGAGTTCCTAGTTGTGAGAGCTCAGTAAAAATAGCTTTCAACTGTTTTCCAATGTAAAGAGAGGTGGTTGGAGTATTATGTGATACAGTGGAAGAGCGAACCATCCTGTGTTTAACCAAAATAAAAAAATCCATACCATAAGAGGGCAGCTCCACATATAATGTAGTGTGTAAACTAGAATGCCGAGCATCGGATTTGCACTAAAGACAATAGGAAGGCACTGTGTTTTTGCTAATGAAAGGCAGTAATGTTCCTTTCTAGGGGAATAAATGTGCAACTTCAGTTTTCTGTACCCTGATGTATTCTAATATGTGTTTTTGGGGCTATAGGTGTTACTGTTGGCCAAGAGGGAACAACAGTATACCCATACTTACTGACTTATTGTTATCAAGTCCTATGTTTTTCTATGATGATTAGTTTGTTAAATAATCATATTTATGCTTCTGTGTTATTGGAGTGCTTCCAGCACAGCCTCACAAACCTCATTTTTCCATAGTATAAATGTTAAGGCCTTTAGTCATTCCACTGGTGACATCTGATTCATGTTCTGCAAATTCTTTCCCAACTTTTAAAATTCTCTCTACAATCTGTTATCTCCCTTAGCAAACTGTTTCTAGAGCTAAACATAATATTCCAAACAGGAATTACCCTCTGGTGATTCTGTACCTTCACTTTACTTAATATGGTAAGTACATAAATGGTGTGTAGCCACATTTAATACATATGCTTTATGATACCTCATTCGTAGTTAATATATCAGTGTTACAGCAGTCATTTTGCCCTTTTCACAAGATCAGGTGTACATAGATTGACAGCAACAGTCGCTTCTGATTTTACAGGTGTATTGTGCATAGTACGTAAGTGGAAATCTGTAACACATGCCCCATAAAAAGTTTATACATCAAACATTTACTCATCTACAGCCTATTAGATGCATGCTTAGAACTGAGTTTATCATATTTTATTCAGCCTCTAAGCTTTGCAATGGATGATTGCAGTGCAAACACCACATACATTTTGAAACAAAGTCTACAAATTAAATGCAAAAGCGTATCTGTAGTCCTACATAATTATCTTATTGGTTTGGTCATATTGGAAGATCCCTTTATATAGTTAATGAGCCAGCTATCGTCACTTTATGTTCAATAACTGATCTAAAGAGATGACTTATTTGTCTAAGCTAGAATGAAATTTATTGTAGTGCACACTGTCAGACTCATTCAGGATAATTCCATATGCATTCCAGTCATGTCTGCAAGCTGCCCAGGTGTAGAATTCTCTACAGAAATCATTAACCTGCTCTACTTCTCTAATTAAAATAGTTTGTCATCTTTTATAATCCACAAGCACAAAAATGAATTCCTTTTATTGTAACATTTAGTACAAAATCTACACTATGGCAGCATTTCAAAATCTGCAATCCATTTTGGAGGAAAATTCAAATCTCTGATGTGATACTGCATGAATTAAACATTTTTAATTTATTGCAGTGGGAGTTAAATCTGCCAGTTACACAGCAGCTAGTCAGAATATGTTTTCTAGCAAATGTCTTGTTAGAAGCTGCTAGGTGCAAAGAGATGAAGACTTTTATGTATGCACAATGCCAGTTGTTTCTGTCATTATGATCCTTACCCGATCTTTATGCTTCTGCAACAGTACAACAGTGCCATGGAGACCTCACTATCACAATTATGCATTCCCCTTTTATAATGGATGTATTATTTTTCCTAATCCAAACTTACTTCCCCCTTTGAGAGTATTTTTTTAAAGCAGAAACAAGGATTAACCACTATACCTCATAAGAGGATTTAACTGCATTTGGCAAAGTTACTCAGTAACTAGGTTTTGCTTGCGTAATAGTCTGATGTTTATTTCAAGCTTTTCCACATGCAACATAATAACTCTGTAACTTAATTTTCTTTCTTAAGTATTGTTTAAAAAAAAGAAAAAAGAAAAACAGGTGAACAAATGTAATCAGCTTTAGTCTTACTTTGCATCTTTTCCTCTGATAAGCAAACAGAATTCAGAATAACGTACATGTGAAAGGGAGAGGTAATACAAATGTGTGCTTAAGCCTAAAATTTTCAAAGATCCTACCATAGACATAACATGTAAGAGTCCAGAATAATGTACATGTAAAAGGAAGACGTAGTACAAATGTGTGATTAGGCCTAAGATTTTCAAACATGCTACCACAGACATAATATGCAGGAGTCCAATCATGCTAGCAAAAGAAAGGCAAAAAGATTATGGGATAAAAGAGAAATGTAAATGAACTAGTTTATGCAAGGTTAAGAACCACTCTGAGTATAGCTTCTTTTTATGGAAATTCTCCTGTAAGGAAAATCTGCTCTCTAACAACCTGAAGAGGAAGAAGCAATATGCTGAAAACCAACCGTGACATCAGTTTTCATGTCCAGGCACCTGTGTTTTTATATTGCAACTTCATGTTTTCTCTCGGTTTTACTAATTTGATGGCATTCTATGCGACAATGCTGGGGTTATATGTGAAACATAATTTTCCCTGGAGGATATAAAAAGCAGATTCTCCTCCTTTCGCTACAGCATCAGCGCTGAAACCGTGACATCATCATGAAAAGTAAATAAGACTTACTGCAAGCGCTTAGATACTGAATGAAGGACTGGGATAATATTGCTGTCCACTAGAGGTGCCATCATTTTTTGCATATATATCATTAAGGTATGGCTAGTTATGGACAGCTCTGCAAAGACTACAGGAAGAGCAGCACAACTCCAGGTCTGGACATATTCCTGGAGAAGCACTAAAATGAAGAGGTTTCAGTTGCTTTCTACCCCTCTTTTCAACCTACCAGCCCCAGTTACATATGAGATACCCATGTAGCCGATATATATATATATATATATATATATATATATATATATATATATGTGTGTGTGTGTGTGTGTGCATGTGTATATTAACTATAGATCACTAACTGCAGGTGCTTCACATCCTTTTGAATTGAATCATAAATGTAAAAGATCCACAGTGTCTTTAGGGTAATATGCTCTGTACCTTACTATATATAATGGTGAAGTACTGATTAGCATGGATGTTGGGGGGGTGCATTGTCATAGTGCCATCCTGCCGTGCCTTACTATGTGTAATGGTGAAGTACAGATTAATATGGATGTTGGGGGGGCACATTGTCATACTGCCATCCTGTATTTTGAATGCCCATTGAATGTTGAAGTCATAAAATGTTATTACCATTACTACATAATGTAGTCCAGTGACACCCGGTCACATCCCAGAAACACATTTCAAGTTTCATCTTCTCACTGTTTGCATGCATAGTGATCTGGTATAAATACAAGCATTTTGAATTGCCAGATTATCTTCATTGGTTTAAAATGCTTAGAAAATATAACATCTAGTACTTTAATGCTCATGACAAGGGTGGATGAGCCATTTCTAAACATTCTGGTACAGATAACATAAGCATGTTGTCAATTCAGTTGTACAATATAAGCCTTTGGTAGTGAGTTAAAAAATAACTTATTGTGTTTAAAGCATGGCCAATATTCAGTAGTGTTTGCAAGATCTGAGCAGCATGTCCAGCTCAGTTTAGCAGCTGCACTGCTCAGTCATAATGTGATTTAGAGATCTGCATAATTAGCGTGTTTACAACTCTGATTAAATCCTTTCAGGAAATATTAAATGTACTGCCTACTGTGCAGTTATACCAACAGCAGATAGATCTTCCATTCACTACACTGTAGCTCTGTAGTACTGTGATATTACAATGAGTCTCCATTCGGTAGACTGTAGCCCTGTAGTACTGTCATATTACAATGAGGCTCCATTCGGTAGACTGTAGCCCTGTAGTACTGTGATATTACAATGAGTCTCCATTCGGTAGACTGTAGCCC
Organism: Protopterus annectens; assembly: GCF_019279795.1. Classification (NCBI taxonomy): domain Eukaryota; kingdom Metazoa; phylum Chordata; order Ceratodontiformes; family Protopteridae; genus Protopterus; species Protopterus annectens. The sequence continues at coordinate 1,602,162,072 of NC_056725.1, read as the reverse complement.
TGTAGTACTGTCATATTATAGTGAGGTTCCATTTGGTAGACTGTAGCCCTGTAGTACTGTGATATTACAATGAGGCTCCATTCGGTAGACTGTAGCCCTATAGTACTGTGATATTACAAAGAGGCTCCATTCAGTGGACTGTAGCCCTGTAGTACTGAGTTATTAGAATGATGCTCCATTCAGTAGACTGTAACTCTGTTGTACTGTGCTGTTACAATGATGGTCCATTCGGTAGACTATGGCTCAGTTGTACTGTGTTATTACAATGAGGCTCCATTCAGTAGACTGTAGCTTTGTAGTACTATGTTATTACAATGCGGATCCATTCAGTAGACTGTAGGTTTAACTTCTCCAAATATTGTGGGTTTCTAATACCCTAATGGGGATGGACCCCATTCCTAAGTCAAAATGTAATTAAAGTTCATGAAATTAGTATTGTTCCAATCTTAAATGCTATCTTCGCAGCAACTGAAATGTGACCAAATTTTACTTTTTCTGCAATTCAAACTCAATTCAGTAGATGTAGCTCTTTAGTACTCTGTTATTACAAGACTATAGCTCTTTAGTACCGCGTTATTATAATGAGGCTCCATTCAGTAGATTGTAGCTTTTCAGTACTGTGTTATTTCAATAATGCTCCATATAATGGTAGCATATCAAACTCTGACTGTAAATTCTTTTTTCTGAGGTCTATTGTTCCTACTACTATTGGAACCATCTGGGTAACCCACTTCCACATTGCCCTCATTTCTGCCTGCAAAGCCTGTTTTTTTATGGCTTTATGTTTCTCTGTATGTAAGATATGATAATCACTGGGTATAGAAATTTCAGAGATCAATGCTACTTTTGTCTTCTTTTTGTGGACTACTATATTTGGGTTTCTTGCATCTATTTTTGAACTGTTGGTAATGGGTGATCCCATTTAATATAAACTTCATCATTTTCTATAATGCTTTGTGTCTCATGTTTCCAATGCTTTTCAGCTACTTCAATGTTCTAATGTTTGCATAGTCCCCAGTGCAACAGTCTTGCCACATGATTATACCTTTCAGTATGTAGGCTTTATGTAATTAGGGTATCGCACCCAGCAAGATGTGCGACTGTTTCCAATACTGATTTACAGAACTAGTATGTGTCTGTTTCTCCTACATGTTCAATGAACTTTTTAAACCAATATGTACATACTCCACTATCCTGGGCCACCAAAATTAACCTCTCATCTTTTGGTTTTAAATTCACCTCTTCTTAACCATTCCTTTGACAGATCCTGATTGATATGAGGTTGTTTCAGCAGTTTTCTATGCTTGCAGCTATGTTTTTGCCTTTTCCACATTTTTTGCCTTCTCATCTGATCCTTCACTTTAGATTCTTTCTTTTGTTTTTGGCACATTCAGATACTGCCTGATTTTTGTCTACTTCTGGTTTAATTTCCATTTCTGCTTGACACTGATATGCTTCTGCTAAACTAAATAGGGAAGTCATCTTAGACTTGTTTTCTTCATGTTTTACAACTTACACTATGTTTGGATCTTGTGATGTCAGCATATATATATATGCAGTCCTACAAGTGAATATCTTTACATGTAATCAGTTTCAAAGAGCCCGTATCTTCTTCAGAATGGAGAATATATACACAAATTTTTATAAATTATTTGGTAAGTGTGAAGCATTGTTCTTGTTTTCCTGTCCAACCAATCCAATACCTTTTGGGGCCAGTCAGTCAACCCAAAACTGTAAGTTAGAACAGGGAGAGCAAATTGGTTAATAGCTTGGACTTTGTTCCTCGATATCAGAGCCATTTTCAGCATTAATTTTAGTCTTCTAAAATATTCCTTACCAAGTCTTGTTTGCTTCTGTTCATGTTTTGTTATTGATCCTTCTTCGATTCCTAATATTTATATACTCCCTCATGCTCAAGTTCCTTTATATCACATTCCTGTCCCAAATTGTTTCTTGGTGCTGCAGCTTTCCTGCTTTCAAGGTTGCTTTTGCATATTTATCAAGACCAAATGACATTCTTACTTCATCTGAGAAAGTTTTGACCACTTGCAGTTGTGCTTTCAGTTCCTCATCTGATGAACTGTGAAGTTTTAAAATCATCCATAAAAAGATCAGAAGTCTTTACACGTTGTTGTTTTCTTGGAGACAAATTGTAACCATGACTTAATCTGTTAAGTAGATGGCTTAATCAGTTAAGGGTAAGACAAAAGAGCAATGGTGACAAAGAGTCACCCTGGAATATCCTCCTTTGAATTTATATCCTTGGAATAATAATTTATCCTTTATCATAGTTTAGCTGCAGAGTGGTTTGTCACTGTTTCATGGTCACAAGGTCATAAGATATAAATAATGTAGGGTGTATCTTACACATCTGCAAGCACTCCTTTATCTATGAATGAGGGATGCTGTAAAATGTTTTTTGTAGTCAATACACACCTTACTTAGATTCTTTTCCTTTTTACAATTCTCTATTATGACTATTTAACAACAAATTATTATTTTTTCCATATGACTTTCTTTTATTAATCTTTTGTTCTATTGCCATGATTGTGATTTCTTCTTAATGACTGTAATTTCTATCAGCATACATTCCAGTATATAGTTTATATATGGTTGGAAGGCAAGTTATTAGTCTATAGGCTTTAAGATAGCTTGCAGGTTCATTATTAAGGAGGAGTGTCATTTTCTTGTTGTTAACCAGGTTGGTTAATTTTTGAGGTGCACATATACAGAGTTCTTACTCAGAGCTAAATCTTCACGTAAAGATATTAATACTTTTAGACAGAAGTTAGGTACTGCATCTGGGCCTGGGATTTTCCAGTTAGGAGCTTTTCTTAATTTTGTTTCAATTTCATCAGTCTTGTCACTCTGTTACAGCAGAAGAGCTACATTACCCTCTGCAAAAACAGGTATTGCTGGCTGCATCTGTTATGTCATCGTGCAAACATGATTTTACTGGACAATGACATCACATTTATGACTGGTAAGTTAAAATCCTTGTCTCACCATAATCCAGTACAATGTTTGCAGTACTGATGTCACTGTCCAAGTCTGCTACTCAAGGTCCAATACCTTGTTGACAAGACTCTAAGATACTTAAACTCCTCCATATGAGATCTGAAGACCTTACTAGCCTTCACCTAATCTCATACCTAATAATAGATACAGGCTTCTCAGATTGTTTGGCTTCCTTGGGATCACTTTATTGTGGCTGTCTTTGTCATATGTGGAGGGAATATGCTGCCAGTCTGCAATTTCTGCTATGTATGTGATTTTTACTGAGACACACTTAGTAGCAAAACTGAGAAAATGAGGATTAGTAAACATATGATTGCACACTGATCAATGTAGACATGCGGCATCCAAAGGCAACACAAAGACATAGTGGCAAGCCACTGAATTCACAATACTCCACTGTAAGGCATAAGTGGACATCTGTGACTCTGTGCAGTGCACGAGTGCTTGACAGTTATGTGAAATAAAAAACAGTCACTACACATGTCAGTGTATGACAATTGTGTGCTATGTGTGTTTCAGGACTGACATATATGATACAAGTGTTGCATGTGATACATGACCTTACATGTTTTATAGCATGTTTGGAGGACAAACACATAATATCAAATGGTTTCCAAGGTCTGCACCAAGAATGCCTAAGCATTTGAATGGAAGAAGCAATTACAAAGCTACAACTAAATGATGCTCAAAAGTTTAGAGGAGTATACTTCATAAATCAAGAGTGAGATTATTCAAAAGACAAATATTAAGTTTAAGTGTGCATGCCAAGGAAATGCAATTCATAAAGCAGCACAAAGCATAGTGTCCAAACTATAAGCAAATATCAGTTAAAGATTATATAATAAATCAGACTCAAAGCTAATAGGATTATAAAACAGTTTAAGAAACTCATTAATATACAGTGAAATGTTATTCAGATAAGCAGCTTATACCACTAAATTATTTACTAGCAGAAATGTTTGCACGTGAATTTAACACAATAATGCTGAATAATGCATCTACAGAAACAATCAGTATGCTAATCAGTAAAGTCATATACAGCCAAGGTCTGTGAGATGGAAAAGTTGACACTGAGCCCCTTACCCTATACGTGGTTCAGCTTAAAGTTGATGAGGATTAAACTTATTTCCATGAAGTTTAAACATGTTTGTTTTACTATTTAAAATCACTGCCAGTACAGTTTTTATTTGTACACAGGCAATGAATCATTATGTGTGGGCTTTTTTCATTCTTCATGAGTGTGTGGGGTAGATCCTCTACATCACTGGTACAGGAGAATTGCCTACAGGTTCCATCAATCTAAAGCTTCAACCAGTCTCTCTTACCTGGCTAAAGCTTCACAGACATTAGATTCAACAAATTGTAGGGGGAACCTCTGTAATCTTTCTTCATGCTTTGAAAAAAAAAAACAGGAGATCCTCTGTAGATACAAGATAGGCATGGAGACATTGAACAGTATCTACAACATAAATCAACATGATATGGCATCCTAGTACGGTAAAAAGGGGCCATCCAAGAAGAGACCAGTGTGTTTATTTTACAGTACTGTATGATCACAGGAATTTTTCAAAGGTAAAGGAGAAAGTCTGTGGGAATATTGAAGTTCTCATCACCAAGAAGTAGAGATGTGAGGAATCTGTACATGCTGCACAAGGTTTTTAGGATATCAACACAGACAGATGTGTATATTGGTGACTGTCCTTGCATACCAATGTTTGCACTCTTGACTACTCATAAAATTATGGTTGTGGGATAGGTTAGTACTAGGCTAACTGCCCTTAAGGGCCATTTTAAGATTACCCAAATATCCAGTTGGAAACTCCAACCCTACACCTTGTGTCTGGAAGGCAAGCACTTTAATCATCATGCCACCCTCTAACACTAAATACTAAGCACTCAGTCTGAAGACTGTTAAAATAATCTGAGGTCAGAATCTAACCCTCCACCTTCTGTTTATGAAATAAAGACCTTATCCATTATGCCAAAATCCAGCTCCCTAACAGTACCATGACAGCAGTGATCCTGTTACCCCATTTTAAGCTGTATGAATTTATACACAGGAGTTCAGCACTATACAGTAGCACTGATACAATGCCATATGGCCACAGGAGTTCCTAAATTTCTTCACCCCCAGCAAACATACACATCTGCAGTAAATTTGTCAACAGTGCCAGACCTGGTGGTGGCACATGCATGGACACCATGTGCAATGACATGTCTGCACTCTAATAAAATCCTGTCACCTCCACAAACAAAGAGCAATAGTTGCTGTGCCACTTCCTATGTCACATGCACGCTGATCTAATCGTGTTACATCAGCTACCTGACAAGCTGCAAAATTGATGTCTGTTGCCAGTACAGAAATGGTAGCTCTCATCCATGCCAGTTATATGATGAGCTAAAGCATCCATATTCAGCAAATTGAACCCGTGACATTTCAGAAGTGCAGTCAGCCACCTTCCCAAAATGTGCACCCTCACAGAACAGCACTGTCAGATCCATGACTCCCTCTGACACTAATAATTAGGTGCGTAATGACATTTTCCACATGACTTAGTTGAGAGCAGGACCTTCAGATTATGATTGTATTCACATGGTCCACAAATCATGCTGTTAAAATGGGTCAGTGTGTAGTACAAGTTTGCAGTAGGCCAGACATGTTCACAGACATCTCCAACCATGGGTGCCTGTTTAAAGTTCAAAGACTGTAACTGCAATTCTTAGTACTGTGAGAATTTAAATTAGATTAGGGAAAAAACATATTAACTCCATGAAAGTAATATCTCAAAGTATCACCACTGTTCCAAGGTACAGTGTTGTAGTTAGTGTGTGTGTGTGTGTGTGTGTGTGTGTGTGTGTGTGTGTGTGTGTGTGTGTGTGTATATATATATATATATATATATATATATATATATATATATATATATATATATATATGGGAGCCGTCAATAAGTTCAAAGTTTCACTACTTAGAACCCCACTTCACCGAGTCCACTTACTTTGGCAGTCACACTACAGTGCGGAATGGGAATATTCCCTTTCCCCTGCTGTAGTGCAATCTCGGAGTTGGTATATTTAATTAGGGGGGGTGGGGGGGGCAGCCATATGTTTTAGTGTTTTTTTTTTTTTTTTTGGGTAGCCCTGGGAACTAGACTTCAGTGAAAGTGCAATTTCATTTAAATGGACTTTCTCTGAAGTGTAGGGTCTACTGGTCTATTTCGAAGAAGTGTATTTTCAGTGTAAAGCAGTAGACCCATATATATATATATATATATATATATATATATATATATATATATATGTGTGTGTGTGTGTGTGTGTTTGCGTGTGTGTGTGTGTGTGTGTGTGTGTGTGTGTGTGTGTGTGTGTGTGTGTGTGTGTGTGTGTGTGTGTGTGTATATATGCACATATACATACACACACACACACACACACACACATATATATATATATATATATATATATATATATATATATATCAGACACTGAGCCTGATATCATGGGGTGCAGGGATGTGTACAGGATACAAAAACACTTTGAATAAGTAACAGCAAATCCTAAAATCTGCTTTTTGCTGTTGTTGGAATCAAACTTGCATAGCAGTGATCCTGTTACCCCATTTTAAGCTGTATGAATTTATACACAGGAGTTCAGCACTATACAGTAGCACTGATACAATGCCATATGGCCACAGGAGTTCCTAAATTTCTTCACCCCCAGCAAACATACACATCTGCAGTAAATTTGCAGTGTTGGGTTACATACTTCAGGGACACAGCCCTCCATCTATATTACAGCTGGATCACAACATTATTGGTCATCTATAAAATAGACATGCTATGCAGAGACTGATCAGAGCACCTCACCCACTCACTGTCACTCCTACCAGAATCTTCAAAATCATGTCCAGTGGTGGTCTCTCTCATACAACCACTGTCTTTGACCTTTTATATCATTTGCATGAAAAATGCTGCATACATCATGATTGTTATAGAGAAATTTCCCATTAGTTGCAGGGAATACAAGCTCCCAACATCGACCATATGTGCATTAGCCTGACAGCGCATGCCATAATTTGTGAGATACCATCATCATCATTAGACTCTGTCACTCCTATACTGAGTCAACATATATTGCCAAAATACTGGCTGACAGATTCAGTGTCAGCTTTACCCTCTCCCCTCATTAATGGACCAATCACAATACCGGAAGAATGCCAGGCACCCAGCATTACTGCAGCACAGGTTAAAGCTGCATTATTCAAGGCTAAGAATACAGCTTCTATGGGACCCAACAATATCCCTGGCTGTGTTCCACATGAACTACAAAGTGAACTGGCACCACATCTGTGTGCCCTGTTCAATCACAGCCTCACCTCAGGCTTTGTCCCTACAGAATGGCACACTGCTACAGTCAAAGCCTCACCAGCAGACCCCATACACTCTAAAACACATATTACCACTATGGTGGTTTCAGCCACCTATGACATCTGTTGACCTACAGCCTGCCAAACACAGATGTACAATGCCTCCTCCAGACACACACACACACACACACACACACACACACACACACACACACACACACACACACACACACACACACACACACACACACACACACACTCAATGGCCTGGGCCACATTGGCACTGAGAAAATCTGTCACACCCATACAAGAAACATTCTCATGTATCACTGCTCAGGTACAATGCTAAGTATATATTGCAGTCTTACTCCAACATCCTCATAATGAAGGAACATTTATCTTCAGTAATGATGACATACCCATCAACCACCTGTATTTGCGACTGTGTCACTAGCATACCTTGAAGAATTACAGTAGGTTACTCACAGAAAAGCAAAATCTTTTTTTGAGGAGAGTCTGCAAAATATGGAAAACCTACAACAATCCTCAAATGATAAAGTCTGCGAGGATACTACCTTAGGTGCTGGTGTCTTCCTTGGCTTATACTGGTATGGTACTGTGCAAGATGAAAGTTGTCCATCAAGTGATGGTGGTCAAAGCATGTACACTTTTAAGGTTGAAATCTCTACTAATAATGACTCCAAACTGTACGATACAGTTTGCAGGTGTAATAGATATCTCATGACTGCATACGTTTTCCCAGATGGAAATATAAAATACTACATATATCAGTACACCAATCCAGTATCCCTTCCATTTTAGAAGATAATCTGCAGACATAATAAAGCATCTGTGGACAAATAAGCATCTTTTTATTGCCCAGACCAACTATCCTTCTACTTTTCAGAGGGATATGATGGGGATAGCTCAATTTAATGTCTTACAAAGAGGACATATGTATTTTCAAGCACAAGATATTATATACGTTTCATGATTCAATGATCTTAGGACCAGTAAAAAATTTCAGACAGTGACAAAAATAACTGCAGAAGTGTATTGCAAAAATTGCTGGAAAACTAAAGCATTTGGTGTCCAGTACCACCACCCTTTAAAAGTTCTTTATGCTATATGCTACAGCTTATGGTAGTCACATAACTTAGACAAGTGTGCTGATGTGAAAAAGCTTTTATTCAGAGTTTTTCCTTAAATGCACTGCAGATTAAAATTTACACACTACATGTCCAAGAACTTTAAACATTACAAGCACTGCAACACATGCATAATAGACATCCATTTATATACCCCATTTTGACAGATTGTGCTAAAAATGTAATTATCTGGGACTCTTTTGCTGAAAATGAGCTTATAAATCAATGAAATTTGCTTCGTAGAAAATATATATGACAGTTACATTTAATTCCAGTTTTTTTTTAAATGCAAGGACATAAATTGCATATGCACACACACACAAACACACACACACACACACACACACACACACACACACACACACACACACACACACATATATATATATATGTGTGTGTGTGTGTACATACATACATACATATATAGATAGATATACATATATGAAAACTGTCCCAGTAAAGGTGTTCATTTGCATTTCATTATGTTTTAAGTGTATCCCCCGGATTCATGAAGCTCGGCGCAAGGCCGTTGTAAGGCTTGTGTTGGCCGTGCGGCGTATATATGGAGTAGTAGCGCCATATGCATATTAATGAAGGCATGCAGCCGCCACAGCCACGTGCATAGGAAACGTGCGCGAGTGCATGGGGCGTAACGAAGTTGCAGAGGGAGGCATGTCAATGTCGGCTGTCTATGAGCAACATAAACTGCTGAATATTATAGTCTGCCTGCAGTAATAATCGCACCTATCAGTGTCCATGGAGACTGAAACGTATACAAAGCATGCAAGATAGTCCCTGCAAACAGAAAATGAAGAAGCAAACACAAATGCATGATAGGGAATAACAGGTCCCTACCCTTGAACAAATGACAGAAAAAACATGTGCCCGTAGTCCAACGTAGTGTTGATAGCTATACCATGTGGAAGTGAAACATATCATATGCTAGTGCGCCGCCAGGAGGTACTTCCAGCCCAATGGAGAGGGTTTCCAGCTGACCCATAATGTGAGGGAGGGTACATAGCTGTGCAGATGTGTCCATAACAAAATACACAAGGAGAAATGTAGATATATGTAGTGACTGTATGTCTGAATCATATCCCACAAGGGATGTAATAGTCACATACAAAAGGTATGTCTGTATCCCACATAACAAATGTGATAGGGAATAGAATACACATGTAAACGAATCAGGAACATAGAAAAAGCTACAACAATAAGGACACATGTAGGCTGAAAGGAACAGTATGACCCGTACCATCGACTAAGAATACCACTTGTCCCACTTTGCGAGCGACAGTACCACTGCGGCCAGATGTGTCCTGACACAAGCTTGTAAACATGGCAAATGTGCAGAGATTATAGGACATAATTATCCCTCAGACGTCATGTAATAGTGGCATTAAACAGTTGTTCTCCACACGTATATTACATAAATGTCATAAGAAAAAGAATAAGCCACTGAAATGCTACAAGACTAAAGCTTAGATATAGACAAGAGTTGTAAGTTCTATCTGCCGAACTGACCATGGGTATGTGTCGGCATGTAAAATGTGTTGTGTCCCCTGCAAATGTTACATTGTGGCCAATTGAAAAGGAGGAAACAGTACTGTAGACTGTGGGGAGGCATTGTCCACAACAGTCGGATATGTGGAAGGAATAGCATGGACATAGGAAAAGGTGCCATCCCCCCAATGAGTATAACAGGTCTGCAAAACCCGGGAGTCATCGGTAGAAGCCAAACTAGTATGTGACACAGCTGAACGGGTAGTACCCGGGTATACCAACTAAGTCGTGAAAGTGAAGTATGGGCATGTACCTATGTGTGTGAGGTATAGCACGTGGGAAGCAAACATGGCAGGGTAGTCCACACAACCATAAAGGTACCCGACACCTGTAGGGCAGTCAATGTGCTACTCTGGCCGTGTCATGGCCCAACAACAAAAGTAGTGAGCTATCGGATGTGAGTAATTTGCATGTGAGGGGTGGATGGGTAATGGTAAAACCCGCAAAGGCGATACTGTGTCGTATGCAGAAAAGGTGAACCAGAGGTATAGGAGGGGGCAGCGGGTGAAGTGGACATAAACACAAACACATGGAGAAACAGCTGTAAGACAAGCAGACAGGCCATAGTGTAGAACACAATCCCACAAACATATGTATCATGTAAATGTGCAATCAAAATGTATAGATATGTCACTGTCACATACCCACAGGTTGGTCCTGATGGAACTGGCCATAACAAATGCAACACACCTGGCTGCATAATGGGCTACCCAGCATACCCTCCACATCACACAACCCACCCCCATAACAGAACGTCCACCAAATCCACCCGTATGTGACCCACTGGTTCGTTGCAGACACAGCTACACATACTGACCCCTACGCATATGTTGTAGGTATTGTCACCCTAGGCAGTGTCAGGATAGCAAACCATGTATTCCCTGCATGTTAAACCCCCTGCACATTTTCATAAAGCCAAAATACATTTCGATATCGTTTCTGTGTGGAATGGTCCAATTTCTGGAATATCCCTTACGGGATAAGTAACCTGTGTAAATAGTAGAATGGGTATGATGACAAGATGTCCAATCCTGTACATATCTGGACACAAGTCAGAATGTGAAGTAGAGGTCCAAGACACTGTCCAGACCTGAGTGGTCATGCATAACCTAGTACCCAGGATAAAACACCTTCCTGTGACGCACGTGTCCCCACACAAATATGCAGGAGAATATATTGCACACTCGCATAGTGGCAAACGGCAGAAGGGTGAGGAAGACACCTGACATTAACAGGATAACCCTGATGAAGTGTGAGGGATACCTAGTGTGTGCCGGCATGACCGACCATACCTGACAACCTGTGTGAGCTAGATATCTGGACAGAGCCGTGAATACAAGTGAGACAAAGGTACAACAGCAGGTACAATATGCAAAGATAGCTGTTAGAAGTTATTCATGTATGTGCAGTCTGAGTACTCGGGAAGTCCACTGGGTGAAGAAGTGCCCAGTAACAGCGGAGGCCCGGGTAGAAAAGCTCCACAAGCAATACAAGGACATAAAGGCTACATAATGTTAAAGGTAAAATACAAGAGTAAAAGGCATACAGTCAGGAAATACACATGCATAAAATGTGCATAATAAGACAGTGCAAATCCAGAGTTTTGTAGTGGTAATACAGAAATTTACAACAATGACATACTTGGAGTCAAGTGAGTGTCAGCTAAGTCTGGTTAAGCTGGAGGGTAGAGAGGAGCAGGAGTATGGAGAGCTCAGAGGAGTGAGATCCCTAGAATGTATAACAGGTGCAAGCAGGAATATATCCATGTGGATGGATAAACATAGATATATCATAGAATGACAGTTTGCACAATGGCATTAATGTCCGGAGTATGAAGTCTGAAACTCAACTGTCTGCCAGCACGTCCCGACACCTGTCCCTAATGTTGAGCTACTGCTGTGCCAGAACACAACAGCGTATTACAGAGGTTCGTACCATATCACTCAACTGTCCAGATATTCGCAGAATGACCAGAGTGTTGGCTCATATTGTTGTGTGCCTCCGACAATCTGCGTCTGTCTGGTAAATAGGTGTGGATTGACGTCATGAAATAATGAGGATTAAGTATAACACTCCACATCCCGCAGAAGAGTCATGATAATGCAAAACCTAGTATTCTATCAACGTTATAAGCTTGTAAGGAAACTAGTTAAAATGTGTCCCTCTTACTCGCTCCATCATGTAGGGTTTGCGCAGATTTGTTGCTCAAAGAGGTTGAGAGGTATGGTCCGTACATATGTACAGTAACAACCCATGACATTTGTGTAATGTACAACTGCATACCTGTAGTCACATCATGTCCAAGAAAATAATCCCCATATGAATGAATACAGGTAATAGTCAAATGTGAATGGGAATCCCCCCCCTCACAGTGGAGTATGGACCGTAACAACCCCACCCATAATATGTACAGCCAACAGAATAAGCTCCTGATAGGTGCCCAAACACATGTGTCTATAAATACAGGTAAAATGTTCATAATAGGGAGAAGCTCCCTGTCCACATGCTTCATCTGACATTTGAACTCGGCCAGGGAAGTTCCATTCACCAGGCGGAGAAGCCTATACCCAGATCACTACATGAACACCCTGACAATCAGAAACGTGTATGTGATACGACTATATGCCCTGGTGTTCTGCATATCCTCGAAGTGATTAACAATGCAGCTGGGGTCCACAGCAGTAGGCAATAGGGAATGTGTAATATGTAGTACCGCGTTTCTCACAGCAGGGGAATGGATGCCTGTGTTGTAAGTGAAGCGGTGAGGCGTATGTTGATGTAGCTAAGTACTATGGGTATGCATATCAATGAGGCAGAACAGCAACAGAATATTGTTTCCGGCATCTGTCCAACGTGAATGCAGTCCCGGTTGACCTACGACCACTGCAGATATCCCTGTAAAGTGTAATGAATGCGGTCATGCTGTACACACAGTTAAATACGTAAAGGTGAACCGTGTGTTTCACACCAGTCCGTAAACTGGACTACAGATATGTAAGTGTTACAGTCAGAAGTATGAAAGGCCGTGCAAGCACACATATCTATTAAACAGATGTAACCCACAACATGCATATGCAAGTGCGCCTGTGCGTGTGTGATCCGCTCACAGCATAGTAAATGAATGCTGTTTCCCCCACGTTATATATACATGGCTCAAACTTGTTAACCCCGTAAAGTATGAAACCAGACAAAGCCATGCAAACTACTGGTACAAATAGGGCCAATCCCCAGATATGTGCCAGAACAAACATAGAAAGTGGATAGAATAACGGGTGTGTCAGTAGCATGGATTCTCTGAAGGGTATGCAGTCGTAACCTGAACTGCTTGCCAGTATTTCCCAATGTAAGTCTTTAATGAAATGCCACTAAATTGCCAGATAGACACAAGGTTATGAAAAACACACCGAAGATAAAGAGGCAACCTGCTGTACATTCTGCGGCAATCTGTACAGTGGAAAGGTATGGTATGGATATAGATATATGTGAATACACATAATCCACAGACGTAAACCAAAGCAAATTATGAAATGAGGACTGTACATGTATATATGTATACACAACAAACATATGTCCCGTAGATATGACATATGTACATAAATAGGCCACGGCATAGCTATTATGGGTAGACAAACAGACATGCACGAAAGGTGAATAAACCGCTGCTTTCCAAACCATTGGCCAGAAAGTGACAGTCCGGCAAGTTCTACACTTTAAACATGAATATAGGTGTCCAATGCAGGACCCCAAAAATTGATCCATACGTAGTGTCAACCGTCATTGACGCAAAAGAAGTGACCTCAGCAAATACGATATAGCTGTACATGCAACAGTAGCAGGTGCAAGGGTAATAACACGTGTCGATAGAATGTATGATGTACGAACTGATATCCGGAGAGTGGGGAGTGCTTATAAGTGTCTCCACACTTTAGTACCACTCACATTAAACATGTGTAATGGGTACTGTGGAGGGGTGTCAGGTATGGGAATCATGGGTATGCAGAAATGGGCCTAGGTGTTGTTTGGCACAGATTTATTAGGTCCGCCCCGTGGGAGTGATGTGGGTATAGCAAACGCCTATATTCTCAATAATGGGGCAAACCATCCACTGGATATTGCGTAAACCATTGTGGGAATATGCAGGGCCCTATATCAGTGTCATGTAGGTGATTATCATGGATGGACATGCGTACGACCAAGATGGTAACCATACCTGGCAAACTGGCAGAATAAGACAGCTGCACTAAGGCATAGTACATGAAATACAAATAAGGACTATATTAGATATACCCCAGACAAAGTCAGAACGTTGATAGAATACTGACGTAGTCAGGAATACGAATGTTATGAGTGTTACTAATCATGACATAGAAATGTCAGGCACTATTATCTAACCGCACAGTTCGTAATGCCTTGCCAGTAATTTACCAGAAAGGCACATTATTATGACAAATGTGACAAGAGCAAAGGTCAAACGTCAAGGCATTTACCCATAATTTGTACAGGTGAGAGGTATGAAGGTAACCTGTCCAAAATACATGTACAGAACTAGTGATACTAGGTGGACAGGTGAGAAGAAAGACATCAGGACAAATGACAAAACATGTACAAGTCATAAGCATGTACGCCGACAAATGTGAATGACAACGTATGCCCTGTGAAAGTCAATGTGGAAGGTTAATAGACACAAAAGAAATGTGTCCCTCAGGGTGTCATGCAGTGTCACCATTACAATGTCCAGTCCCCCATGCTCATACGTGAGCTCTGCCACTGACGGAAAGTGCAAATACCGGCGTACACATAAGGTACATGATTGAATAATAAGTGTGGATAAGCAGCTGTTGGCCTTTGTGAGGGATACAACCCTCTGGGTGGGTGTGTCCTGCAATATAAATGTAATGGCATCTGGCCTGTGATGCTGCCATACAGTGTGTGTATTGGTGTCAGAAAATTGATATCTTGTATCAGACACATACTCCGCAACTGTACAGATTTACACAGAATGTGCAGAGTTTTGCCTCATATGTTTGGTGTGTTCCTCTTAAAATCAGTACCATTCTGGCAAATTCCTGAGAACTGAAGTCATTAAATAATGACAAACATGTGAGTTTAAGACACCAAATCCGTCAGAAAAGTCATACTAATGCAAAACCTATTATTGTGTCAACTATCACCGTTTGTAAGAGCAATATTTAAATTCTGCCCCTATGTGTCCCACTATCAGTTAAGGCTTTGTCCAGATGTTTGCTCTAGGAGGTTGAGTGGTATGATCAGAAACAGATACATGTGTGAGGAAACAGCATTATCGAATACAAGATAACTCAGAAGGTATGAAAAGCGCTGCAGTAGGACGTTCAGTACTGTCCACAGGTATGTGCTGACATGTCAAATGACACAGCAGTCTACATGAAGTACCTATAGGGCTGTCACCTTTACAAATGATGATAGTGGGACATACCCACAGCCATGCACACAGCACAAATAGACATACATACAGCAAATCTAGGCCATGATACATGAAGCCTCCGGCGTGTACGAGTAGAGTGAGAGTACAGCAAGGATAGATGTCTGCCAAGCTATACAGCAAATGCCTGTAAGTGCGTGTAACACCGCCAACAACGTTGCACTGACAATGTTGGGATTTGCAACATACCCCATTGGTATGTGAAAGCTATGCAAATATGTGATACATGAAACAGTCAGCTGTCCATGCAAGAGCAGAGTTATGTGCAGAAATTATATATATATATATATATATATATATATATATATATATATATATATATATATATATATATAGATAGATAAATACAGACATACACACACAGACACACACGTGGCAGGGTTGTGAGCAGAACACGAATGTAACCACTGTACCACACAACAGCATTACACAGTGACAGAACGTGCAACCGTGATTAGTAGATCACGGGAATCACACAGGCATACGTCTAGCCTGTAGACAGCGGCATCAAAGGCAAAGACGCCGCACAGATGTTATGGTGAGTGAATACTGTAAAAGCAATGTACTGTTGTCATGCAGCTGGAAACACACACTTGGCAGAACTGGGAGTCGAACATACATCTAACTACCCTATCACACTACAGCATGACGCATTTACAGAATGCGCTACTGAGATTACTAAACACAGCAGTCCCACAGGCATTCTTCTAGGTGCGTGTCAACATCCGCAAAGGCAAAGATGTCAGCAGGATATATCTGTGGTGTGAAGCATCTAAAAGCATAACCTGAGTCCCCAGGCGGACGGGAGCATGCGCACACACACTTGGCAGGGCTGGGAATTGAACTTACACCTAACTACCCTATCACACTACAGCATGATGCATTTACAGAACGCGCTACTGAGATTACTAAACACAGCAGTCCCACAGGCATTCTTCTAGGTGCGTGTCGACATCCGCAAAGGCAAAGACGTCAGCAGGATATATCTGTGGTGTGAAGCATCTAAAAGCATAACCTGAGTCCCCAGGCGGACGGGAGCATGCACACACACACACACACACACACACACACACACACACACACACACACACACTTGGCAGAACTGGGAATCAAACTTACACCTAACTAACCTATCACACTACAGCATGACGCATTTACAGAATGCGCTACCGAGATTACTAAACTCATCAGTCCCACAGGCATTCTTCTAGGTGCGTGTCCACATCCGCAAAGGCAAAGACGTCAGCAGGATATATCTGTGGTGTGAAGTGTCTAAAAGCATAACCTGTGTCCCCAGGTGGACGGGAGCATGTACACACACACACACACACACACACACACACACACACACACACACACACTTGGCAGGGCTGGGAATCGAACTTAACCTAAGTACCCTATCACACTACAGCATGACGCATTTACAGAACGCGCTACCGAGATTACTAAACTCATCAGTCCCACAGGCATTCTTCTAGGTGCGTGTCAACATCCGCAAAGGCAAAGATATCAGCAGGATATATCTGTGGTGTGAAGTGTCTAAAATCATAACCTGAGTCCCCAGGCAGACACACACACACACACACACACACACACACACACACACACACACACACACACACACACACACTTGGCAGGGTTGGGAATCGAACTTACACCTAACTACCCTATCACACTACAGCATGACGCATTTACAGAAAGCGCTACTGAGATTACTAAACACAGCAGTCCCACAGGCATTCTTCTAGGTGCGTGTCGACATCCGCAAAGGCAAAGATATCAGCAGGATATATCTGTGGTGTGAAGTGTCTAAAATCATAACCTGAGTCCCCAGGCGGATGGGAGCATGCGCACACACACACACACACACACACACACACACACACACACACACACACACACACACACTTGGCAGGGCTGGGAATCGAACTTACACCTAACTACCCTATCACACTACAGCATGACACATTTATAGAATGCACTACCGAGATTACTAAACTCAGCAGTCCCACAGGCATTCTTCTAGGTGCGTGTCGACATCCGCAAAGGCAAAGACGTCAGCAGGATATATCTGTGGTGTGAAGCGCTTAAAAGCATAACCTGAGTCCCCAGGCGGATGGGAGCATGCGCACACACACACACACACACACACACACTTGGCAGGGCTAGGAATTGAACTTACACCTAACTACCCTATCACACTACAGCATGACGCATTTACAGAATGCGCTACCGAGATTACTAAACACAGCAGTCCCACAGGCATTCTTCTAGGCGCGTGTCATCATCCACAAATGCCAGGACACTGGCAGGGATTGTATAGAGAGTGTACGATCAGACATAGTACTGTCCCATGGTAGACGTACACAAACACACGGCAGTGGTGTACTCGGGGCAAGTATACATGTATGGAGCACTACAACAACAATACATAGACACAGTACGCACCACAGACAGTACACCCTTCAAGATAGTCACCCAGTGTGTACTCGGTAGGCATCCATCCTGACGTTGAATACGGAAATCTGTTGCCTGGATGACCACCATGGCAATACAGCATGTCAACGGCCATGCCCATGCACAGAGGGACATCACCGACAGAAGGTGTCACTGGCCATGGCCGCACACCTGGTAATATACGTCAGTTCGGACTGTACTGTGTGTCGATCTACACAACGGCGTACTGGGCATGCTCACACACTTAGCTGTTGCAAAGGGCCGTCTTGCATGCAGATGGAGTGTAAACACGGAAGGTGTCAGTTTGGACTGTACCGTGTGTCCATCTACACAACTGCGTACATGGACTGTACTGTGTGTCCATCTACACAACAGCATACTGGGCATGCTCACACACTTAGCTGTTGCAAAGGGCTGTCGTGCATGCAGATGGAGTGTACACACAGAAGGGCACAGTACAGAAGGGCACAGTAAGGTATAACTGTCCTCACGCACAGGGCGGTCACACATGCAGTGACCTGTACACACTCAGCTGCCATCACAGCTGTCACAGGTGCAGGTCACACACGTACACACTGCAGTGTACACTGTAGCTGTCAAGTCATCACCATGTCATTGGTGCAGCAATACACAGCCTTACAGTACCACAACACCATGTGACACATGACCACTGGGCTGTACAGAGGTGTACACCAGCTGTGCAGAGTACACATGTACCAACAGGGATCCAACAGGTGTTATGCATTGCAACGATACCAGTATACATGAACAGGTCAGCTGAAGACATACCACGGCCATTACACAGCTGTGACACATGACTGTTGCTGTACACCAATGAACACACGTCTGGATATGTCATACATGTGATTGTGTGGATTTGTGCATGGACTGCACACACAACACATACATACATAGCATAGCCTTTGATGTACCTCGTGCATAACAGTGGCCTAAGCAATGCTACGCATGCAAATGGAAGATGGGTCCATGTCTGTTGAATGCTCACACTACAGGGGATAGCAATGTTGACCGGGGCACATACCCTTGTACTGGTCGCCTGTGACACCCGTGATATCATACCACAGTCCATGTGTTATGTATGTCAACACACATGTCCAACAATAGCAATGCATACAAACATGGCAACAGGAGACACATATGATATCTGTACTGTGCATGCAGCAACCATGCATGTGCAGTGGCCGATGTCCGTAACATAGTTGCACCTAACTACAACATGCAGTCGCAATGCAGCCCCATCATTGACACCTGTATACGGTGACATACAAACAGCACGTATGGAGGGATGTGTGTACATAAAGTGGTGAACCACCTGTGTAGATGTATGTGTGCAGGGGGTGGCTCACAGTTGTCACACACCATCCTATCATGCCATGTGCAAACAGTACGCTATGTCACTGTTACGTGACGGTGCTGACATAACGCATACACAGCAGTCAGGTGTTACCAACTATATGTCACATGGCACCTGTAACACCTACAACCTCCCGTGTGCATGTAGCAGCACAATTGCCAGACATAGCATTGGTACACATAATGCAATAAATACCGCTGCATGTCTATCAAACGTGTCATCATATGGCAGGTGTATCATTCCCAGCACTGCCATGTGTGTCTGAATGTGTGACCAGAGATGCCACATATCGTGGGGATTATGTCCCAGTTGTTACACATCCCTGTACTCCGTTGTAGAGATCTGTACATATGTCAGTGTGGGAAGCATGACGTTGGCCGGTGTGGTGCATCACACACGTCGGCTGTCCGTATACACATGTGTGGTCACCACAGTGTGTGTGTGTATGTATGTATGTCTGGTGCTTGGTGTGAGGGTGTATGCTAATATACAGTGAGAAATGATCACTAACCCCACGTGGTGACTAACCTGTAATGGTGATGCAGTGCACTACCCTGTTGATGCCATAGGTCCCAGCCATACTGGCTACCTGTGCATGTTCCTTCTCTGTGACATGTCGTGTGGGTGCATAGTACTGTGAGGGTGATGACCACATAGGCAAGGGTCCCCACCTCAACACTATGGGGTGTGCGTTATAGTG
This sequence comes from Protopterus annectens, assembly GCF_019279795.1. NCBI lineage: Eukaryota > Metazoa > Chordata > Ceratodontiformes > Protopteridae > Protopterus > Protopterus annectens. The sequence continues at coordinate 1,602,141,984 of NC_056725.1, read as the reverse complement.
GTGTACACCCCGTGAATGTGGCCATGTTTCCGTACTGTTACAGGGTCCTACTGCTACACAGTGTGGCCTCCAGCTACCAAGTGACACCTCACATCATCATTGGCCAGACCGCTGTGTACAACCCCTGCACCATGTCACCATACCTGTAATGTGTCCTGCTATGTATGTCATGTCTCTGTCCACTGTAGCCTGTGGCACTGACCACATGCATCAGGTGCAGTATATGTGCGGACATCTGTGTCATGTTGGTGTTTTCAACAGTCAGGTTGAGGGTACATGTAGCATGCTGATATTGCCAGACGTGCCTGTGAGTAATCCACAGTTACACGTGGGGGACTGCAAACACTGCTACCTGTAGGCACATGCAAGTACACCATAGGAGGGAACCAGGGTATCACAACCAACATGGTGCTACAGCTGTAACCGAGACACATACCGTGAACACATCACAATGCATGCTGCACCTGAACTACATGGTATGACCGGTGCATGTCGACAGTACACAACTTATGTCACATACACATCTCTCAGTATTCACACACAACCACTGCAACATACACATCCCTCACTATGCATACACAGGTAATATTACATACACCTCTCACTATTCTGTTCACCCTGTGCATCAGAATATTTGAGCATATCCCTGCACCGATGGTGTGGATGACAGGGATGCGGCACAGGCTTCATCATATACACAGGGTGATATGTTTCCCAGGGGCATAGGCTGCACCAATGGATGACATCATGTGTGTGTGTAAGGGCCAGTGATTTGATTGGACATGTCTGTTCAGAATGCATGTGGATGTTGTGGAGCACTACAGTTGTGTTTGCTGTGTGCGTGTATGTGTGTACACAGTGCTGCCATTTGTGAGGCCTACACAGGGTATAATTGACAGCTCCAGATTGTACAGACCAGGTTGTACAGCTCACTGTGTCCATCCATGGCCACTTGACCTGTGCCTGCCTGGGGTTGCACGGGCACTACCAGGTGGAGGTACAGAGTGGCTACTGTCCGATGACACATGTCCGCTGGAACCGTGTCCCCACAGAGAATGTCCAGGGCCATGTCCACATGGCCTGCTGTGTCCTGGTGTGGACAGTGCAGCACCAGCTGCACTGCTACTGCTACCGGCACTATAGGAGCGGGCATGTGAGGTGGCACGCTCACGTCGACCTACACTAGGTGGTGTTGCTGGCCTACGTCCATGTGGCCAACACCTAACTCCTACCAGATGTTCCAGCACAGACAGCTCATGCTCGCGGATTGCCATGCCACGGTCAAGGATTCCGACCATGTCACCCAATTGCCTATCCAGAACATCAGCAATCTGCTGTTGAGCATTTGCCAATGCCTGGATGTTGTCATTTAGGGTACAGATAGCAGCCCTCTGCAGCCTCTGCCCTTCTCTGTTCTGCCGTTCAGCACATGCCTGTGCTGCCATTACAGTCTGGAACATGCATCTGGTGATACCAGCTGCTGCGCTCTGTCCTGCCGGTGCATGTCTGCCAGAGGTCCTCCTACGAGCAGCACCAGCCACATGCCTGTGTGGCACATCTGCAGTCATTACACAGACACCATGGTGTGTAGACACACCTTCTGTAGCCACCACACGTTCCTGTTCCACGCTAACAGACGCTGACTGTCCTTCCTCTATGGCCACTGGTGATGCAGTATGTGTTGGCAGCAGAACTGTGTGCGGGGAAGAGGGGGACATAGCTGGGATGGTAACCACTGGCACAGATTCAGCCCCTGACAACCCTGCCTGTACCTCATGCATATGTTCATCACCGCTAGTATCTGTGGGGACACTAACATCAGATGGACCGCAGGAGGGTAACGCACCTACATCACCTGTGAATGCAAAGAAATACTGTAAAGTACAATAGACACAGACACAGACACACACAGACACAGACACAGACACACAGACACACACAGACACAGACACAGACACACACAGACACACACACACACACACACACACACACACACACACACACACACACCATGCATGTGATTTGACAGATGACATGCAGCATGCCTGTGATACAGCAGAGGGCATGCAGCTCAGACATTGATAGTGTTAGTAAGCATACCTCCCTGGGGTGCACACTACAGCAAGCAGGTGTCATATCAGTAGCCATGCAGTTCACACAATCATGGTAGTATGTATGCATCCCCGTGATACACCATGTGGCCCAGAATAGGATAACAGTACACATGGCTGACGTGATCTTGACATGTAATCTGCTGACATGTGCATTAACATACATACATGTCTGACACAATGGTGTCCTGACACATATACAGCATCATAATGGGCTTCACATTGCAGTGTTGTCTGTATGCCCTACAGATAGAATGCATGTTTAGCAAATGTGCATGAGCATGGGAGGGTAGTGTGAGCCATCTACATTGCTATACAGTGTGAAGTACAGACACTGTGCCATTGCATGGCATCATAAGGCATCTATATTGCTGTAGAATTCATAATATGTACACATTGCATAGCCATAACTGCATTCTATGACACAGTCATGATGTTCAACAGATCGTATATGGTAGACTTCAGTGACACCTCCAGTAGCTGTGCACAGGCTTTTAGGATGTCCAGTGTACCACATCAACTGTATAATCGGTCAACTAAGGCTATAATTGGACCATGTGTGGACAATGTGCAACAGGGTGTATACACATCCCATCTACTGTGTGGCTACATGTCTCTGGCCATCCCCCATGGCCATGTGTGCACATGTGTTGGCCAAATGTGTGTGATGGCCATCTATCTCACATGTCTGTGTTGTCCCATATGACATACACCCATAGATGTCAGATATGTCACAATCCATAGGGCTATGCAGACAACGGGTTGTATGTTTGGTATGTGGGGTATAAGTCATGTGATAGTGTGACAATATTGCAGACAGAACACTACGTGTCTGGGACATGTCAGGTGGCACATCACAATGTGTGCACCCAATGCAGGGGCATATGACACAATGGTGACACCTGTGGGCTGCCCATATCACAGCCCACTGTGTGGTACTGTGTGCGTACCACACATGTTGTTCCAATGCATACTACATATGCCTCCATTGTAGAACACCTCCACCATTGTATGCACAGCTGACCACACATGTCGCAATGACAAGTACTGTGGTTTCAAGTCGGTGTATCATTTTGTTTGTATATATTGCACATGAGTGGCCTGTGTGAATGATGGGTGATGCGACCTATATATTGTGACTGGAACAAACATCAAGTGTGCAAGTGTTAACTGGCCACATGGGAAATAGATCTACACTGTAACATACCTGATACTGATGACAGTCTCACCTGCAACGGACTCATGTCTTTGCGGCACGCCAGAAGTACCTGTATAGGGGTGACACAGCAGTATGAACATTATCCATGACTGTATGACAGCCACAAGTTGCACTGTGCATGTTAACACATTCACCTGTGTAATAGCATATAGTATGCACATGTGTGCATACACAGAGTAGCATACTGTAGTATGCAGCATGTGTGTCCACATACCTTGCGTATGTTGTTACTTTACATAATGTACAGTGACACATGCAACTAAATGGGATATAATAGCCATATGTGCAGTACTGACTTACCAGGCAACTCCAGGCTCATTGGTTGGGAGACACCCACCTCCATGATGGCAGCTAGTGTTTGTGGATGCTGTTCCCTGGGTGTCCCCAGACTGGTCAGTAGCTCCTCGGTGTGTGTGAGTGGGGGCTGGGTTGGTGGCCCACCACCTGTTCCACCTTGTTCCCTGGCGATTGCAGTGGCATGCTGTTTTGCATGTCGTATCAAGTCCGTGCAGTGTCTGCGCACCTGCTGGTAGGTGCGGTTATGGCCACCCACATCATTCACCCTCCTGTGTAGATCCTGCCACAGGTCATCCCGCTGCTGGGCATGCTGTGGCACATGGCTGAACAACAAGTCATAGTTCTCATGGAGCTGTGGGATGAGGACATCATCCTCCTGGCGGCTGTATGCTGGAAGGTGTGTACGGGGCATTATCTATAAGACATAATGATGGTGACAGGTCACAGTTTCAGAGATGTACAGAGATACTGCTGCACATACATTTCTATGACATCTACTACATCTGCACAGTTATCTTTGCAAAGCATAATGACACTGACACGACTGACGTGTTTGTGTCACACATGTCATACCCATTATGCATTGGATATCATCACCATATATGTGTGTCACCTCATTACAGTATTCATACTCCATGTGAATGCTGTCTTGCTGTGGGCATGTCTATTTGCCTGCACTTGTGTTCTTACCTATCTGCACATGCCTGGATGTGTCCACGGTAATGCTGTTGACCTTGATGCTGTGTATATGTCACATATCAACACAGACACAGCCATAATGGACTTGAGCAGTGACAATGCACACATGCGCATGGACACCTGTCCATGCATGTGTTTTGCCATATACATCTACACAGCACTGTACAACTGTTCCACATCCTGCCATGGATCGCCTGTGTTGCACATGTGATAGACATGGGACAATGGCTAGTCAGACGTCATTCGCAGGGATGGTTATCAACCATAGCATGTACGGGCATGATTTCCAAGCTGTAACAGACAGCCATTATGCCACCGCAAGGTGCATCAGTGCCACATTACTGATCCAGTCAGTTGATAGTACATCTACCATGTGGCCATCACACCATGAATGACTGGGATGACATGTGCAGCTTTGATGGACAGGGTTGCATGGCATGGCGGGAGTATGTCACATATATGGCACAGGGATCTGTCCAGCCTGTGGTGATCCTAGTATTAGGATGGTGGCTGTCCATGACATATGTCTTACAGATCAGGATATGGACATGTAGCATGTCCATCATCATGGTGTAGCAAATGTCTTTCTGCAAGGTAGACAGCATGCTGCATAGTGGAAGTGAGGATTGTGAAGGCTGTTATCGCCCATCCATGCATGGCCATTACCCCTTAAAGGTGGTATGTGATCCAATATTGGTCACCACAGTGCTGTATATGCCTGTCCAGTGATCTCCGTGCTCATGGATGGCACCCTGACATGACATGGGTACCTCATATGACTACCTAAGGGGCCTGGAGACGTCACCAAGTCGGGGGGTGCACTGCACAGCACCATCCCTTACACAGTGTCCATAATGTTGACCACAGCCTAGGTAGTAGTTAATGGGTACAGGGATGTTCACCTAGCGGTGACAATGCTGGTATCATCCATCAGACTGTGCACATATGTCACACACCTCACCCACACAGCCCATTTTGTATGTTGTTCACAACACTGACACAGCTATACTCATAGGTCATGGCCATTCACAGCCTTACATACACAGATGTCTAACATTTGTCTGTGTGGTATGGGCTACAATGAGGGTGGAGTACAACACATTAACCCTGTTCTATTGTAGCTGGCACTGGTGTGATGTGCACATGTCACTCTTGCACCTTTTGTAGTTGTGAGTCTGTCAACAGGCCACTGGTGGAACACTCCTGTGACATACAAAGGTATTTGTAATCAAACATCCGTGCTGTCTTGTACATCTGTACTGCTAACATCTACAGTGATAATGGTTCATGGACATGCACACCATACTCAGCAGGGTTATAGTGCAGTGCCACCCATAATGACTGTCATCACCACTTGTGGGTTGATATTATCCAACACCCTATCTGTATTGTATGGTCATGCTAGGCACTTGTTCAGAACTTGTGAGCATGTCATGAGCTACTGATTAATATAGCACCCATTCCACACCATTTCCCACAGGTACACTGGCTGTCCTACACTTCCCAGCTTGCTTATGGTACAACAGCTGTTGTACACACGTAACGCACATATCCTGTGGGACATGGTTGTATATACAGGCATGTCCAACTGTCACGTACCAGTGCTACTGCCTGTCTATATGATGGATATGTCGTACATGTGGCAATAGAGCAATTGTCTCATGTACACATTCAATGCTCACCTCCCAACATACGACACTACAGCCTGTGGGAGATGCACATCTGCAGCCGTGCTGGGGGCATAGCTTTCAAGTGTACCTCATTACGAGGAACGTACCTCATCTGGGGTCTTAAAAAGTGCATGTTCCTCAAGGTTCCACATTGAAAGGGTCTGTCACACATTCATTGTTGGAAATTGTTTAACTGCTTGCCATGGCTAAATTGATGGGAATCATATTAATTCATTAGAATATCTTTTTTATACGTAAAACCAGCCTATTTTAGCCATCATATGCCCTTCCTAGTTGAAGCTGTTAGTAAGCCAGTAGTAAGTGTTCCACATTTTGCCCATTTGTCACACATTATGAGGGCTAATGTTCCTTATTTTGGGGACAGGAGGTTGACAGCTATGGCTGGGGGTAATGCTGTCACCAACCCTGACTGCACCTGACAGTCATGTGGGGATGTGTAACATTCGCAACACACCCCACTCATCACATAGTCTCACATGATCTCCACCACAGGCCACACCTATGAGGACAACTTGTGCAGTACGTCTCCATACTCTGTGTAGGCACCAGAGGTAGCCCACATCATGGAAAACAACATCACCAACTTATAGCCCACAGACTCATGTGTGCCCATCATATACAGCCAATAGGGAGTTATAACATTCACAACACACCAGTCATAGGTGACTCTGTAGGGAGTCACACTGCAGTTCCACACAGCAGGCTACACAAGGTGATAGTTGCTTACATCTTGCTGTCAGGTAACTGGTTCTGCAACATAACCTATGCACCCATGCCACACCTCACCAGGTACGATGTGACTGTCATTCTCCATGTTAGTGTGACTGCCCTGAGATGCCACTTCACAGACTACGTGTGCAGGGACATGCAATAGCTCACCAGTCTTATAGCCCTGAGGGTGTGGGCCAAGCCCTGGGGAGCATTATGCATTCGTCCGGACACGATACCACTGTACAATGACCTACTGTGTCACTTCAACAGTTGCCTATGCTCCTATTGTCATTCCACAAGCATCTGGTATCTGTCCGCTTTGACTGACCTGGTCAAACACAATGCTGTGGCACAGATGACTTGCACCTGTCAGCCCTGGGAGTACAGCTCACATATAAGGCTCTTGCTGCTTCTATACTGCCTGTCTTGCACAGTTTCCAATAACAGTCACCGGCAGAAAGGGAACTGGCAAGCACGACATGGGGTCATGTGACACAATGCTTGCATCTTCCTCTGTGACGCATGCAGGCAAGGCACACCTTATAATGCACCACTCCAATATCGCTGCAGTGACTGGGACCTGCCTCTAGGCTCTACAGAGCACACCTGCAATGACAGGTTATAGACAGACCATACCTTTCAGGCACATACCTGGACCGGCACACCCACAGCTGAGGGGTTCCCATATCCCACTATGTTGTGCACACATCCTGGCTAGTTACTTAGCACAATGCATCAGAGGTGCTCCACGTGCAACTAACTGTGTCCAGGACCGCTATACACATTGTAACAAGCTACAGATTCAACATCATACCCCACGGTTAACATCCCTCATTTGTTGGTATATTGGACAGTGGGGCTCAGACAGCTACTACTGATGTGTGACTGACACTACCCCACACTTAACTGGGATAGCCACTCATGTGCCGACACATCCATGAGTCATAACCTCCACTCTGCTGTATCAACCCATACACACCACCTCCAAGACCAAAATTAACCTTGACATGAACACTACCACCATGTGACTGGTGTTACACACCTGGGGTTATCCCCTCATTGGTGGATTCCGAACATATGCTAATCAACCTTGTTAGCCACATCCTGGCACCACACCCATCACAGCATACACAGTACATGAGTACTACAACACCTACTACAGACGTCTTCTGACTGCGGTTGTTAACATCATGACACCCATGCAGATGGACGATGCACATACAAATGCTGAAACATACCCCAGTGCACTTCATTAGCATGTACACAACTGCATGGATCATGCTATTCCACACAGAGCCATGATGGTACACACCAGATAACAGACGCCACTCTGGTGGTCATGTTCCATGGACATATGATGTACAACAACAGGTGTAGGCTGTTGCACAGTGGTGTACATTCCCATGGGTGGGGGAGCTCACTGGTCAGCCTTGGTAGGGCCACAGGATCCCTCATCACATACTCCAAGACTAGGTACGTAAACATTACTGCGACACATTCCGGGGTGTACCACCAGGCATTATGGTGGTATGTTAGTAGTCGATGGCAACACCCACATCTGCTGTCACATACAACAATCACTCAGGAATATTACAGACCCAGGTGATGTTGGCAACATGCTGGAGGATGGATTCAGTGTTAACATTACACCCTCTCACTCACTACAGGGCCACAATCCATACAGGAACATTGTGGTGTCCCTGTGGTCACACCTATACAGTACTAACCTGCACTCTATATGTCCTGGGACACTGGCCCCATGTCACCTTCCAATGTCCCAGGCTGTGATGTCCACAAACCTCTGAATGACATGTCTCCCCACTAGGCCACCATATTCAGTAATAGCCTTGTTTCAGACATTGTAGCCCCTGAATGGCACACAGCAGCATTTATCACACTACACACAGGTGGCACCATAATGCACGAGTGGGACTATAGTCCTACACACCTGACTGGACTGTTCTGCATGGCTATGGGGCACATCATCAAGGACGTCATTCACAGAGACATTGTTGTGCTCCCATCATTTGATGCCACCCGGGTTGGGCTTGTTAGGGCCACAGCATGGCCCCTACACCTGGTGGACTCCTTTCATACAGTTACCAGGGCAGTTGCTGATGGTATGGGAGTCCACACATCCTACATTGTCCTCTCATTGCCTTTCAGCACCATTCTCCATTCTGGTATTGACAACATACACATCCACCTGCACATCGTACCCTATGTCTCAGGATGTTATGCAATGTGGCTCATGGACAGGACACACACAGTGAGGCCAGCATACCATAGTACCTACTGCATGTCAGTTACATTTGGCATACCACAGTCCTCAGTCATAGGGCCCCTCATGTTCAGTATATGCTTCCCTGCAGTATAGGCTAGCACAGGGGACTTTCCCTGCCTAGCTTTACAAACCCCTGCATACAAAGTGCCATGATTGCTCCACCAGCTGATACTGACTCCATCCATACGGGTGTCACTGTGACAGATACCTGATATGACTATCATGGCGTCAAGCTGCATGACACAAAGTGCATGAACATCACCTTTGCATTACACCATTCACCCACTGACTATCACATGGGTGGTAGTCCCCTACATACATATCACATTGTACATGTTTGCAGTACACACATATGTTGCACCCACTCCTGTGGTTACTGTATTGCCACTGTGGCGTGGATATCCTTCTACGTGGCCACACTTATCTGTACTGGGTGTGTAGCTGGTACATAGGAAACCATTGTACCTCTGAACTCAAGACTTCTACACACATTCAAGGGTACACCACCACATTTAGGGTGTACCTTACACAACAGCTACAGCTTTACATACCACAACATTAACACGCCATGACGTTTACTGAGCTCCGACAGTTTAAGTATGCGGCTGCACTACGGACACCACATCTGTACACATTTGCATACTACATACTCAGGGGTGACCTCTGCTGATCAGACAGGGCCCATGTCCACAACATTATTAATGGATATACTCCTCATACGCAACATAAGCAAAAGCCACTGTGAGCAACATGCTCATGGATATGTGCACACACACCACAATGAGTGTGATGTGCTTGAGGGTTACATTCCCAAACCAGACACTCACCATGCTTTGGATTTTGAGTCCTATGTACATCACGCAGGGACACTCAGTAGCACTGTTCATGTGATACCTCCATTGGTGGTTGGGAGACACATGTAGGCCTGAGATCACTGCAGTGGCTGTACTGTGCAGAGGTGCAGGTGACACATGGCTCTGCTGTTCACAGGACACTACCCTAGAGAGGTGCCACTGGTGTGAACACTGTAGTTGTGCTTACACATGGACTTGCCAGACTGCATAGTACCCCACTATGCACCTGTGAAGCTATTACATGTCCTTTGTGCATGGTTACTTGGTAGCCCTTCCATTTAGATTAGCTATCACGCTATTACAATGTCCCATGCCTACAAGCCATAAGTATCCTGTTATTGTACATGCCAATAGACGATACCTTTGGTATGCATGATATGCCTGTTATGCTGTGTAGAATGTCTGTCATATCTGCCTACAATACTATACATTACAAATATTTCACATAGTATCCCATAATGCAAAGCATACTTGCACAGCGGGACCACCTTAGATATGTCAATGACGTTATATGCCCATACACATGCGTGCTGTGACAGTATATCAACATATACTATCCCCTGCTATGGCACGTACTTGGTGGACATACCCTACCACTGACGGCGAGTTGTATGAAATTGTTCTATTTAAAGCCCTCATGTAGCATCCCTTGTGGTGTCTGTGATGTGTACCTTGTGGCCCACTGCTGGATGCACAGTTTCTACAAGCGTTAGTATGCTCAGCAAGACATCAATACATAAATACCTTTTCCCACTTTATGCATTGCGGACACGTTTAATTAATGCAAACCAGGCTATACATACAGTAAAACTAATTAATACAGATCATGCTATACATAACCTTACATATCGGGTGTTCTACATACCTTGTTATCGTTATGGAGTTTCGTCTCTATCTCTCTCACAGTGTTTCAACTGGTATTCGGTATGAGTATACGGTCTGAATGTCTGGCAAGTCATCCTTATATACATCGATACCTGTAACATGTGGTTTCATCCCACCAATTGGTGTTCCTGAGTGACTAATTACTTGCATATCAGCTGTGCAGCTACTCCATTCGCCAATTACGCAGCAACAGTGGGGTATAATTGAATTCTCCACTTGGGCGTTGCCTATTTGCCCTACCTTCGGGGAGACGGTCTGTATTGTGTTTTGTTATGTGTAATTGCAACTGCTATGCATGGAGACAAGTATACTTTGGATTCATGTCCCCCGTGGATTGTGTGTGACAGCTAGAGTATGTGGTTCAACATGTGGGTGTACCTGTCATCCCAACGTCTGATAACGGACTATTGCAAACAAAACCTGTAACATGGCTGTTTGTTCCATTATACAACGCCTGCAATTTTGCATGACGCCTTTAATTGTGTCTCTCACACGGTATGTTGAGGGTTCTGCAGATGTAATTGACTGACTGGATGTTTGTGCTGCTATTACAGTCTGTATTGCTTTAGTTTCTAGTGTGGGGGATGTCGGTGGGTGTATGTAGCATATACAGGTTTGTGGGGCTTGCATTTCTACATATTCCATATATATGTGTGTGGGCTCCGTTCCTAATTAGAGAGCTAACAGTTAGTAGACTTATGTTACGGGATTGTACATTGGGCCATTGTTAATTGGTTTCTATATCGTCTGCAGGTGAGGTTGCTACTTATATACCTCCGGAATTGCAGCGATATATCAAGGGATATGTGTAAGTGACAGCTATCCCTTGTATTTCTGTCCCAGATATTTGCAGTCATTGCGGTTGTGTTGGTAAAAGAACCTGTTTGCCATGGGTTGTCACCTTTTCATATGGTCATTGTTGGACACTTGCGGGACACACAGCGGTGTTTATAGGCCAACATGTAGCCACGGTCAGTACACAGGTTAGCACATACTTTTATCCTCAATACATGCCTATTGTTGTGGGACTTTGGCTACTTATCATATTGCATGTAACATTTACATTTCTTACATACAGGCATAACTATTAAATACGACTATTACATTATATATGGGACATATTAATGTCCTAAAGTCTCGGACATTTGCCCTTTGTACTGTTTTATGTCAGGACACACCTGCCCAGGGTGGGGCTGTCCCTCCTACTGTGGGACAGGTGGTAACCGTATGCCTACGGCTAGCTATACCCACACCTACTGTACTGATCTACCTCTGACTTGGCACTAACAGACACATGTTGCGAACACACACACACATTACAGTCACACGGAGATGCACACGGCACCCTCAACGCACACATACACAGACTACGGCACTCAAAAACACAGTTGAACACAGCACCTACCTGGACCGCAACACCGGCAGCAGTGACTAAATGTCCCTTCATATCATCATACTATTACCCGCAGCTGTACTGTTCCGGTACTGTGTTCTATCAGTCTTTCAGCCTCGTGGTTACGCATGTCAGTATGTTACACATTCCATAGTTGGCGGTATCCTATTTATTTGTACCTCCAAGGTGTTATGAATGTCGTTGACCTATCTATATATATTTGCAGATATCGCTGAATCCATCTATATCAACATATATCACTCTATTGCCCTTTCTGTCTGTATTATATATATGCATATGTCACAAAAACGGACGCCAATGTAGGAATCCACCAAATAAAACAATGAAATGTCGACCAAAATGCCCAGCAAAGGCAATGAGACACAAACCAAGAGCGATGAAAATTGGAACAAAATACCAAAAGCACTGTAGTTATCTGAATAAATAGAAGATTTATTCCACCAAACGACACTACGACTAGTTGTTTCCTGCCCTGTGTTAATAGAAATCATTTCCCCAAAATCCAATTCACCATCAATATCTTCCATAACTTCCTGAGTATTAGAACTCACTTCAATCAATCGTTGGTCATTTTCAAAACTTTCCCTAAAACGCCCTTCATACAAGGCATCTTCAGATATAAATCTTTCATTGACATACATGTCATGTGCTCTTAAAACGTTAACCACATTGTCAGAAACCTGTTCATACACCCCTTCAGAAAAATCATCACTAACATTGAAACATTCCTGGTTTTGATTAAATTCATAAAGTGCATCTACATCATGACAAACTTCAAAATTAACCATACACTTATAATAGTCCAATACATTCAATAAACTCTCCTCCTCCTTCGGACTCTTCTGCTGGAATGCATTGTAGTTCCGCCCCTTGTTTTGGAGCCTCTCCGACCTCCGCGGCATAATCGGTTCTTCTAAAAAATTATCGTTTTCAAAATGTTCATCCACACCCTCCCCATTAGTTTGAACTACAATGCATTCCAGCAGAAGAGTCCGAAGGAGAGGAGGAGAGTTTATTGAATGTATTGGACTATTATAAGTGTATGGTTAATTTTGAAGTTTGTCATGATGTAGATGCACTTTATGAATTTAATCAAAACCAGGAATGTTTCAATGTTAGTGATGATTTTTCTGAAGGGGTGTATGAACAGGTTTCTGACAATGTGGTTAACGTTTTAAGAGCACATGACATGTATGTCAATGAAAGATTTATATCTGAAGATGCCTTGTATGAAGGGCGTTTTAGGGAAAGTTTTGAAAATGACCAACGATTGATTGAAGTGAGTTCTAATACTCAGGAAGTTATGGAAGATATTGATGGTGAATTGGATTTTGGGGAAATGATTTCTATTAACACAGGGCAGGAAACAACTAGTCGTAGTGTCGTTTGGTGGAATAAATCTTCTATTTATTCAGATAACTACAGTGCTTTTGGTATTCTGTTCCAATTTTCATCGCTCTTGGTTTGTGTCTCATTGCCTTTGCTGGGCATTTTGGTCGGTATATATGCATATGTGTACATATATATATATATATATATATATATATATATATATATATCTGGCGGGGAACGTGACAGGCACACAGCACCACCATATGCTGATAGGCTCATGTACTGTTCAGGTGTTGACATTCCGTGTTCCACTAGCTGTTGTGTGCACAATGTTTGAGGGCTGCCTATGTAGGAGTCACACATTGGGCCACCTATATATTACAATTTACAGGTGGTCATGTTTGTGTGCCATCCATTTTACTGTGTGTGCAGGTGGAGAGGTGTCAGTCCATAGAGGCCTACACTGTCAGAGTATGTGCTATATGTTCCCCCTTTGCCAAGGCGTAGGCATATTGGGCACGCCTCTGTCTGCCTACTGGGGCTGGCACAGTGTGTTCATGGTCTGAATCCCTCTGTGCCTGTAATGGCCTTGGCAATTGCGGTGGGCTATGAGGGCCTTCACCATTTTGTCCCTGCTGCAGCTGCTTCCACAGGATCATATTATGTAGCATGGCACATACTATGACGATGTGGGCATACATGCCTGGAGAGTACTGCAAGGCTCCACCAGATGTATCCAAGCACCAGAACCATGATTTCAGCATCCCGAACACACGCTCTATGATGATTCTGGTTTGTGCGTGTGCCTCATTATGGCGTTCTTGCATGGGTGTGTGTGCATTTCTGATGGGAGTCATCATCCACGGCTCCAGTGCATAGCCAGCATCCCCCACAAGATGGCCATGTGGGATGTCCCCCCTGACAAATACCTGATACAGCTGTGAGGCATGCCAGATATGGGAGTCATGGTAGCTTCCAGGGCTGCCAACACACACATCCATGATAATGCCCTGGGCATTGCACATGACCTGGCAGTTGATGGAGTGGAATCCCTTGCGGTTTATGTAGTGCCTACCATGCTCACCGGGTGGTGACTTGATTTGTATGTGCGTGCAGTCTATCGCACCCAGTACCTCCGGGTAGTGTGCCACACAGTGGAAGTGGTGCATATTGCTGGCCAACTCCTCCTGAGTTCGGGGGAAGTATATCTGCTCATTGGCATGTGGTAACATGGCATCCAGGAAATGGTGTAGTACCCTGGATGCTGATGCCTGTGAGATCCCCATTATATCTCCAGTTGGCCTTTGAAAGGTACCTGTGGCCAGTATTCGCAGGCTTACACATACCTTCGTGTCCACTGGGATGGGTTCCCCTCTGTTGTTTCTGGTTCTCAGGCGTGGCCGGCACAGCTCCACTATTTCCTGTAAGATGTCCCTGTCCACCCTGTAACGCTCTACTATCTCCAGGTCATGTAGCCCCTGGTAGGTTACCCTTGGTCTGAACACTCTCCTTCTCCTCCGAGGCCTGCGGTGGTTGTCGGCATCATCCTCCACAACACCGTCAGTCTTTAACACATGCTGATGAATCACAGCTATGGCAGCTCCCAACATGTACATTTTAAAAGTTCCCCGTGTGTTTACACCTATGGTGCAGTGTTTGGGAATACACAGGTGTGTGTAGGGTGCTTTCACACTTTATACTATTGTGCTGTGAACACCGATGATGTCATAGGGTGTGTATGTACGATCGTAGCTACAGGGTATCTTATGTGTTTTACTAATGGAACTACTATTGTGGTGCCTTTGGTGTTGAATTACATTTGGCTGCCGTGGATTACCTCTTGACCTTCCCTTTACATTTCTGCACGTTGCACCTACCATTTTCTGGCATGCATCCAGCAGCCTACTTTCATTTGTACTTTCCTGGACCTGGCGTATCTTGCGTTATGTGTGCTACTGCCGGTCTGCTGTCGGTTTGCTTTGCTCTTCTGTGTCAGGTCTCCTATCTTTGCAATCCAATACCTCCCCTCCTTTCTTTGCATTCCAATGCCTCCCCTATCCTGTTTTGCAGGTTTCTGCAAGCAGACTTGTCAGCTGCCGTCGATTGGCCATCGTGAGTTGATTGGTGTTGATTGCTCATTAGTACTCCAATTACCCTACTTCAGCATTTCCTTATTTTCTTCCCCTGACCTTCCTGTTTGTGCTATTGTTCGCACGCATGCGTCCGATTACTGGGTTTCGGGCACGTTTTCATCCCCGTATACATGCGCTTTTGGGCACCATGTGTGCTCTCAGCTAAACGATTCTATACCTTCCTCCCCACCCCTGTCCTGCAGCTTTGCTTAGCAACGGACAGGCCAGATTTGCATTGCTCCAATGTGCTTACTGCTACGGTGGCACACCCCTCTGCTGATGTCATGTATCTCCTCTGAGCCACTCCTCGGTGTTATACCGCTGCACCGTATGGTACAACCTTCATCCGGCGGGACATTTGCGATTCAGTATTATCTGCCTCATTTGCATGGCATTGACTACTAATTCATAGTTACTGCGCTGGACACTATCGCAGGCCCTTAGCAACCCTTGCACCTTGGTTGTGGTGTTCCATGCCTACCATTGTGTATTATGCTGTAAACCTAATTTCTATTACGTTGCGATTTTATGACATTTTCATATTATTTCTTTATGTTACAGTTTCCGCACACATGCCCTGCGGTTGTGCTGTGCGTTACTGTGGACATGACATTAAATGTTGTTTTTTAGGTGTTGTGCATCTTTTCTTATGCCATTGGCTGTGTATTTCGCCATTGGCATATGTTAACTTTGTGATACATGTGTCTGGCCCACTTCCATAGCTCTGATGTTCTGTTTGGGAAAATGTAAACCGTGTCTTTTGGTTTACATTTCCGTGGGCTTACGCTACGCCTGCACCACTTCATGAATCACTATATGCCTTCATTTGCATGGTGCGACACTGCACATGGGGTGATTAGCATACCTAAGCCGAGGGCTGCACAGTTCTGGCATACGCCGGTAGTGCACGTGGAATTGGATCGTACCTAAATCACTCGACGGCCATATTTGGCATTATACCACCTACGCTATGCCTGCACCTGGTGCAAGCTTCATGAATCCCGGGGTATGTGTTTACATTACCTAAATGTGCAGGGAATCACTGAAATAAACATCTTTGAATATACATATTTTAAACATCTGATTCATTTAAACTTGGCATAAATTTAATTTAAATATTAAGGACAAAGAATTTATAGCAGGAAATGTCTTTCAAGTATGCAGGTCAAAATTTTGGTTGCTCCACTGCCTCATTTATGTGAGCAGAGACATTTTCGTCTTTCCTCACATTTGTTATTTTAATTCACTTTGTCACTAAAAGATGTCTGATTATTATAACGTATTGTACTCATGATCAAGAACATTGATGCAGGCTTGAAAAAAGAAAAAAAAAGGTTTACAATAAATAACTTGAGGTATACTGCTGTGCCCTTTATTAGATTTGCTTGAATACTAACTCCATTACTACTGGGTCGACTCTTAGGGTATATTGTCAATGAGGTAGTTTCCTGGAGTAGCTAACTATCTGAAGAGTACTATTCTGCATTTTCTATTGAATTTTAAACCATGATTCTGACACCAGTTATTCATCTTTGTTATTATTACCTGGAGGATGTTAGTGTCTTGGGGGGATTCTATGACTGCTCCTAGTTTGCAATCATCAGCAAACTTGGTCAGCCAGAGACCCTTAACATTGGCCTTGACTTCTAAGAAGCATATGTCAAAATGGAATCAACCCACACAGAATCCTGAGGACTCCACTAGTGATTGGTCTCTTTGTGGAGTGGACTTCCCTATCCTAACTTATTGGGTCTTACCTAAGAGACAGCTGGCTATAAAGTGTGTAACACGGGTTTATGCCTAATCTCATGAGTTTGTTTATAATACCCAGGTACAGTATTGTGTCAAATGCCTTGGCCAGATCAAGGTAGACAGTATTTTGCCCTCATCCATTGCTTTGAGGAACTTCTCAAAGACGTCTGCCTGTTTGAGTATGTATGATCTTTACTTGACAAAACCAAATTGGACTGGCTTCAATGTCTGAAGGTTTCCTAGGTCATTATTAAAATTTCCATGATAATTCTTTCCATGGCTTTGCATATTAGACAAGTTAGACCTATGAGTTTGCAGTTTTTGGAACTCATAGATGGCCCACCTTTGGAATAAGGGATGTCTGTTGCAGTTCTTCATTCATGCACCATGACTGGAGGCTGTGGGTCATGTTTAATTTTATTTAAGAGGTATCATTGAATATTAACATGGACCATGAATGTGGTGTTCTTGACCTTGGAGAATGCATTTAGGATCAGTTCCCTAGTGCTAATATCATTTAATATATAATAATCAGAAACCAGAAACTCATCTGTAATCCTCTCATGTGTAACAATGGAAACAACTTCATATAGAATTCCAACTAATGCTATTAACAGCTGTGGATGAGAGTAGAAGGCCTTGCTATAATCTAAATTGTAGCATTTAAAATTGTGTTCTGTTAGACATTTTGACTTAATATCAACTTTTCCTCATATATACATGGTTAAATGCAAAAATATGCTTTTGGCGCTTTCTTCCAGGTATCTCCTGTAAATATATTAATAGGGTAACCCATTTACATTTATAAATACAATAAATATATTTTGGAGATGACATTAGCTGAAAAAAGTAATCTGGACTAAAACATTACTTGTGGATTATAGTGGTATTTTAGATAAACAAAGTTGACAACTTTATGCAATACAACTGGGCTTCATCTGGGTCACAGGCTGTCTTCTTAGTCTATACTGAATGACACTACAGTCACTTTATGATTGTCAAGTTCACCTTTGCTCACCTAGATGTACTTTATAATCTGTAAAAGTGCTTATAGGGTCATCTCATTTTGTGAATAATACAGTATTTACTCACGTAGTACAGCACACAGCATTTACTCATGTAGACACCCATATAATGATACATCCACTTATCTCTAGAATTTAGCAGTGTTGTCTAATAGTTGCACTAATGGTACATGTAGTTTAAACCTCTTTCATCAGCTACCAGATGTAAAGAATATATGAATACTTAACTTATATATACAACCTCTATTTTTACTTATAACTCAAAAAATGTGCCATCATATCCCAGAAATTTTTAAGATCAAAATTCTACTAACAGCCTTTGCTGATTATTTAAATTTATACTTCTCACTCCCTAACACAGATTTAGGCAAAATTTTTGACTCAAAAGTCTTAAACTACAAAATTAATCCTATAAAGTTCTTAATTATCCCTATCAATCCAATAAGCCACACTGACTCTTATTTTCCAGATTTGGGAATAAAGTTAAAATACTCCATGAAATATTTAGGTATCACTTTTGAACATACCCCAAAACTATTCATGCAAAATAACTTACTAAAGGTTTGGTCAGACATTGATCAGGATATCCATGATTGGGGAAAAAATGAAGCTACCTTTCCTTTCAAACCAGCAATTATAAAAATAAATGTTCTTCCAATGCTACTATTTCAGCTAAATGCAGCAAACTTAATAGTCCAGAAAACCTTTTTTAAGAAACAGAATGTAGCTTTAGCTAAATTTATCTGGTATCCTAAGTCAATTAAGATTAGTTATCAGAAGTTAATGGATCCGAAAGAAAGGGATGGACTGGGATTACCTAATTTCAATCTATATTATTACATAATGTGTCCAAACAGGATTATACAAGTTGCTGATTATAATCCCAAGAGTATAGAATGGTATCCACTATGGATCAAACTGTGGTATTACTATATCAATAACAGTAAAATTAATTCCAAAGCCCTTTCTTTCTTAAATCAGGAAAGCTTAAAAGATAGCAATTTTCATTTCTCCTTAAACATAGAATAATAAGGTTTCAGAAACTCTTGGAAGTTTTAAATCTAATAAGTATGTATATTCTCTTACAAACAATACATCTGAACCCAAATCTCAGATTAAATAAACAGATCTTAAATCTGAACAACTATCCACTCATCAAGGACTGTAAAGTATGAGATATTTACAGACATAGGAAAAAGCCTTTAGAAGACATAAGGAATGTTCTCAACCTTCCAAAAGGATATATCATAATGCTAAGGCAAATCATATATATATATATATATATATATATATATATATATATATATATATATATATATATATATATATATATATTTGTGGCAACACTAAAATGAATCCCTTTCAAAAACTCATATATACTCAATTAATGATAACCAACGATGCTTACTTCAACCCAGAAATACTTAACAATTTCAATTTGGAGGTGTCTTCAAACTGTTCATGCTGTTCCTCACAAATAGTAGATTTACTCCATATCTTCTGAGGCTGCAAATGCACTTATAAATTATGGTGCTCATTAGACTAGAGAAGATGGATATCAAACATGCACATTATCATGGGAATTTGCAGTTTAGCATATTAGCCCTCTAAAATTAATCATGTTTAACCAAGACATTCTAATTACTTTCTTCTTGCTAATGAAATTGTATATTACCCAAATGTGGCTAGACTGAACCAAACTAGCATGGGAGGGTTTCAGAAGTATGGCAATAAAGTATATATCACCACATAGATATATAATGAATAACCAAAGTAAGCGTTCCTATTTCCTAAAATATTGGAGTCTTCTCCTAGATTATATTTTGAGAGATTAGCTGATTGTGGAATAACAAATTATTGTGATTGTTCAATGAAAAAAGGCACAAAAGCACTCACTCTCATGAGCTTTGTATCACCTCTGTTCTGTATTATGCATCCATATTGAAAAAATATGTTAACTGTGACACACTGTTAATTAGAAAATGTAGCACTATTTTCTTTATAGTGTATATAGGTTGTTATCAGTGTATTTTTGCTGTAACACTGAAATTTCTCTTGATACTTGATGTACCTAACTATGTCTGAAGTCTTCTGAAAAAAATGATGATTGTACTGTATCTTGCATAATGACTGGATCTTGTAACATGTATACAATACAAGAGAAGAAGAAAAATAAAAAATATTTGAAAAAAAAGAATATGTGAATACTGTATTGTACACATGTATTTGATGATATACTCTATGGATATGCGACAAGTCGAAAGAACATAACTTTTTTTAGAGACCTTAGCAATAAATTTATATTAAGGCACAACTAATCCTGTATTTAATATCAGTAAAGTACATTCTACTTCACTTTTACTTAATAAAGGTATATGCTTAAAAGAACATTTCTTCTGATGATTTTTTTCTGCCTGTTATTGGTTTCACCTCATATAAACTCAAAGATCACTGATTGTTGAGTTGTCTCTGTTATTCCTATGGCAACAGAGAGGCAGTGAAGTTAAAATTGAAGGTAATGATTTTGAGTAAGTAGTGAATTATTTAGGAAGATAAACTGAGATATAATTCAAATAAAAAATAGGATCTATCCATACAGAGTGTCACACATAGTATTTAGTACTTTAATAATAATACACAGAATATATAAAAAAGTATATGTTTGAGATATCTGCAGCTGTTTAATTGTAGGCTTTGAAGTTTAATGGTTATATGTGTACATTTTTCATAGCTGTTCTCATTCAACTTAAAGTGCCAAAATTACTAAATATGTGCCCAATCTCTCACAAATTAGAAAGACATGAAAACATGCAGACATGGACACTTTAATGAATTTGTTACATTTGTTATACTCACGCACTATTATTTCTGAGTAAAATAAATGAGTCGTACAATATACAGTGCTCCAACCACAGAACTTTGTTGATCACTGTGTATATAGTCAGAAAAAAGAAAACTAGATTTATGAATTACTAATATAATCAGAAGCCATATACAAAATATTGCTGTCTGCTAATATCAGTGCATGAAGGAGTATCACTTTTAGTGATTAGATTGGCAGGGCTACTTCTGTAATTGCATTATAGATGAACATGCAGCCATGACTGGTATCTCCCTTTAAATACAAATTTAATAACATTCCTCAAAATTTAATTAGACCCTCTTGGTGCCAGCATAGTTTGATACACACCGGTAATACTCAACCACTTCTTTCTGGGTGAAACTCTTGTACTGTGCACTCCAGGAATATATGTTCTGCTGTATCCATTCAGTTCTGGCTGAGACAATATGGTATAACTCATGACAGTGAAATTACCTGCTGTAGCCTGTTTGCAATTTTGGTGCTGCGTAAGCTGAATGTACAATATGTGATGTTCCTTTGGCTTTTATTCCTATAGTCTAGCTTTCAGTCTCTCCACCTCACCAACATCATTACCGGCAACACCACCCTTCTTAGTGCTTCTACTATTCTATATTCTGACCTCTTTGTTAAGCTGATGCAATGACTTGGTTCTGTTTGATATAATATCATAATACTTTTAGGATCAAATTGTTGGTTCTCTTGGGCTAGGAACTAATCACCAGGCCTTAAAAGCTTGTTTGCTTGTTTATTTATTTGTTCATGTATTTACTTATTTTTGGTCCACCGGTGTCTGTTTTAGCTACAATTCAAGCCACGAGAGTAAGAAAATGCAATGCATAAACAGAGCTTAGAGAAACCAGTCAATCAGTATGTTTTTGGAAGTGGAAGGTAACTGGACTACCTATAGGAAATCTATGCAGCATACAGACAATATGCAGACTCCATACAGTTGTACTCACATATGCAGGTGCAGATATAAACTCACCGTTTTATTCATTAGACATTCTTTATCTTCTTTTTCTCTTTTCTGAGTAGACGGATTGGATTTCTGGCCCATATATTGAATATTAAGAAGCAAATACCACTCAAGTAGAACCATTATTTTGATCTGAAGTTTTTGTGTGGTTTGCATTCCTCTGAGTATCACTCATCTCTGCATTTAATTTTGACTTGAAGCTCTTTATTTAAGGTTTGATCACTTCTATTTTGTATCTTATTCTAGTATTACATTTGTTTTGTTTTAAGTTTTCTGTTCTGTTGGAGTTTTAAGAGTTCTTGGCTAGGGTCAGTTAAAAAAAGTTACCAAGAATTCCTTTGCAAAGAATTCCTTTGCAAACTGTGAATAACATCAGTTAATTAGTGGGAGGAGCTGAGAGAAAGCATTGCTCTTTTATTTAGAAATAACTGTAGTTATCTGAAGTGTCTGTGTGGTTTGCATTGCTCTGAGTGTCACTCATCTCTGCATTTAATTTTGATTTGAGGCTCTTTATTTAAGGTTTGATCACTTCTACTTTGTATCCCCACCCACCCATGCAGTCCTTGTTGTGTTCTTAAATTTGGTGGCTTTTGAGTTGCCCACCTCTACTATAAATCTCATTTTGGACACTCCTCCCAGTCCCATCTCATCAGCTTATTCTACTGAGTAGAGAGAGATCATTTGGAAAGGCCCACCCCCTTAGTTTATCAACCCTATATTATTGTGTTTCATCCATTCCCACGTAACCAAAAAAAACTGCACTTTATTCATCTGCTTTTACTGTATTTGTGTTTCTTTCTACTTTATTACTTTATTTTGCTTTTGCTGCTTGTTCTTAAAAGTACTCAATTGCATTTATTCTTCTGCATTTATTACTGCTTGTTAGTAGCCTCATTAAATTGTAACTGTTATTTTAAGCCTTTTGGTTTAAGCACTTGGGCTTCAGGCCAGTTGATTTACATTAAGGTTTGTAGTCTGCAGTCTTGTGGTAGGACAAGTAGATCACATCCTTCTAAGTTGGGAGTTGCTGATTGAAGGCTTAGTGTCTATTATTCTAAATGTGTCTTAGTTCTGGTTTAAGCACTTGGGCTTCAGGCCAGTTATTTTACATTAAGAAGGTTTGTGGTCTGCATTCTTGTGGCAGGAGAGGGTAGATTCTGCCCTTCTGAGCTGGGAATTTCTGGTTAAAGGCTTATTGTGCCTGCTTATTTGAACTGTTTCTTTCTGAAATTGGTGTGTCTTGTTTGCTGTAGCATAGACTAGATTCAGACCTGCTGAATCTAGCTTTGTTTGTATAACTTGAGCACTAAATCAAGCCATCTTTTTTTGGAGAAGGTTCCCCTGCACCCTAGTGACATGAGTGTGCAGTTAGAACTTGTCTGATTGAAGACTACTGGAAAAGGGTTCAGTATTTAGCTTTTTTATTGGTTAATTGGTTAGTTTGTTTAAATCAGTTCATTTGTTTGCTACTGTTATATGAAAAAAAAAGTTCTAGCTTGTTTTCCCACCTTTCCTGTTACTACAGTAGTCCAGGTACAGATTTGCTGTATTCAGGATTGTATTGTAGTTTCTGACTTCCCCAAACCTTTCTGTGTTAGAGGCAGGCCTCTCAGCTTATCAGTGGGAGTAGTAAGGGCTAGGTAGCAAGAGGAGTGGTTTCTAGCTCCCTTTCAACTTTCTGCTTTAAAAGACCATGTTTGCATGGGTTTGTGTGCCATGCAGCACCACTAAGCTAGGGTAAAGTATTATTGGTGCCAGAAAGTCTGGTCTTCAATTTTTCCCTTAGATCTTGCTAGTTCTCTTCTCTCTTTCATTTAACTTGCTTATTTTCCTAGCACTTCAACTGGCTTCTTGTAGCAATTATTATAGCACACTGGGTTTTCATGCCATGCAGCACCACTAAGCTAGGGTAAACTATTATCGGTGCCAGAAAGTCTGCTCTTCAGTTTTTTCCCTTAGATCTTGCTAGCTCTCTTTTCTCTTTCATTTAACTTGCTTATTTGCCTAGCACTTCAACTGACTTCTTGTAGCAATTATTGTAGCACACATAAGTGCTAACAGCACTAAACATCCTATAAGTGAACAGCTCCAGTACTTATTAATAATGACCATCTCTCCTGGCATGTCTAAAGGTCAGTTCCCCGTGCTTTCTCATATTAACCTGGTGAACTTGGGCATTCTGTGGCAGTGTAGCAACTGCCTCATGTATACATACAACCCTCTCCTCTTACCTCCCAACACTCAGACTTATGAGAGATGCACTTATATATCCAAATTGGAAAACATGCATTCTCCAGGTAGGATAGAATAGCTGGTCAAGAGGAGAAGGTCAACACCTACACCACACCACATGGAACACAAAGCCCTCCGGAGCACCCACCATCACAGCTCTCACATAAAAACACAAACCACACACCCACCTTCATGGAGGCTCTAATAGAAATCTACCCAAACAGCAGAGACCTCCAAATCAGAAATACACTTGACCTCCACAAAACAGCACAAGTCACAAGACACATAGCTCACCTACACAGTGTGCCCCTCAGCCTAAACCCTAAGGCAAAACAGCTTGCCCAATACACTAATCATAAGTGACTCAATAGTGAGGCACACTGATGTCCCACTCACTAAGTTGAATAAGGAGAAGGTAATAGTCATCTGTCTGTCAGGTGCCAGGATCTGACACATAACACGTACTCAGATCACTCCACAACAAGTACAAGTATGACTTTGTCATTGTCCATGTGGGTGTGAATGACCTGAGATACACCTCCCTGGACTACATGAAAAGAGACATGGAGGACCTCATGGATAATGTGGCCCAGGCAGTTATGACCCTAGCCCTGAGCAGCTTCCTACCATCACCCAGAATGATACTGCTGTACAAGCAGAAAATGATTGACTTCAACAATTGGCTAAGTTTCTGGTGTCATTCTAAGGGGATCCAGTATCTGTCTGCTTGGGATGACATGACTGATGGAGTTTGATGCTTTCCCAGAGATGGCCTGCATCTGTCACCCCTAGGTTTCCGGATACTGGCTAAGGTTCTTGCCAGCCCTATAGTGCCCTTTTTAGGCGGTGTCCCAAAGATCAAATTACCACCATACCATCTATAAATAAATGCAGTCTGAGGGTCATGCTGCTCAATGCTAGAAGTCTAAATCTCAAGATGCACTCGCTCGAAGCACTCCTCAAAATACAGAACATCGACATTTGTGCTATAATGGAGACCTGGTTTAAAGCACCAGAAAGCACCCCTGCGCTACCAGGCTATATCTCATTCCACACCTTTTGTCCCCAGAACATGGACCAAAGCTACAAAGGCAGTGGCATCTCCATATTCATAAAAAAAATTCACATCTCCAGACTGGTAACCCAGCATAACGCATTGGAGATACTTCAGGTACTACTACCAGTGGGTAAAACAGCGATTCAGGTTGTAGCCTGCTATAGCACTCAACCATGTCCCAAGACTCTCACTCCACATTCCTAAGCACCCTGGAAACTATTAGGGTCCAACCCAACACTCTTGTACAGGTGACTTCAACTACCCCTCCATCAACTGGGAAAACTATTCATGCACCAATACACTTGCCCAGTGCTTCCTGGAATTCATTAATTCCAATGCATTGGTCCAGCTCATTTTTACCCCCACTAGAGGAAGCAAAATCCTTGACCTGGTTAGTACTAACTTGGGCAACCATTACTCAACACCAATAGTCAATTCCTCCCTGGTTAGATCTGACCTCAAACTAATTACCATGGAAATCCACATCTCACCCACACCACCAGCAAAGGTAACCGCCATGAAAAACTTCTCCAACACTGACTTTGGGCTCCTAAAAACAGAGGTGGCTAACTTCATGGCACCAATGCAAATGGAAAATAGGTGCATGCCCACCAAATCATACACCAATGCACTGTATGGACATGTACATAAATGCATGGAACTAACTATACCCAACAGAACCAAGATGCTCTCCATCAAAAAAAGGAAGACAATTTGGTGGTCTCCTACCATTGACAAACTCTACAACAGAAGGAAGAAACTGTTGCAGAAAAAGGTGAAGTCCCAAGACTGAAAAAACTCCCTTATTAGCCTCAACAAAAAGTTGAGATCCCTCATCAAAACCTCTAAAGCTAGCTATGAAGGCAGAATTGTGGCAGACACTAAAACAACCACAAAGCCTTCTACAGTTATATCAAGAATCTCCATGGCAATACCCAGATTTTGCTCTGAGTTATGGAACAATGGTACCTCCTATACTGAGTCAACAGATATTGCCAACATACTGGCTGACAGATTCAGTGCCAGCTTTACCCCTCTCCCCTCATTAAAGGACCAATCACAATACCGGAAGAATGCCAGGCACCCAGCATTACTGCAGCACAGGTTAAAGCTGCATTATTCAAGGCTAAGAATACAGCTTCCATGGGACCCAACAATATCCTTGGCTGTGTTCCACATGAACTACAAAGTGAACTGGCACCATATCTGTGTGCCCTGTTCAATCACAGCTTCACCTCAGGCTTTGTCCCTACAGAATGGCACACTGCTACAGTCATCTCTCTCCATAAAGGGGGAGCAACTACAGACCCTGGGAATTATCGCCCCATTAGCCTGATGAGTCTGATATGTAAGGCTATGGAGTGCATCATCATGGATCTAATTAACAAGGATATAGGGAATCTCCAAACTCTAGATCCCACGCAATTTGTTTTTATGAAGGGTAGATCATGCCTGCTCAACCTGGTTGACTTTTTTGAGTCAGTCACCAAAGCTGTGGATGAGAGCAAGGCAGTTCATACAGCCTACCTCAATCTGGGCCAAGGCCTTTGATACCATTCCCACTCAGGAATTATTGATAGACTCACATAACTAGGCATCAACCCTTATATCACTAGGTGGGTTGCAAACTGGCTCACAGATAGAACCCACAGTGTGAAAGTAGCAGACTCCAAGTCAGACTGCCAACCAGTCATGAGTGGAGTCCCACAGGGATTGGTCCTGGATCATCTCTTGTTTGGCATCTACTTCTAAGAAGTCCAGGCCAACACAGAGGGACTCTGGCTGACCAAGTTCACTGATGATTGCAAGCTGGGAGCCATTATTAACTCCCCAAGTGATATAGATATCCTACAGAAAGGCCTCACTGATACCAACGACTGATGTCAAAACCATGGCCTTAATCTTATTGTCAAAAAATGCATCCTCATTCCCTTTGAGAAAAACTCAGTTTCCACTAATTACCACATTGATGGTAGCCCACTGAACACTGATGGCATTACAAGAAATCTGGGCCAGAGGTTGACATCAACCTCTCCTTCGACCACCACATTGCCACTGTGGTCAGAAAGTCCTTCTATGTGGCACATCTTATTACCAAGTGTTTTGTATCCAGGAAGAAAGAGGTCATCATCTCTCCCTACTCTTCCCTCATTAGACTAATCATTGAATATAATGCCCCATTTGGCATGTACCTCACCAAACACCTGCAACAGCTAGAAAGGCCACAAAAGTACCTCATGAAGAGGATCCTAGGCCTTAAACAAATGCCCTACATGGATAGACTCAAAAAACTCCAGCTTTTCTCTCTCATAATGTCTAGTAAGAGCCAATCTCTGCTTGACTTACAAAGTCCTGTCTGATCCAGCCCTATTAGAAATGTTACACCTAAAGAAATCCCAATCCCTCTGCACAACATGCTCCAGAGACCTAAACCTCATTACCACAATTGACAGAACATGCTGGAGGGACAGGTTCCTAACCCAGAGACTGCCCATGCTCTGAAATAGACTTCCCATACATGTCAAGCAGACTACCTCACTGGCCCTTTTCAAGAGAAATTTTGATGAGTGGATGGGAAATAGAAAGTTCACCCCGGGGATTAATCCAGTGGTTCTGTTTGATAGAAGCACCAGGAGCTAATGGCGGTATGATGCCAGGGCACTTCTATAGGCTAGGCTTGTAAAGGCTACAGGGCCATTGGCCTAGTACACACCTTTGAACCTATGATGTTGTGCAAAATATTATGCAAGACAAGCAACCAATAGCGATAATACAAGTATGGATCCCTTTTTTATTTTCTTAATGTATAGAATAAATAACCAAACACCATGTCTTGTCTATTTTATTTGTAAACATAATTATATTCAGTTAATATACATATGAAACACAGTGACACAGTGTACTGCTATTCCATAATTCTAGTGTCATTCCACTTTTTAGTGGAATATGACACTCATGATATGGACCATATTAATACAAAGGTCACCTAATATTTAAGGAAATCATTACTTGTTAAGAAAAGCTTTTTGTCTCAGCTTATGAACATGAGCAATCTTATCATTTATTTATTTTTTTATTATTTACTTTACATTTGTTTACCAGGAAAGTCCGACTGGACACAGGTCCTTTTTCATTGGAAGCCCGGGAAGAAAAGCTCCAGTTATAAGACTTAGTAACAGTGTAGAAGTTGACAAAGATGTAAGACATTATGGAAATATTCAAAACAGTGGTTACATAATGATGGACAATACTCTTCTATAAAAGTAAGCCTTTGCATCAGTCATCATACATGATTATACACAATTTAAATGAAAAAGAGACTAGTTTCCATGCATTCACATCACACATCATACATGAATATATACAATATAAATGAGAAAGAGACTATTTTTCCTTACAGTTGAGGTCAACTATCAGTGTAAGATAACCCATAGTGAACAGTATTTAGGTAAAAGAGTCTGAGAGATAAGGCCTATCCAGGACAGTTTCAAGAACAGAGCCTAGTGCCCATTAAGTGTGGTTTTAGAAGATTTTTAAATTGCATTATAGAACAGTGGGAGGTTATTGGGTTTGGCAATTCATTCCCTATTTTAGGAATGAAGTTTGAGAAGAGTAAGTGTAAAGTAATGTTTACTTTAAACTATTTCCTAAATACTTCAAGTTCTCTAAACAAAATGAGCCAAAACATTAGTCATCTAAAATAGAAACTAAAATTCTAACCAGTACTAAAGTCAAAGAACTTAAAGGTTAATATTTATATTATCAAATGGATTCAGTAAAGTCTACACAATCTGCTAAGATGATGTGTGCATCATGGCATGATGCACACACAATAGCATACTGTTTTGGATTCAGTAAGTGGCTCTACACAGCGTGTAGAGCTGCACAAATACAGTAAACACCATGGTATGCTAATTACAACATAAACAGCTGAATTGTATGCTAGTCAACCAATCCAAGATAGAGGATCTATTTAACAAGCTACAAAGCAAACGTGTAGCCTCAGTGCTGGTTTTCTACGTGAATTCCAAGACCTATTGCAACACAGCCATGGAAAGGAGTCTACACAGAAAGAATGTTAGTGGCTGCTGTTGCTTTAATTCATGTGTATGTGCAACAGGCTGAAGTCTATGCAGCTGCTGCTAATACACCATGGCCAAGAAGAAGGTTTTTTAGACCCCATTTAACTTATCACAATCTGCATGAAATGAAATTACAGAGCACTACAGAGTGAATAGAGATACACTACAGGATCTCTGCAACCTCTGTAGTCCTCAACTCAGACCAAGGGC
The DNA here is from genome assembly GCF_019279795.1 of Protopterus annectens. Classification (NCBI taxonomy): domain Eukaryota; kingdom Metazoa; phylum Chordata; order Ceratodontiformes; family Protopteridae; genus Protopterus; species Protopterus annectens. The sequence goes on along the minus strand of NC_056725.1, from coordinate 1,602,112,158 downwards.
AAATCGAGGTGAACATATACCAGTGGAGAGAAAAGAGAAAGGTATGTGTAGCACTTAGAATGTTAGCTTCAGAAGCCTTTCAGAGGCCAACAGGGGACATGCTGGGAGTGTCACAAGCATCAGGATCCTATATCAATTCCTGAATGCTATGCTCCAAACATGCCAGTGTCTACATACATTTTCCCTGAACACCTGAAGACAAGACCACAAATATGCAGGAATTCTACCATGTAGTGAACTACCTCAAAGTACTGGGTGCCATAGACTGTACACATATAGAAATCAAAGCACCATCTGGGGAACAGGGAAGGATGTATATAAATAGAAAGGTCTTCCACTCCATTAACTGCCAAGTCATGTGTAATGCTAAGGAAATTATCTTGACTGTGTGTGCTGGCAACCCAGACAGTTACCACAACTCACATATCTGGCACAACTCCCAACTATACGAGATGCTTACTAGGCATGATATCCCAAAGTGTCATTTACTGGGGGATGCAGATTATGCACTGGAACAGTGGCTGATAGCGCCCATCAGAAATGCAAACACGCCAACTGAAGAATGTTATAATGAGGCACATGCTCAAACAAGAAATATCATACAGCGTGTGTTTGGGCTGTTGAAGTCACAGTTCTGGTGCCTAGCTACATCTGGGGGTGCCCTGCAGTACAATCCATGTACATGTACTGAAATCTTTTCTGTCTGTGACATGCTTCATAACATCATCCTGTGAAAACAGCTTCAGCAGGATCAACAAGGGGAAGGGGCACACATCCCACAGCCATAAGCAGGTGAGGAATCAGAGGGGGAAGCAGCAGCTGCTGTGGGTGCAGGCAGGCATAAGCATTCTCAATATGACCTCGTATTGGCTAAGAGGCAGTGCATAGTACATTCACTCATGACCTAAGGGGCTAAAACCTTCATCCTACGCACGTGCATACAGTAACATTGATGTCAGCCAGATTAGAATTACAAAGTGGAGAAGTAATTGTATCAAAGTTTTAAATGTAAGTAAGCAGCACACATTTCACAGTTTCTATTCAGTAACATCCAACCTCCCCTGCATTTATTGAAAACTGTATATTATTGTCATTTAATATTCTCATTCATTTTAAGGACATTGATACAAAATGCTGTATAGACTGCATGTTTCAGATTACTGCTCAGATAAGAGAAGAATGAACAACATACAGAGATAAGACAGAGCTACATTTCTGCAAACAATAGTGATAAAAGGGTGTGTGATCACTCACTGCACTACATCTGAAATTAACACATAGAAACAACTCAGAAGTTTACATGTGCCATATGTCTTGTTAATACTCTGGATGATTTGGGACTTGGTTGTATGCAAAATGATTTTCATTCTGTGCTGCAAAGCTGTTTCTGTGGCATAGAGGGCTAAGACACCCTTATTGTGTTTTGAAGGTTCATTGGTGTGAGAATTCAAATGCAGACTTGTGTAAATTTTTTCATGTGTGTTAATATATATTTTGTAGTTTATTTTATTTTATACATTTATTTATCCTAGTATTTGCATGGTGCATGGCTTAGTGCAAACAAGGGAAACTAATAAACGCAATAAATGCCATGTAATATACTTCTTTGATAACCAATACATCAACTACACCCATGAATCACTTGTGTGTAGCACATCTGCTAAATGTGATGATCCACACAGCATATACTATCTGAAGATCAAGGTTCAAGTTTTACTTTTGTCCTTTAAGAATGAAACCTAATAAACACTACTCACAAGGCTAAAACAAGTTTAGCATTGCTTATCTTGTTTGTGTGCCACTTACTTTCATGCAAACCTGGATTAATGTTCCACACATGAAGCAGACAGAACACTACAGACAGTATGCAGACATTCTGAGTTTCAAAAAGGATACATTGTTGCATTTTTGCTTTTCATCTCGCAAGACCACAGATGTAAGTATAGGGCTGCAATACAGATAGTCCTGGGTTCTAATACAGGAAATTCCAAATATTTTTACTTTTGGTCCATTTCATTTTATATTAAATGTCACATGAAAAGTTAAACATAATTATAAATAATAGCAATATGTATAGCAATGGAGCTCATATGGCTTATATATATGAATGAGTGTATTCAGACTACTATGTTTTTGCAATCATAATTGTGCTATCTGGCTTTGGATAGTCTTCAAACTTCAATAAGATCCATAAACACTTGAATGGATAAACCAGGACCTTGTCAGGTCACACACATAAATGGTTAATCTCACAATCTGTCATATGTATATACAATTCATGACTATATCTGAGAAGTACTTCTTCTGTGGCAAAGATGGAATATCACCTTTGTGGGAGAAAATGTTTTGCTTCTTATGCATAGATTTGAATATCACATTGTAAAAATCAGTTCTATCAGTGCATAAAGTCTAAGCAAAAGTGTGTCATGTCATAAAACGTATGTCCCCTGTATATGTATGCAAAGTTAAATCACCTAACAGTTCCAGCAGCAAACAACCCTGAAACTAATGTCAATGTCAGATTAGCCTTTCAGGTTCCAAAACTGCTTTTCTGTCTGTTTGATACTGTTGCTCTCTGCTTAACATTGTGCAGATGTGGTTGACGTTGTTCAGGTTTGCGCACTACCAGTAAACGTGATAACAGGGGATTGGCAGGAAGTCATTATTAGATGTTCTCTCTGGTTGGACATGTCTGATGGTAGAAGGGAAGATGCCCAGTTTAGGGTGCAGAGGTGTGGTGTTGAGGAGCCCAGGATCTTTACTGGACTCCTTGTAAAGCACCATAGCCAAAGGCTTTTGCAGGGCAGGGCTATACTGGTTCCCAGTACAAGTCTGAGGCTTGGAATAGTTAGCAAAACTCTGTCTCCAGTGTGACTGGCATTTGATGCAATGGAGAACAGTGTAGGAATCACTTTAATGACCTGAAAAGGTACAAGAAGAATACACTCAACCATTGGCAGGATGAGTTCAAGACTGTTAACATCCCACAGTTGTGTAAGTATACTAATAAAGAGAATTTAATGTAGATAGAGAGCAAGACTGATATGCAAAATTATCCTATGTTGTTCTCCTTTCTTTATTCCACAACTAATGCAGAAGCTACTGTGAATAGGGAGGCCCATGCTGAGTGTCTAGAGAGAATGAGGGAAGCAAGGGGTAAATATGCAGCACAAGAGAAGTATTATTGCAGCTTTTAAATTAAAATGTACTTTTTATACAGTTGTAAAGTAAGCATGAATACCCTAACTGTATAATGTTGTGGGTTCAATGCCACAAATAACAAATATAAAATAGTACACTCCTTCAAAAATATTACATAAATTAATTTCTACACAAGAGCCAAAATGCACCGCTGTTAACTTAATCTGTATAATTTGACCAAGCATATGTGCAATATCTGTACATTGCAATAATTACTTTGAGCAATCCTTAATTATAGTTTGTAGTTGTTAAGAAGTATACTTAAATGTAAAAGTTCAGACAAAATGCTTTATTATTGTGATAATGCATTGTATGTCACATATAATGGTACTAATTTTATCTCTGTTTTTCATCTCACCCCAACCCCTATCTCTTTTTTTTCTATATGTTGTCAAAATGTTTTCATGTCATCCGTCTCTGACAAATCACAAAATGCTTTATAGCACAGGAAGCTAGGCCAACTCCAGTGACTCAGCCTAACCTCCCCCTCTCCACCAGCTCTGCCACTGATGCCCAGGACATTTGGGACCCACCCTGGCAGTACTGCCTTTCCTGCCCCTGTACTGCCTGCACCCTGAGGTAGCACTACGCCAGAAGTTGGTGCTGTGTTACCCTCCAGAAGTACTGTCAGAGGTGGAGATTTTTTTACCTGCCAGGAAATGACAGGGGTTGGTGCACAAACTACGTACACCAGATACAGAGACTGGTCTCCCTTATGGCCCATAGGAAAAGATGGCAAGCACTCCAACAGCCAGAGGTGTAAGGGGATGGTGATAACAGTCCTGTAGATGAGGACTAGATTCTCATTGGCCCCATGTTTGACAGCCATGGACATCTGTTGACCCTCCCTAACCCCAATCATGGTGTCCCCCAACCTTTTGTGCCCCTCACCATCCCTGTGTCTTATTATGTTTGTCCTGTTTGTTTGCATTTGCTTCCTCATCTACCCTATTTACCTGACTCAGAAATACATACGAGCCTTACCCAACATTCCTCTCTTAGTGAAATAAAAAAAAAAATGGGCATCTGTCCCACAAAAAAAATATCATTCCATACATAGCTCTCCATTTCACACATGTGTCTTCTTAACATACTTGATTTGATCCAATTGGATATACATGAGTGTGTTGTTGTCACCTCTCTTTGTTGAGATGACAGTTCAAATTCAGCTACTATTCTGTACATATTATCATTTTCCACTGTTGAAGAAATAGATAGCTATTTTTTTTTTGCCTAACCCCTCCTGCAATTTCCTGTATTGGTTTCCCTTTGTTCTTCCCCCTGCTTGTCCCCCATTTCACCACTTTTCTATCTACCTCATTTTAACACCTTTAATTTGGTCAAAAAATAGAATCACACACACAGAACAAATAAGTAAATAAGAAACTATGGAGTCCTTTACTTTTTGGCCTCTGTGTTTGTTCAGGGTTTGGCATCTCATACCAATGCCAAGCAGTGGTGAATGTCTCTTCAGTGGTGTTGCTACAACCATGCAATGCTGCCTACACACTCTGTGCTATGGCAATACACAGTGAATGTAGAATAAAAAATTATTTAATTGCAGTATAGATACACATTTAAAACCGATACACCTGGATTTGAACTCTATATCATCTGGGCTCCAAAACAAGTGTCAACACATTTACTCCTGCTATCACAGAGTCAGCTAAGCAGCAGGTGTAATTCATACACTCAGTACTCAATGTTCTCATAATGTTATCAATGAGTCTCACATTTGCTTGCCACTTAACTATGTACAAACTGGTAAAGCAGTAGAAATGTGTATCTCGCATAAGCAAACAATTTGCCATTGATCTTGCAAACCAGCTGCTCAGTGGTTCACTATTGATGGTTAACATTAGCATTTTCATGTAGTCTTCATGCCATGAAAGTACATGTAAAAACACAAACAAGGGGAAAGGCACTGTTTATGAAAAGAACACATAATTGCACTGCAGCTGTCTTTTACCTTGCCCCATGCACTGCAAACTTGGTCTCTCAGTACTTGTTCACAAATATATCAACTACACCGCAGAAGTAAATAACAAATGCTTTCATATATACCATGCACATCTTTATAATGACAATGCACATTCAGGACAGCTGTTTGCATATAGTTTGTAAAGCTGTCTCTTACAGTATACCTGCACATTGGAAACGCAACAGCAAATACTACACATTTCACACTCATCAAACTGTTAACATGCAGAACTTTCATATCTTGACAGTTGTACATGACTAGCTATCTATTTCAGACAGGCCTCCCAAGATCTTCTCTTGAACATCCAGTGCTGATGTCATCCATTATAAATTCTCCTGCAGCCTTATAAATGTCAGACTTGTGCCATGGAGCTTGCATAAAGTACTGAGTTCTGTAGTCCATGTACTTAGGTAGGGGGGTCTAATCTCACTGCAATCAACTGTTTTGTGTGTGTGTGTGTGTGTGTGTGTGTGTGTGTGTGTGTGTGTGTGTGTGTGTGTGTGTGTGTGTGTGTGTGTGTGTGTGTGTCTGTCTGTCTGTCTAGTCAGAACAGCATAATTGTGCATCCTGCAGTCACCACTACAATCCCATGGAGTACCACTATTTTGACAGTTGGACATGCCTATACATCCATTTCATGCAAACCTCCCAACATCCTCTCTAAAACATCTATTGATGATGTGATCCACTATAAATTGTGCTGCAGCCTTATAAAAGTCAGATTTGTGCTGTGGCACTTGTGTAAAGTACCAAGCTCTCTATTCATGCATTTAGATAGGTAGGGGTTCTCTTCTCAATGCAGTCAACTGGTGTGTGCCTGTGTGTATATGTTTGCTCCCTTGCTTGACATTAGAGAGAGCATTTTACACCGGTATGTGTGACACTGCTATTATCAGCTTCTCCTCACCATACACTGCTGATGTCATTACTTACAAAGTGCTGTCCGACACTCTCCAAGTCAGACTTGTGCTGTGTTAATTACAGAGTTCTCTAGTCAGTTTACTTAGTTAGGTAGGAGTGCTGTTCTCACTGCAGTCAACTGGTGTGTGTTTGTGCACTTGCTTGACATTAGAGAGAGCATTTTACACTGGCATGTGGGACACTGCTATTACCAGCTTCTCCTCACTAGACACTGCTGATGTCATCAGCTATAGCTGATATGTGGTTGTTCAGTATTTCCATCAGGGCAGGGTCAGAGACTGGTCTGCAGGGCAAGCACAAGTCACCTCACCTATATAATACAGGTTACAGTGACAGGGATTTCAGTCTATCCTCATATGCCATGCTATGGTTTGTAGGCCCTGTGTTTTCTTAGTGAGAAACCCCTGTGGTCTCTCCAGCTGCAGGTGTCTGGTGAGGTACATGTAAAAGGGAGCATTGTACTCTGTGTTCTGATGAAGGTCAAGTGCAGTGGAGTTATAACATCCTCAGATCTGAATACAGTGGCCTGACTTATGAGATGCATGGCATAGTCTTTCCTTACCACTTTGAAAACTTGGTGGTTGAAGTCCAGATTACTATCTACCTGTGTTCCCAGGTCTTGCACCACTGGATTTGAACTTGGGATGGGGATGAGGGTGTTGTCAATGCTGTAATAAGCAAGGGATTTCACTTTGTAAAAGGCAAAAATAATGACAAATCTGTGCATTAATTTTAGACTGTGTGGTTTTGGCACCAATCTTTGTTTGTGTTAGCTCCTCCTGTAATATGTTAACATTGTTGGTGGACTCAATGATTGCACACAATTTGTAATCATCAACACATTTTATAAGCGAAAGGCTGCATACTTTAGCCTGGACTTCAGGGAAATAGATTTCAAACAGTAAAGGGCCCATCAGAGATCTTTGTAGTACTCTACTGGTGATGGCTACTGGTAGAGGTTGATTCACAAACTTTCAGACTATGTGTTCTGTTGAGCCAGTTGGCTAACCAGCTAGTGATGTAAGGGTTAATTCCCAGCTGGGAGAGTTTCTCACTGATACCTGAGTGGGTGGCTGCATCAAAACCTTTTGGCTAGATCAAGATAGACAGTATGCACTGTCTTACCTTCATCCAGACCTTTGGTGACTGTCTTGAAGAAGTCTACATTGTTTAATAAGCACAGTCTACCCTTAACAAAGCTAAATTGGGTTGGGTCTAGAATTTGAAGATCACCTATGTCTTTGCTGATAATGTCCACTATGACTCTTTCCATTGCCTTGCAGATGAGACTGGTTAGACTTATAGGTATATAGTTCCCAGGATTGGTTGATGGCTCCCCTTTGTGCAAGGGGATTACTGCTGCTGTTTTTTACGCCATTGGAAAAATCTGGATCTCAAGCTATGGTTAAAGAGAATGCTAATATGGTTCATTTGGTCCTGTTTTAGATTGCTCAGTAAGCAATCTGGGATGTTATCTGGTACTACTGAGGGTGTGTTTTTAGCCTTGGAGAGCACTGATATTACCTGATATCTACAGATACAAGATAGGGAACTGGTGTCAGGTATGCTTTTGGGTATGGCCTGTGAGGCCAGGGGGTTGAAATCTGTGCCAAATCTGTCAGCTAGCAGGTTGGCCATTTCCTGCTGTGCAGTTTCATGATTAGACTCCTAGCACTAAGCAGCAGAACTTTGAGTTTCCCTTCAGTCGATGTTATTGTGGAACATTTGTTGCTTTTACATTGCCTAACAAAGACACTATGGTGGATGCAAGCACCTTTGGTAGTACCTGGCAGCCTAGAGAACATAGGTTCAGACCATCTCTGGCCAAGCAGCATGTTTTGTCGACCATGTAAGTCCAGGCTGAGAGATACTGTATCCCCCTGCATTGGCACCAAAAGCTAAGCCAGTTGTTAAAGTCCATCATTTTTATTTATATAGTGGCAATCATCCTGCATGAAGGTAGAATGCTGATTATGGCTAGAGTCATGTCTACCTGGGGCACATAATGTGAAAGCTCAGTCATGTGTTTTTTCATATAGTCCAGATAGTTAAGTTATGAAAATAAATGCACAACCCAATGATACCCCTATGAGCAGACCAAATGGTATGAGACCTTGAGACCTGTGTACTGAAGTAGATGGTATGTGGAACATCCACCAGCATGTGCACACAGTGGTTACTACTCTCTTGTACATAACATAACTCCTGAGTGTTTACAGAACATGCACATAAAAAGCAATAATACTTCCATATTTCACAGCCTTCATCACACCAGTAACTGAGTACAATGCACCCTTCTTCATGTACCTCTCTACACATCTTCCAGCGATGCATATCTCAAGTGTACCACCTTTGCCACAGTAAGCTTCCTTACATCTTATCGACCATACCTAGTATTCTTTTTGTTACATAAATATTACTGTCAGGTGGTTTGGAACCCACATCAAGATGCCATACCAGATGCATGTCTGAGACCTGTTCTGATGATGCACACAGTCCATACATAGCTACTTGAGAACATTGATGGTGTGGGTTACATTCATGACAGTTTGGATTGTGCCATATATATGCTATGCACATCTGTCAGTGCCTGGATTGATCATTATGTCACATATGGGTATAGCCGTGTCTCTCCTAACACCTCCAGTAAATGTTACAGTGTCAAGATGGTATGCTTGATTACCCTCATAGATTGCTAATTACTGACATCTCATAATAGTTGTACAAGTGTGTTCAGTCAAAACCATCTATGATCACTCACAATCATGCATGTAATGTCAGAGACATGGGATTACTGATGGTATTATTCTGATATTGTCCATAATTGTTTGTGCTTCTGTTTACTGTTGTCCATGAGCCTGTAAGTATGTGTCCTACTTGGTGGAAACCTCTGTTGACATTACAATCATATTCATGGGTTAGTTTCCCATCAGCAAAATATGATGTTCTGTGAGTTTGCTGAATTAAGTTTTCAGCAATGTGGTCTCGATCTTCTGTGATTTGTCAAAGTGATAATTTGATTATTTAAAGTAGATCTGTGTATGCACACCTTTCAGCATTGCTAAGCATATTGTATAGTGAAGAACCGGTCACAATACAAACCCATTCTGTGAAGATATTGCATATCAGCAAGGATTAAAAAAAATATTCTATTTGGATGGGGAAAGTGCAGCACATTCTGCCATCTTTGAAAGAAAATAGAAATCCCTGTTAACATAATTCCTGTGCTGAGAACCATTGGATGCATTCACTTTGGCTTTACATTCTTTTATATACTTTTAGCTATAATGGTAAACTCTTTTTTGTTTTTCTCATCCCCGTTACCAAGCCATTCATCTAACCCCAACTTACAAGTCTTGCATGATAAACAAACAGGTATTACAGATATTTCATCACATAATCATGTTACTTCTTTTTGCCTGCATTTTGATTAGGACATTACTAGAGCATGTGTGAAAGATATGCTTTAACTACTCTACACTTCCAGTAGAAGCCATTTTACTTTCTCGTATTTATAAAAGGTCTAGTATGAGTTCAATGCCATTTATGTAATATTCTTATCTGCTGATAATGTGAGAGCTGAGTCATGTGTCTCTTCATATAGTCCAGAGAGGTACGTTACAAAAACAAATACCTGTCACCCTGGTGAAATGTCTGCCACTCATCCTTACTAAGTATTGTATTCTGTTAATTTATTTATTACACAAAGTTCAGGTGATAGCATTACCATGCATAGAAAAAAAGTTCTTGATGGATTTTTTTTTCTCTAAGTTTCTTAATAGTTATCCATTTTTACCAAGGGCTGGCCCTTCCTTAGACTTATTTGATTGAAAATTTGACTTCCAAATAGCATTTAATTGGAGGTACTTAATCCACTGACTAGAATGCAGACTAAGGGAATGGAATAATTTCTGTATGTTTTAAAATTAGCATCTAAAGAAGGTTTCATTATATACTAACACTTAATGATGCCCACATCCATCTATATAGCACTAATGTGCCTTTTGTTGAACATTAAAGAAGAAAGAATGGAGACCATAACCCACAACAAATCATCTGTTTCCCCCCAAGGTTATTACTCAGTCAAAATGAATAGAGTTATCTGTATGGATGTCTTAGTTAAGCATATTCCAAATTTTCTTACATTTCTAAACAATTCTTATGTTTTGCACAAAATGAATTATTAGTAAGTATTTTATGTCATGAATCTCAGCATCTTTGTGATTTTGGCAGGCAGAACTTATTGCTAGCAATGCACCTTAAATTCTCCACTAACATGGCATTATCAGTTGTCTCTTATAACCTCAATATGCCTACATGGTCTCGTTTTAAAGGAAGATATCACCAAGGTTTCTACTTATTATTTTTTATTTATTATACTTCATACTAGATTGTCCATAAAATATCTCAAATTCCTGCACAAAACTACCTCCAGCATGCTTACACATCATGTGGCAGTAACACAAATTTGTCTGCAAATGGCCATAATCATTTTGCTTTTACATTCTTTTTTACACTTCTCCATTCTCTTTCTTATATCTAACTTCTCCTTGACCTCTCCACTTTCATTTCCTCACATCTAATCTCTCTTCTGAGTTCCATTCTCTCTTTCCATCTCTGCATACAGTTAATCACAGACTCCATCAATTGCTTCTTTATTTCTCTTTCACTTTCTAATTCCATTCCTTCTTTGGTCATGATATTATCATCATTATTATCAATTCCCTTTTTCCATTTTCTACACAGAGATGGGGTGTCATGTTAACTTTCATCATCTCTCTTGATTCAGTGCCACTCTCCTACCTTTTATAACAGTTATACCTGATTGTTGCAGGTCTTTTTTTACTCAGTCCAGCCATCTCTTTGTTGGATGTCCTCACTTCCTCTTTCCTTCAAATCTTCTTCATCAGATTGTCTTCTCCTTTCATGTACATGTGCCCAAACCACCATAGCCTGTTCTCTTTGACCTTTCCTGACACTGCAGTTACTTTGTCATCTACTCCAATACCGTCATTTCTTCATGTACCCCACAGAGTGCATCCCAACACCTATCTCAGGCATTTTATCTCCATGTCCTCTAGCTTCCTCTGTTGCTGTGCCTTCACTGTCCATTTTTTATGTACCATACAGTAGTATTAGTTACACCACTGTTTTATACACCTTACGTTTCAGCTTTTTTGGCATTCTTCTGTCACACACCACCTTTACTCTCTGAGCTAGTTGGCTGCAGCCTCACTCATTCTAGCTTCAACCTCCTCATTCAGGCGTCCTTTCTTCTCAAGCTCCACTTCCAGATACTTGAAGTTGTTAACCTATTCCACTATTTCCCTTCTGTAGATAAGTATATATGTATATCTTTAAGAAGCTTTCCATGGGCTTGCACAGTGTATAAATACTGAGCACATTTGAGCCCGACAGCCATTTTATAGTAAGCTGTTGAGATATAAGCATGCATGCCTGTGAGTCTGTCAGTTAATCAGTTTGTTTATATTTTGTACTGCTGCTATCCATCCTGATGTGTTTCTATGTAATAAAGCATGTAAACAAACTACTCTTCCTGTTTGTCTTCAATTGTAAACCAAGACGAGTGACATGGTGTCAAAATGGGATCCAGAATCAAGTGCCTCATGGTCATTCAGTTAATGCTGATGTAATATAGAGGAATGAATCATCCCTACTGCACGTATACCTTACAAAACAGGCCAGAAATGAATTTCAGGTACCAAAACTTGCTTAAATGATTTCTTACTTGAAAAATATAAAACAAAGGTCTCAGAATGCTCAAAACGAATTTCTAGTTAAACAAAATGTCCAAAACTGCGACATATTGATAAAAATATTGAAAATAGTTATGAAAATGTTTGAAATAATGTCTGAATCACATATAATGTATAAAATAAGGAAAATGACTGCATTTTTGTAGCACACAACACATACTTTTTGAAGTTAATTAAAGGTATTCAAAATATCTGACATATACAATGTGTTCACAACTTTGTGCAGTATTGCAGTACAGATATTTCACAAAATACAGCCATTTCAAAGCATATTTTGCAAAGTACAGTATGTCAAAGAGTTTTTTTGTGCATTTAAATGTTTTTACAAGTACTGGGTGGCGGAAGCCAAACACACTCTGGCTAGGCTTAAATACCCTAGGGCAGATAGCCTAGTATGAACCTATGGCTATGTGTGCATGTTTGTATATAATTATAAAGGCCATATTTTCACTGCTATTGGGGATACTTTGTTGGCATGGGTGAAGGATTTTGAAAACCAGGTCCATTTGTATTTAATAATAATATTGCATAAAATTGGAGAGTGTTTGAGCAAGAGTACAATATTTTCATAAAAACTGCATTTTCTGATAAAGATGACCATACAAAGGCATTTATTCTGATTACTTTAGCTGGTTCAGAAGCCATTGAAAGAAGCATTCATTTGTGCATGCATCTGTGCATTTGCAGAAGAGGGGGAAATCCGTCATACAGTGGTACTGGCTGAGTCAAGGGAACACCTTGAGTGCTTAAAAGGTACATTTAGAGAAATGTCTAACCCCCAAACAAATATTACAATGGAAAGGCACTTATTTTACACAAGAGATCATAAGCCTGGTGAAACATTTGCAGCATATATAACCAATATGAGAAACAAAAGCTAAAATGTTCATATTTGGTGATTTAAGGGATGAGCTGATAAAAGACAGACTAGTGTGTGGTATTAAAGATGATGCTGTGAGAAAGATTTTGCTTCATGACAGTGATTTGGCTTTGAATAAGGTCATTGAAATTTGTCAGATATATGAGCTTACAAAAAAGCACACAAATAGGCTTACAAATGGGAAATGCATGTTTCCAGTATCTTCTAATGCTCATGTTGCTAGTATGCAAATGGTTAAAAAAAACAGGCCCAAGCACATGGGGGCAATGGTGAGCCCTGCATCAGTCACTGGTAAACCCCATAGCTTTCTAGCAAATTCCAGAGTGTGCACAGTCTCAGTAAAGCACAAGGTTGAGACAGCAAACTCAAAGCATGTACCCTCACCTAGCCTCATAGTCAACTGTTGTAATTCTGGTGGTAATCGTGTCTAAAAGAGAAAAGTGCTTAGCTTTTTGTCAACAAAGCCACAGATGTAAAAAGTGGAATAATTTCCAAAGATTTTGTAAATCAAAAGAGGCTCATTCTTTTGTTAAAAGAGAACATTCAAAAGAGACAAGTTGATCAATTATAAAGCTGTGACCCTACTTTTTATGTTGATGGTGTATTTGTGCTTAATAAGACAGTCAATGCAGTAGCTTTATGGGCAAAAAATAAAGTACTTTGTACTGTTTGAATAAATGGGAGACGTATAGTGCTCAAAGTTGACAGAGTTTCAAAGTGCAATATTATGTCAACAGAAACATTTGCTAGAGTATGTGCTGGTGAGAAGCTTGATTTGGCAAAGTGTGTGAAGCTTGTTGCTTATGGTGGTGAAGAAATTCAGACCAAAGGTCCAGTAGTGCTTTCATGTTACTCTACTGGGTACAGCTATGACTTGCAGTTTTATGTAGTCAAGAGGCATGTACAGTCATTATTAGGCCTCAGAGAAAGTTTGAAAATGGGATTACTTTCATTTAATAAGGAAGTGCACCACGTAAGCCTGAAAAAACACTGTTCTAATTTTTCTCAGTCTATTTTCTCTACCTATGCTAATCTTTTCAAAGACAAACTTGGCAAACTCCCAGTTGTATACTCCATGAAATGAGACCCTAAAGGCAGCCCAGTTGTCAGGCCAGCCCAGAGAGTTCCATTAGCTATGCAGAATAGAGTCAAAGCTGAGCTAGATAAAATGGTGCAGCAAGGTATAATTTGTCTCATTGATAAACCTACTGAATGGGCATCTTCCATGGCAGTAGCTCATAAGAAAAGCTTAGATTATATCAGAATAAGTATTGATCCACAATATTTGAACAAAGCACTATAAAGACCTCATCATCCAATGCATACAGTTGAAGAAGTCACTGTTCGTATGATAAATGGCACTGGTTTTTCTGTTTTGGATGGAAAGAGTTCATTTTGGCAAATTTTGCTTGACTGAAAATCGTCATTACTAACTACCTTCAGTACTTCTTTTGGCAGGTAAAGATTTTTGAGAATACCATTTGGGATAAATCCTGTCAGTGAATTCTTCCAGCATGCCATGGAACAATTTTTTCTGGGTATCCATGTGCTATTATAGTAGATGATATTCTAGTAGGAGGTAATGGTGAAGCTGAGCATGACAGAAACCTCAAGAAAGTTCTGATGTGCAAGTGAATCTTAAGCTGATTCCTCAGAAGTGCAAATTCAGGCTATGAGCAGTTACTTATGTTGGTCATTTATTTACCAGTTCAGGCTTACAACCAGATCATTCCAAGCAAACTGCTATTCTTGAGATGTCAGCTCTAGACAGCGTTCAAGCCCTACAACATTTTCTTCACATGGTTAACTACCTAAGTAAGTTCATTCCAGACTTAAGCCAACTTTCAGCACCACTTAGAGAGCTGACACACAAAGATGTATCCTGGTTATGGTTAGAGCTTACGCACAAAGATGTATCCTGGTTATGGTTAGATCAACACCAGAGAGCATTTGATGTCCTGAAAGAGATAACGTCCAGTCCACCAACTATCATATACTACAAACAACCAAACCAAAAACCACCTCCAGAGGAAGCCTTAATAGGCAAAAATAGTAAAATGAAAAAAAGGCTTCCACCACAACAAAAAGTTCACTGAGAAATTCTGTTAAAATGTAGGCTTTAATAAAATGAAGAAATAAAAAGCACAAGTTGTGCTGTTCAAGTAGCAGGTCAAACAGGCTAAGCGCTTTCAGTTAAAAAAAAACTTCTTCAGATCCTAGTGTGCTGTGACAGTGAACTTTTCGTTGTGGTGGAAGCCTTTTTTTCATTTAACTATCAGATACTATGATGTTCACAAACCAGTAACTCTTTCTTGTGATGCTTCAAAATTTGGTCTTGGTGCAGTCATTCTTCGAGAGGGTAGACCAGGACCCTATACATCCAGAACTCTAACCGAAACTGAAATGCAGTATGCGCAAATAAAGAGCTCTTGGCAATTGTGTTTCCATGTTCACAATTACATGATTATATTTATGGTAGCCCTAGCCAAATTTGAACAGATCACCAACCTCTAGTCACTATTTTGAGAAAGGCCTATGCATACAGTACCAGCTAGAATGCAATGCATGATGCTCAAATTGCAAAAGTATAATTTCAATCTTGTCTACACAAAAGGCAAACTTCCTTATCTTGCTGATACTTTATCCAGATTGCATAGAAATACCACTGATCAGCATGAAAATGGGAAATTTGATTTTGAGGTCATGGAAGTGAGACATTTTTCTCAACACGTCTTGATAAGCTTAGAAGTCATACAGCCACAGATCCAGTTCTTCAGAAGCTCAACCATTTTATCAGTCAAGGATAGCCATCTAAGCAATCTTGCTTACCAGTAGATCTGCAACCTTATTTTCCTTACAGAGATGAGATTTTGTTTGACAATGGTATTAACATGAAAAGTCCAAATGTAATTGTTCCAAAGTCCTTATATCAATAGTATATTATCATTTTTGATTGTGGCCACCCAGGAACTGATTCTACCAAAAGAAAGGTGAGAGAACTAGTATTTTGGCCTTCTATGTCACAGGACATTGAGAGAGTACTTTCATCTTGTTCTGTATGTCATAGTACTAAAGCACATCGACAGAAAGAACCACTTCATCTAAACCATATTCCTGAACTACCTTGGCCAACAGTAGCTACAGACATTTTCGAATGGAATAGTCAACATTACTTGGTGTTAGTAGACTCTTATTCTGATTGGTTCAGGATTGACCTACTTCCTATTCTAGCATTCAGTACTGTCATTACTAAGTTGAAGCATCATTTTGCAATCCATGGTAGTCTGCACAGTTATTTCTGACAATGGTACACAGTTTACAAGACAGCAGTTCAAATGATTTACTGAAGAGTGGGACTTTACTCATGTTATGAGTAGCCCTGAGCACCCACAGTCAACTGGTTTGGCAGAACATGCAGTTCAAACTATGAAACAATTACTAGAGATGTTGAAACAAGACAACAGTGATGTTTTCTTGAATCAGTTGAATCTCAGAAATATTCCTTGTGATAGACATCTTGGTTCACCTGCACATACACCTGTCGAGACAAACCAGAACCACACTATAAGTCAGCAGTAATCTATTGGTTCCATGTGTCAAGAACAACAGATCCATGAAAGCCCATCTGTTGAAGAAGCACTTATCCCAGAAGTCCTATTATGATAGGACCAGCAAATCGCTCAGTCCATTATGAGAAGAGGAGATAGTGAGGATGCAGACGTCCAAAGGTTTTGATCGGATTGGTGTCATGAAAAGTGAATATCCAGAGCCAAGATCGTACATTGTGGAATCACAAGGAGTAGAGTTTACTCAGAATCGGAAACATTTGGTCATGGTGTCTGTACATGTATTACAGTATCATACCTATGAGAAAGACTCTAAATCTCAGAGTGAGTTATCCAGAGTTCCAGTTCCAGAGGACATTCTAGTAAATATCCCTGTTCCTGAGAAGAATCCCGAAATGCCAGAATCTGTTTGCTCACCAATGACTGTTCCTGTTGCTAAATCCAGTTCTGATTGCTATATCATTAGATCAGGTCTCATTTCTGGACCATGTTTCAGATACACGGCAACTTGGAAATAAGGACATAAGTGTTTATTTCTCAGTGTCTATATAATTGCGTGTCTTTTTCAGGTGTCATTTTCTTGTGGACAAGTCATTAAAGAGGGAGGATGTAGATCACTATGTATGTATGCCTTTAAGAAGCTTTCCATGGGCTTGCACAAGTGTATAAATACTGAGCATGTGTGAGTTTGACTGCCATTTTGTAGTAAGTTGTTGAGATGTAAGCATACATGTCAGTGAAGTCTGTTAGTTAATCAGTTAATTTATATTTTGTACTGCTGCTATCCATCCTAATGTGTTTCTATGTAATAAAGCATGTAAACAAACTACCCCATCTGTTCATCTTTAATTGCAAACCAAGATGAGCAATACTTCTTTCTCAGTTTTCAGCTTCATATGATGTCCTTATTTGTTGCCATGACAACTGTCTTGTCTGTACTCAGTTTCACCCCTTGTGCCTTCAGATTTGCATTCCATTCTATCTAGTTTGCTGAAGTTCATGTTCAGACTCTGCCTGAAATGCCGCATCATCTGCATACAGCAGCTTTGTTGTTGGTCCCCTCCACCCTGTTTGATAATACATTCCATCACCAGTGTGGGCAGTAGTGAGCTCAGAGATGAACCCTGATGCACATCCCCTCCCACTAGGAACCACTCTATGAGTCTGAACACTGTTCATACTTGTTTCAACGCATCCTTTGTAATATAGCCTATACTAATTCTAACAATGCTTCTGGGACTTAGAACCATCACAGGATTGCCCAAATTAACTTTTTTGGGACTTTGTCAAATACTTTCTTCATGTCAAGGAATGCTGAGTTGGACTGTTTCCTCGTCTCTAGTTTCTTCTCAGCTACCTGTCTCACTGCAAACATCAGGTTGGTTGTGCTGTATAATGGTCTGAATGCAAACGGCTCATCTCCTGTCTTAATTTCTACTCTGCATATTAATTTATAAAACTGACAATTTCATGTAGTGTAACAGGAGCTTGATACATCTCTACTACTCAGAGTTGTATATATCCCCTTTATTCTTGAACACTGGTGCTAGAAAGCTTATTCTTCAGTCATCTAAGAAACATATTTCTCTCCTTACTGCTATGACTACCATCTGGAGCCATTTCTCCCCTAATTCACACAGCAGCTCCATCATAGCTGCCATGACATTATCTGAGTCTACTCCTTTCCCTGACATAATTTATTTAGTGCTGTTCTTACTTCTTCTAGGGTGACTGATGAGAAGGTTGTTACTGGCATCCTTTATGAAGGATGTCTGATGACTGTCTTCTTTGTCTTTTTGTTTTTGTCTTGCAGTCTGATAGAATATTTTATATCTTTTGCTGACTCATTTTCCAGAAGCTGGTAGAGCACCTCTGATGCCTTATTATTAGTTACTGCAACTTTTCTCTTAGACTTTTTGTTAGACGCTCATTATTTCTTCTAAGCCTTGTGCATCCTTTCTAGCTCCTACATTTTTTGTGTACTCATTTTTTCTTATAATAACTTCCTGACTTCTGCATTCCACCACCAGCTTTCCTTATGCACATTATTTCCATAATGTCCTGATATTCTCCTGTCATTGTTAGTGTCCAACACCCATTCAGCAAACAGGCTAATTGTTTCCCTGTCAATTTCTCTCCCAACCACCACCAAAAGTCTCTTCTTTGACATTTCTTATTTGCCTCACTTTGTTGTGGCACCATTTGATCATACTTCTAAAACATGCCTTTTCTTATTTTGATACATTGTTGCTGCTTCCGCTTGTACTGTCAGCTATATTTACTCTGTAGGTTTTGTACCCTTTTTGGATGTCCTTCTCCTTTTTGTATCCTGTTTTCTATCCATTTATTTCATTTTCTAGTTGTGCCATCATACTTCATCTGTCAGCACTTTGGCCCTTACTACTTAACCACCCAAACATTTTCTTCTCCTCTTGATTTCATTCTGCACCTCCAAACCTTCTGTTACTGCTGTATCTAGATCTGCCATCTTTTCTTTCATCCACTGTTTCCATTCCCTCATATTTGTGGACTATTATTTTTATAACATTGAACTAATAAATGTTTCAAATATGATGATTCAACAAATAATAGCAAGATTCAAGACTATTTTCACAAGATATAAATTACTTATCAAACTGGTTGCAGACAGTGGTACACAATTTCTGTCAACTGAGTTCCAACATTTCATTGGCAGCTATGATTTTCCTCACTATATGCAATCAAATGGTAAAGCTGAAAAAGCAGTACAAACAGCAAAAAGATATTGAGAAAACCTGATTTCACAAAGCTCGAGTGTCATATCATGCTACGCCAGTGCTGGGAGAGTAAGTCTCTACTAATGTTTTGAAAACAATTAGGAAAAAAATGCGTTAATGTTAGAAGTCAACATATGAGCCTAAATCATTTGGTACAATTCATTTAAACAATTAACAACTTATACTTTCTTACAAGTTATATGTCAAATGTTTTTCTGCACAATTACAAGTACTACATGTTCTTCAACCAGGATAACCAGTACTTCTAAACATAGAGGGAGAGAAAAAGTGAAACATAACATGTGTTGCAGTACAGATGACTAATAAAGCAAGGTCCTACAAAATGCAGAAAGAAGATGGTGCCACAGTTAGATGGAATTAGAGAATTAGAGGCAGATTCAAGTGGTTCCTAATGATCCTTAATCTGAAGGCAGTGATCTAGAGAACAAAACTGATGTATCTCAGATGAGAATAATAAGATCTACTTTGATGAAGCATGCTCATGTTCCTTAAAAAGTGCTACCTTAACTTCATAAGAGAGACATGAATGGAATTTCAAAAGCCACAACATGTGATGACAGATCACATTTTACCCAACATAGTGTGACATTTTCTAATCTTGTTAAAATGCAAGTGACTCTAAAAGTTATAATATATATTACAATTGTTTGTATAATAGTTTTCCTTACACAGGTTCCATTTCCAGCTCCAGTACCAGTTACAGTGCTGTTTGTATGACGTAGTGGGCGTAAAGTCAAAATAACAGTTTGTTTCTAGGACTGAAGTAGAACCATGTGAACAGAAACATTTTTTTATTAAACATATCTTTCTAGTCATGTTGCTCTCGGGCTGCTGTTTCATAAATAATTGTATTAATTGCATTCATAAAATTAAATACATGCACTGATAGGACCGGTTCAGAGTGTTGAATATATTTATACATCAGTTATGCATATGACCATACCTTGCAATTCAAAAGAGACATTTTTCTTTTTTTCTGGGAGAGATGTGATTACAAATAAATTAAAACTGCTTGAGACTATATTGTGAATCTGTACTATAGACATTGCCACCATTGTCTAGTACTGATGTTCTAAGAATGCATGCAGCCATAATACATTCTACCCAGAGCCAAGTCTCAGTGTGTGTTCATAGTGACTAATTGTTAACATCTTTTTTACTGAGCCATTTTGGTCAAAATAAAAGTCACCTGCTTGGTTAAAATGCTAGTATATTCAAGCATTAGTGATGTTACAGACAATCATTACTGAGTAACCAGAGGCGTGTATCATGACACCAAATTAGCATTGATGCCCTGGAGAAAGCAGTCTTGTGACATTTTAATCCAACTTGAGTTGACTTAAGACATTGTTATTAATCTAGATAATATATTTTGATAAGGTTAGTAAAAGGTCAAACCAGCAGATAATTTTATATGTATGGGTGTTAATTGGTAATTACTTGTTTAGGTGCATGGGTTCATACGTTTATATGCTTTTACTAGGTTAATGACTAAAAGGATCTTTCTAAGCCTAGCCAGGCATACCAAATCTCTGACAAGTTCTGGTACCCTTGATAAATGTAAGCAGGGGCTTGGGAGAGGAACCATTTACAATCAGGGGCCTGAGAGATTGAATCATTTACAATCAGGGGCCTGGGAGATGAATCATTTACAGGTTGCCCGTGTCCATTAGAGATATAGGTGCTGAACCTGGGATGAATTTCCTGTGTATACATTACATTTGAATTAGGTTAGGGAGGAACTCTGATTCACATGGATTGAGAGCCTGTTCCACAGAAGGTAAAGTCTCTGTGACATATACCTGTCTCTTCAGCACATCCTATTTATATCACAGACTATGTTTATGTCTTTAGAATGGGTAATTTAGGTGCTGTTTTGTTTTGCGGATATGCAGGAGGTCTGTCAGGGTGGGTTCTGACAATGCCTTGTATGCCAGATATAGATCACCCTCCCTCAACAGATGTAGGAGAGAATACAGGGATAGGGCCTTGAGGTGGTCTGTACTGGACATGTTACTTACACTCTGCATGTGGGCTATTGATGTTACAAGTAAATTTTGAGAACTCATAAAGTTTGAGCAGGTCTGTTCTATCTCTCACTTTTTCCTGCACACCTTCTTTCTTCTTATGAATTCCTGGACTTCTGAATTTCCTCAGCAACTTTCCTTATGTACCTTATTTCCATACCTGGCTTGGCTACATATTTGTTCTACAGTCCTTATACATGTTATTTTGGGGTCTTGCAATTCTCAACTCCACCTATTTCCTCTTCTTCCTGAGATGCTAAAGCTTTGGGTATTTCCTTGAAATCTTGTGCTTTCACTCCAGTCAACTCTCTGTTGACTTTAGAACCTTTTCTGACAATTACAGCTAACTGTGGCAACCTGTGGGTTATGCTGTGTGCCAATGGTTTCACTGGGGATTAGCTTTGCAATATCTGATTCTACCCAATGCCCTTTCCTTAGTTGCATGCTTGACATTATTCTATGCAATCTTGTGACTGTCTCTCTTATTGAACCATGTGATAGATGTCATCAAGCCATTTGTCAGACAGAAGTCTAGAATGACTTATTGTTCTTTATTCATGTTGGCCCACCCATGAAGACCTAGGCAGTCCTTATATCCTGTCCTGTCTGTCTGTCCCCATATGTGCACTGAGATCTTTCATTATGAATACCAACTCATGTTGTTCTGCTTTATCTAGTAAGTCCTGCAACATCTGCTGCCTGAATGGACTCTTTTCCTCAGTATCACAACCCTGCTGTGTGGCATAGTCTGAGGTATGATTGCCATGAGCCTGCCACTAATTCTGATGACATCCCTCACTGTTTCCTGAACCCTCTCTCTCATCATAATTCCCTTGCCATTTCTATTTTGCCTTCTTCTTAAGTAGTAGACTTAGGATCTCAAGGCAAGTGGCTTTGCTGCACTGCCCTTCCATTTTGTCACCTGCATCCTGGATACACAGGATATCCAGCACTTCCATGCTGGTTCTGACAGTGAACCTATAAAGAGTGTAGCAATCCTTAATTCATGTTTGGCAAATTGACTGGTTTTACATCCAGCTTTCACTTAGTAGAGCTATTGTAAGTATCCAAAACTAGGCATCTGGACACCAGACAGCCAGATTGACCTGGGATTTCTGGGTTTTATGATGGGTTTGTACAAATTTTCTCCCAATAGGCACCATCTAGGCAATGTGCTGTTGCCCACAGCTTCATTCTTGGGTGAGTTTGTCATGAAACATTTAGCATACTTTTGGGAGGAACCTCAAAGAGACACAATGAGAACATGCAAACTCCGTATAGGCATTGACCAGAGGTCAGAATCGAATCTAGCACATTGTACATGGGAGTCAAAGATCATAACCATTATGCCAACTGTGCACTGCTACTACATAGTGATGCAAAATGTGAGAGGTGTGAGCATTTACTTAACTTGGAGGCTACCTTCTCACCTCAGAACACATTTGGTAACCATAACAAATAAACACACTGAATGGAGCACTTCCACTAAACCAACTCACTCTGAAGTTGTTTGAGAACACTGCCTAAGCATCGCAGGGTAAAGACTGAACCTCAAACATAAGTTTGCACAGGACACACCCACCTTTTCCCCTTGCACCTACACATAAGAGTCAGAAGGGTGCAGTCTTCAAGCTCTCATGGCTGACTGAGACTGTATCAGACTATTATAATTCCTTAGGAATATGTGGCTCTACTGTAAGGTATATGGATACCAACCTCACTAAGCTGGATAAGAATAGGGTGACAGTTATCGTTCTGGAGCTAGGATCCCAGATGTAACAAGGGCTCTTAGAACCCTACATCCTGACAAATATGATTATGACCTGATTAGTGGTCCACATGGAGGTGATTGACCTTAGATGCACTACTAGAGGGACATGCAGAAGGAAATGACCAAGCTTGCCATAGATGTGCCTGAGCGAAGAAGATACTCGTCTTTTATGGCATTTTGCCATTACCCAGTATAATGCCAAGATTCAAAGACAAGCTATTTGGCTTTAAGAATTGGCTATGCAGCTAGAATCATTCTGTGGGGATCCAGTATGTGTCTGCTTGGGGTGAGATGGATGAAAAGGCTTTTCTACTTTGCCAGTGATGGTCTGAACCTCTCTTACCAAGATTTTCACATTCTGTTTAAAGCCTTTACTGCCACCATAATGCTTTTCTTTGACAGAGTCCATATGATGGACATTCCAACATATTAAATTGTAGTTTGGAACTCATTTATGTGGCTCTGCTCAGTGCATGGAGTCTTAATAAAAAAGCTGAAATTTGAGGCTCTTCTGCAACTTGAATACATTTGTGTATATGTAATTACAGAAACATGGTTTCAGAGCAATGAAAGCAATCCTCCACTCCTTCAGAGTTGCTGTCAATTGTGGAGGATTATTAGTTTGTGTCATCTATAGACAGATTTATTGGCGTGCCACACTTGAACTCCTGGAAGTCCAAAGTCCAAATAAACATAAAAAAAGGCTAATTAACAAGTCATAGCTAGCTATAGAACATCATCTATGTCTGAGCCAAATAGTTACCTTAACTCTATCTGCTGCATCCACACCATGCCTTATCAGCACATCAGGCAACAAATACTCTCCGGCACTCATTGTTTCTGTAACAGTTATAGGTTTTATAGGGTCAGGTTGCTAGCCCGAGACCCAACCCCTCCTTGGAGGGTGTACTACATTTGCACATGCACTGACACCTAGGGCCAATTTAGAGTCTTCAATCCACCTAATACATGTCTTTGGAATGTAGGCAGAAACTGGAGCACCAAGAAGAAACCCATGCAAACACAGGCAGAACATGCAGACCCTACACCCCAGCCAAGAATTGTACAGGAGAACCTCTTGCTGGTGAGGTGACAATGCTAACTACTGCACCACTGTGCCTCCCAGTTATCTTAACACATTAGCTAAAATTGCCCTTAAAACCAAGACCTTTCTAGTGGGGGATTTTAATTATCCATCAAAAAAACTTCCAGACCTACTCTGCCAATATTAGACATGCCCATCCCTTCCTTGACATTTTAAATGCTAACTCTCTTTTACAAATAGTTAACCATCCTACTAGGGGCCCTGATATCCTAGATCTAGTCCCCACAAGTATGGCCACTTCTTGTACATATCCATATGTATCATCATGACCTTTTAAATTAGACCATACTTTAGTGACCTTTTCTTTTAAAACTGGTAGTACTTCCCCTGTAAATAGCTCTGTGTTTAGAGCCTTCTCTAGCAAACCTTCAGTTACTCTATGATTTAAATATATTCTGCTGTAATCTTCCTCTGAAGAATTCTATTGCTAAAGCTGTTAACTATGGCTTTGACTTCTACTCCCACTTAAATAGTTGTATGGATAATGTAGCCCCTATGCGCACCAGATATAAAGAGAAATTTAAAAACATACCACTAGGGTGGAATACCTGTATAAATAAATTACCTAACAAAAGACAGAAACTGCTTAATGCCTGTAAGAGGTCTCATTCTAACTACCTTTAGAGCAAACTTAAGCTAACTAACAAAGAGCTTATGGGAACCATAAGGAAGGTCAAAGCTGAGTATGAATTGAAAATAGTCACAAAAAGCAAAAGCAACTACAATTTTTTCTTTTAAATATGTCAGGAAGTTAAGAAGTTATACCCATCAATGCTCACAGCTAGTCCACAACAGGGGTCTATATTAAAAGACCGAAGAGGTGTTTCAGCGAACACCTCTTGGTCGATACGTAATGAGCGAATGCACTAAAATGCAAATGCTCAAAACAGCGATTTATTTCCCTGGGAAAGAAATCGCTTGGCCACCCCCATGTGTTTGCCCCTTTCCTCACTGTAGTGCGATCTCGGAGTTGGTATATTTAGTTAGGGGGTGTGGGTGGCACATCCCCCCACGTTGGGGTGTGTGGGGGGTGAAGCCCCCCACGTTGTTATGTTTTAAAGTGTGTGTGTGTGTGTGTGTGTGTGTGTGTGTGTGTGTGTGTGTTTGCTAGCAATTTCTTTCCCAGGGAAAGAAACTGCTGTTTTGAGCATTCATGCTTTAGTGCGTTCACTCATTACGTGTCGACCAAGAGGTGTTTGCTGAAACACCTCTTCGGTCTTTTAATATAGACCCCACAACAGTACTATATTCTCTGACCTAAAGGAAATATGCTAATATCCTTGATAACAAATTTAGTGCATCTTTTACTCCACAGTTATAGCTATTCCACTGGTTCTTCAGTCCCAGACACCTCCTTTAATTACTATGAAACATGTTCTGTCAGCCCTGTCAAAAAGTAAGAATAATTCATACATAGGACCTGATAACTTACCAGGTTGCCTGATTATCAGTGCCAAATATAGACTTTCAGAAACCCTAATTAATCTCTTTAAACTAAGCCTATCCACTGGTTGCATTCCTGAAGACTAGAAAACAGCCACAGTAATGCCATTACACAATAATGACCTAACCATGGACCCTGATAACTATAGACCCTTTAGTCTTACTACTATCATATGTAAATCTATGGAGCACATTATCTCAGACCTCTTTAATCTGGACATTGAAAATCTCTTAGCCCTGGCCCCTTATCAATTTTGCTTTGTCAACGGAAGGCCCTGTCTCTTTAACCACATTAATTTCTTTGATAAAGTAACCACACCATTAGATAGTGATTATGCAGTACATTCACCATATCTCCATGCAGGCATTAGTGATAGACTTGGAAATCTGGATATGCATCTTAACATTGTGAGGTAGATGGCTAACTGGCTGTATGACAGAACCTATGGGGTTATAGTCACATACGCCACTTCAGAAACCAAAAAAGTGACCAGTGGTATATCACAAGGCTCAGTTTTGGGATCTCTCTTATTTGGCTTCTATTTTGCAGACCTTTAGGACAGCACTCATGGCCTATGGTTTACTAAGCTTGCAGATGAATGCAGATTGTATGCTGTTATTCACTCTTCAACTGATTCACAATTACTTCAACATGGGTTAAACTATGCTAATAATAGGTGCAAGGACAATGGTCTTAAATTAAAAGTGAAAACAAAAACATAGCCTAGTTCATTGCAAACAAAACTGTTTCACTTAACATATAGCTGATGCACCCCTACATTCAGACACTGCTGTAAGGGATTTAGGCCTCTTGTTGATAATTTCTTATCATTCGACCATCATGCCTCCTAAACCTGGTGGACTTCTTTGAGACAGTTACCAAGGCTTTAGACGAGGGAAAGGAGGTCCACACAGCCTAGCTAGAACTTGCAAAGGCTTTTGACACCATTTCCCATTCTGGTATTATAGACAAGCTCACCTGCCCGAACATAAACCCCTACATCACGAGATGGGTTGACAATTGGCTCATGGATAGAACCCATATGGTGAGAGTTGCAGGCTCTAGGTCCGACTCTAAACCACTTACAAGTGGCGTCTCCCAGGCTCAGTCCTGGGACCCCTCCTGTTCAGTATATACTTGTCAGAGGTACAGGCAAGCACAGGAGGACTATAGCTGACCAAGTTTGTAGATGACTGCAAACTGGGGCCATAACTGACTCTCCAGCTGATACAGACATCCTCCAGAAAGGTCTCACTGAGACAGATACCTGGTGTCAAAATCATGGCCTCAAGCTAAATGCCAAAAAGTGCATAGTCATCCCCTTTGGAAAAAACAAAGTACCCGCGAACTACCACATATGTGGTAGTCCCCTAAAGAGAGAAAATGTAATTAGGGATCTGGGGACTCAAGTAGATGGTAATCTCTCCTTTGATAATCATATTGCCAAGGTTGTTAGAAAATCCTTCTATATGGCCCACCTAATCACAAAAGGGTTCCCATCTAGAACAAAAGAGGTTATTGTGCCCCTCTACTCATCACTCTTCAGACCATCATAGAGTACAATGCCCCATTTGGGATGCACCTTACAAAACACCTGCAACAGCTGGAGAGACCCCAGAAGTACCTCACCAAGAGGATTACTGGCCCCAAACATATGTCCTATGTAGCCCATCTGAAGAAACTCCAGCTGTACTCGGTTGTATACCGCTTATTCAGAGGTGATCTCTACCTGACATACAAGGCCATGTCTAACCCAGAATTGATGGACATGCTCCACCTAATAAAAAACAAATCTCCAAGAGCCACATGCTCTAGGGATCTAAACCTCACCACAATGATAAATAGGATGTGCTGGAGGGATAGATTCCTGTCCCAGAGACACCTCATGCTTTGGAACAGGATTCCAATCTACATTAGTCAGAGCCCCTTAATAACACTCTCCAAGAGAAACCTTGAAGAGAGGATGGGACACAGAAAATTTACCCTGGGGATCACTGCAATGGCTCTGCTGGACAGAGGAACAGGGAACTAATCTAAGGTGGTGGCGAAAGCCAACACATTCTGGCTAGGCTTATAGATGCCCTCAGGCAGATAGCCTAGTACTTACCTATGCACCTATGAACCTATGTCTTCACAGTAGTTCAGAAAGCCTTTTATCTGGTTCATCTAATTTCCAAAGCCATCTCAGATTGATCCAAAGATGTCTTTTTACTAATATCTTATCAGACCTATTATTGAATAAAATGCACATTTTGGCATGTATTTGTTTAATTCTATCACACAACTTGAGAGACCTTAGAAATTCATAACTAAAATTATCACTTGCCTCAAAATATTAGTTACCAGGAGAGTTTGGCAGCCATTTCTCAGTTTCTTACAGACTCGTACATGGAGGTCTATTTCTAGCCTTTCAAACCATGAATGATCCCACCCTATTTGACCTCCTATTCCTTTGCATAATTAATAGAACTAGTTAAAGGAACTAAATCTTCATTAGGAGATAAATAAGGCACATTGACATGATAGATTTATATCCCAATGTATCCCTTAGCTCTGGAACAAATTTCTACTACATGTTTATTTTATTTATTTTATTTTATTTTACATTTGTTAACCGGGCTAGTCCAACTGGATACATGTCCATTTTCAGTGGAGGCCCGAGGAGAAAAGCTCCGCTATCTACTACATGGTAACAAAAAGTACATAGAAAGTACACAAGGCATTCAAACCACAATTAAACTAGGCATTTAAACCACAATTTCAGGAAGTTCAACAAAGGGTGATAGAGAGACAAGGAAGTTACTTAAGTACAGGAGTAGAAAATATGTGACAGAAGTAATTAAATTGTTTAAAAGCTAACAATAGTGGTACTAGAAAAGTATAGTTTGTAGTTGAGAGAGTCCATTTCTCAAGTAGAAATGAAAAACAAATTGAAGAAATAGAGTTGGGAGAAAATGTAAAGGATACAGGAGAAGGTAGGAGGTAAAAGATCAGCTAGGGTTATTGCAAGAGCAAAGCCAGTGATTATTTAGAAAGTGTTTCAGTTTAGTTTTAAATAGTGTAATGGAAGTTTGGGCTATAAGGTCTGGAGGAAGTTGATTCCAAATTTTACCAACTGAGTTGGAAAATATAGAGTCACCTGCCGTGTTCTTTGATAGAGAAGTTTGGATCAGTATTTTGTTAGAAGAGCGTATGGTTTTTAGGTTGTTGTAGGGTTTAATAAGGGTGGAGAGCATTGGTATATTTTCAGGGTGGTAAAGGGCTTTATGGGCAATTGTAAGCTGATAGTATTGAATTAGGTGGGGTAACTCCAGCCACCCTAGGTTAAGGAGGTTCAGACAGTGATGTGTTTTATATGGAGAGGCAGTGGCAAATCTGGCAATGTTGTTGTAGGCTGTAGTAAGCTTATTGATGTTTTGTTTAGAAAGATTAGTATATATGGGGGAAGCATATAGTAGTGTAGAGATAAGATGTGTTCTAGCTATGGTAGTTCTTGCTTCAGGAGTTAGGAAAGATTTGATTCTGTAGAGAGAACCTAGTTTTCTATTAGTTGCTTATATGATAGAGTTGATATGAAAATCAAATTTAAGTAGGTTGTCAATAGTAATACCCAAAAGTTTGGTTGTTTGGTCAGGAGAGATAAGGGTGCCATTGTTAGAAGTAAGTGTGAAATTAATAGAGGGAGACAGGTGTGTGGGTAAAAAGAGGAGAAGTTTAGTTTTCTTAGGGTTTAAGAGAAGACAGTGATTGGAGAACCATTGCTCTATAGTGGTAAATGTTTTTTGGGTAAGGGAGTTAAGGTCAGCTTGGTTTGTGGCAGAGCAAATGATGGTGGTGTCATCGGCATACTGAATACAAGTAGTTAGGGGGGTGGCAAGATACAGGTCATTAATAAAGATGGAAAATAAAAGAGGACCTAAGATGGAGCCCTGAGGGACTCCTAAAGTGGTGGGGAGAAGTTCAGAAAGATTGTTGTTCCATAAAACAGCTTGTTTCCGATTTTGAAGATAGGAAGTAAACCAGCTTAAGGCAAGATTATCGAGAGAGAGAGATTTTAAACGATGCAGGAGGAGTTGGTGATTCACCATGTCAAAGGCTTTTGACAGGTCCACAAAGAATGCTGATGAAAGAAGATTGCTATTCCGGTTTATATTAATGGAGTCAATAAAGGATAATAAGGCTGTGGTGGTGCTATGGTAACGACGAAAGCCATGTTGGCAGTTAGTGAGGAGATTATTAGATAGGAGGTGATTTAGTAACTGTTTGTGGATGCATTTCTCCATTATTTTTGCAATAGGAGATAGTAGTGCTATACGGCGGTAGTTAGAATACTCAAATGAATCACCCCCTTTAAAGAGGGGGATGATGTGGGAGATTTTCCAGAGTGAAGGTATAGTACTTTCTTTTATGGTTCTGTTGAGAAGTATGGAGATAGGGTAGGCAATAGCTATAGCGCCTAGCTGGAGATATTCGGCTGGCAATTTGTCAGCTGAGGGGGTAGAGGGTTTAAGTTTTTGAAGTAAATTTAGAATATAGGAGGTGGGTATGGGTTTAAGTTGCAACAGTGGTGGAGTGCAGCTTGGGTTACCTAGTAAAGAGGGGTCAGGGCTTTGTTGGTTGGCCAGTTTAAGTATTGTGGAAGTAAAAGTTATTGAATGCATTTGCTGCTTGTAAGGGAGAGTCAGGGCAGGAGCCTAGTGGATTGGGAGTTTCAACTTTGCTGGGGGATAGGAGTGTGTTAATAGATTTCCAAAATTTTTGCGGTTGGTGGTAGGAGAATTGCTGTAGCTGGGTGTAAAAGTTCTTTTTATACTTTATGATAGCTAGTTTTGTCATGTTCCTTTTTTGTTTGAAGCTAAGGTGATCAAAAGAGTCTTTAGTGGTTCGCCATTTAGTCCAAGCTTTATTTCTACTTAGGATAAGTTGTTTAGTGTTGCTTGTAAGCCATTGAGCTGTCTTATATTTCATGCGAATTGAACGCATGGGGGCGTGATGATCAAGAATAGTAAGAAAGGTATTATTAAAGTGGTTAACAGCGTCATCTATTGGGAGAGTTTTTAGAGGAGACCAGTTAACTAGGCTAAGTTCATTTTGAAACTGATGGGGGTCAAAATGTTTTGGAGATAAGCGAATTAGGGGAGGTGTTGTTAGATGAGTTTTGTGCCTAATGATGTATGTGAGAGAGTGGTCACTAAGGTCATCTGCGAGGGTACCTGTAGAATATTTTTGTTGGGGACTATTGGTCAAGATCCAGTCGAGAATGGTTTCTTTATTATTGTTTTTATTTGTTCTAGTTGTGGAGTTAATGGTTTGGTAGAATCCATGCAGGTTAATAAGGGTAGATGGATTAGTTTGTTTACATACATTCCAATCAATATTAAAGTCACCTAATAATATTGTTTCTTGAAGGAGATTAATTGAAAACCAGTTAAGTAGGTCTTCTAATATGGGGGGATTGTTGCCTGGGGGAAGATAAGTACAGATAATGTTAATAGTTTTGTGTGGGTTGAGGGAGAGCTTGGAAATAATAAGTTCAGCATTAGTGTCATATGGAGGGGTAGGAGCTGATTTACTTACTTCCAGTCCAGTTTTGAAGAGTATAGCTTTTTTATGGAGACGGTCTTGTCTTAGGATGTTACAGCCAGGGGGGATAATTTCATTATCTTTTATTGTAGGTTTGAGCCAAGTTTCAGTAAGACAGAGAATGTCAAATTGTTGGACTTCTAGTAGGGCGTGAAGAGCAGGAAGTTTGTTACATATGCTACGGATGTTAAGATGAGCTATTGTGAGTGATTTAGGAGGTTTAGTATGTGGTGTAGGCATAGTTTTCATTTGTTGGGAATTAGGGGATAGTATGAAGGTGTTTGAGCCTAGGTTGGGGTGTATGTCCCCATCAATTAATGATAAACCTTGAATAAGGTGAGTTAATTGTGAGGGCTTAAAGCAGTACAAGTGTTTTGTGAGTCTAAGAATAAGGTATTTGATGTGTGAGAGACGATGATATTTGGGTTCAAGATATGAGTTGCTGTATATAGGACTGAGATGGGTTGTAAGTATAGTTGGGGGGGTAGCTAGGGTTTGTCTGTGTGGAGTGCTAAAAGTAGGATTTAAAGGTTGCTCATAGTAGGTTATGAGGTAGGTAGAGGAAAGGATAGTTAAAAGAGTTAGTAGTAGGAGAGGAAGGTGAGTGTAGGACATGTTGAGATGAGTAAGAGACTGTATATAATAGGTATGTGTTCAGAGTGGCAAAGGGTGGGTGAGGGAGGAGATGACTATGGGGTGGGGGAGAGAGGAGCAAGTTCTGGTTGGCTAAGGATTGTGGTGGGTGTGGTTATGTGGGAATAAATGAGCAAGTTCTGGTTGGCTAAGGATCGTGGTGGGTGTTGGTTATGTGGGAATAAATGTAGAGGTGCTAGGGGCGGGTGGGATTTGGGGGAAACAATCAGTGCAAGGGAAGAACTAACAGGTAAGTCAGTAGGTTAGAGAAAGTGTATTAGTGAGTCAGCTAATGTGTTGAAATAAAGTATGTAGAGGAGCTAGAGTCAGAAGAATCAAGGTAAGGTAAGAGAGGTTAGGGTAAAATGCAGTTCTGGAAGAAGCTTTAGTTAAAGGACAGATGTGAAAGGTTTAGCGGGGCAGAAGATAAGCATAAGAGTGGGAAAAAGGGAAGTAACAGCAGAAAAAATAATAAGGGTGCCACCTTGTGTGGTTGTATAGTTGCAGGGACAGACACCAGAGCAGGGGGCTAAGCACTAAAGGGGAAAAGAGGAAGGAGTGTGACGTGCTAGCAAACAGAAATAGTTGAGGTAGATTAAGATAGGAATTAAATCGAGGCGTATATGGTAGAAGGGGAAATATATAGGCTGCTGGTAGTTCAGGAGGGATGCTTAACCTGAGATACAAAAATAGAGTAAGTCTGGTCAAACAAGGAAACTTAGCATACTTAAATTCTCATAGTAAGTCGGGTTCTCTTGGTAGTGAAGGGTATGGGCTCAGTTGTTGAGGTTCCTTAATTTCCAGGAGGATGGTAGGCAGGAAAATAGTTTGCTTGAGTTTAACAATTGACAACTTTAAATTCTCATAGTAAGTCGGTTTCTCTTGGTAGTGAAGGGTATGGGCTCAGTTGTTGAGGTTCCTCAATTTCCAGGAGGATGGTAGGCAGGAAAATAGTTTGCTTGAGATTAACAATTGACAACTTTAAATTCTCATAGTAAGTCGGTTTCTCTTGGAAGTGAAGGGTATGGGCTCAGTTGTTGAGGTTCCTCAATTTCCAGGAGGATGGTAGGCAGGAAAATAGTTTGCTTGAGATTAACAATTGACAACTTTAAATTCTCATAGTAAGTCGGTTTCTCTTGGTAGTGAAGGGTATGGGCTCAGTTGTTGAGGTTCCTCAATTTCCAGGAGGATGGTAGGCAGGAAAATAGTTTGCTTGAGTTTAAC
Source organism: Protopterus annectens (assembly GCF_019279795.1). Taxonomy (NCBI): domain Eukaryota; kingdom Metazoa; phylum Chordata; order Ceratodontiformes; family Protopteridae; genus Protopterus; species Protopterus annectens. Next base: position 1,602,079,268 of record NC_056725.1, on the reverse strand, counting down.
AATTGACAACTTTAAATTCTCATAGTAAGTCGGTTTCTCTTGGTAGTGAAGGGTATGGGCTCAGTTGTTGAGGTTCCTCAATTTCCAGGAGGATGGTAGGCAGGAAAATAGTTTGCTTGAGTTTAACAATTGACAACTAGTTTCAGGATAAGCCCCTATCTCCAGACACCCAACAGCCAACGATACCCAGGGAAAGAAAGATGTTAAACATGTTAAGCAGAGTAGCAGCCTTACCACCTTCAAGGTAAACATAGATAACTGGATGGGTAGCCACAAATTCTCCCTAGTCTATGTTGTCTTGCTCTCCTTCAAACTAGAGGGAACTCTTGAACAGGGCTTTTGGCTAGGCTTGTAATGCTCTGCAGAGTGGTTGACTATTACAAATCTATGAACTTATGAACATATGAAACTAAGTGCTATTAGGCTGGTGATCTAAGAGATATAAGTCTTATGATGATCAAGTTGGGCCAGGTGAGTCAAGGTCTTAAAAGTGCACTGATATATATAGTTAGAAAATTAATCAATCCGTTGGTACAAATATTTTAAAACGAGAGTTCACAATATCCAAGATAGTAGCAATAGCAGTAGTAACAGGTCTACAATATTTAAGCAAACAAGACAACCCATTTAACAGAAGTGATCAAAATTACCAAGATGGCAGCAACAGCAAAAGTAAATCAATCAATCAGTCAATCAATAAATCAATCAATTGATCAATCAAGAAATAATCCTACAAGCAGTTTAGGCAAGAAGTTGAACTAAACTGGTAGTAGTAAGTATGCGAGCACAACATAAGTACTGTGACAGTGATAACAAATGAGAACATAGTAGCTCAAAACACAGCTATGGGCAACTAGAAGTAGCCTCATGTAAATACTCTCAGTCTATAGCAACACTATAACATTCACAGCTCAAGTAAGCATACCAGTTGTAATGACCCCTCACTGGGCCAGTAAACAAGGAGCCTGAATCCTCACCACTGACACTGGAATGGGATGTTCACTTGGAATACAAACAGATACACTCAGTACTTCCAGATGCAGACCTCTCTGCATCAAGCACAATCTCCCTTAAGAGCACTCAGAGAACACACAGTCCGGGGTATGGATCTCTCTGTCTCCCTCTACATCCCCAATAAAGCTCCCAACTGGTACAGCTGTAGGGTTTAGTCCTTGGCTAGAATGCCCAAGCCAAGTCCTCCAGCATCCTCTCTGTGAACCTAGTGGTTTGTGTCCCTGCTCCAAGTAGCTGCACACACACACACACACACACACACACACACACACACACACACACACACACACACACACACACACACACACACACACACACACACACACACACACACACACTGTGAGATTTGATTTTCACACACACACACACACACACACACACACACACACACACACACACACACACACACACACACACACACCTGGAGAAGGCTGGCACAGATTTATCAGCTGCGTCCCCTTCTGCCCAGGGTATAAGGTAGTTACCACTGCCACCAGACACTCCACAATCAGCTACTCTAAGATCCTTAATAAAGGGTGTCCAGTTATACTGTGTAGTATTGATACTAGTACAAATGGCAGTAGTTGACCAAGATAGATAGGCCTTCAGGAGTGGCCCACATAGTGTCACCAAACAAATATAAGCACTCTTAAGGGTTAAATACTTTCTAAAAGGGACCAGCCACAATAAAAGTTTTAATATATTTAATAATAAATAATAAAAGAACATGAAAATGCTGAATATATATTTACAGTAAACCACAGAGTTCAAATCACAGGACATATTGAAAATAACATTAATGGACAGGATACAAGTAAAAAGAAACACCCAATGGATAAACCAGCTGTATGTCCACAAAAGAACAAGTAAAACTAATAGGAAAGTGGTGTCAGCTGGTAGCACAGTCCACATATAAATATATACTCCAAAACCAGCCAAGTATATAAAAACATATTTAATAAAGGCAGCCACAAATAACACTTGGTAAGCGCTTTCACCAACACAATATTGGCTTCATCAGACCATTAACACATATCATAAAATATACCCTCCCCTTAAATACCCCATCCATATATCAAATGCATTTCAAATAAACCAATCAGATACCCCACACACAATGCATCATACCCCATCATTAACAAACAGCAGCTATCAATTAAAACTGGCTACCTCAAGAAAGTATAAAACTTGAAAAGAAGCTTTACACACTATTAACCATATACAATTACAAAACATAAATCAAGTAAATACATATTATTTTCTTACACCTCTCCTGTCCAAAACTGGTTTAATGGAGACCATAGTGTTCAGGCCATAGCCCTTACTTGCTTTTAATCTTAAAATCCACCTCAACTCTGCCTCCGAGGTCCTATTCTCAGTGTTACCCATTTTCACACCTTCCCTCAATACTTCCAAAACTATATACCTAAAACTATGTATCCATTCACTACTTGCAACATATCTAGCCAGAGCATTTGTCATTTTGCCTACCCTAATGTTGTATGTATGTTCCCTTATTCATTCTTGCAGGGATCAATCCATTTTTCCAACATAATGTTGCAAGTAGTGAACGGATACATAGTTTTAGGTATAGAGTTTTGGAAGTATTGAGGGAAGGTGTGAGAATTGGTAACATTGGCCTGAACACTATGGTCTCCATTAAACCAGTTTTGGACAGGAGAGGTGTAAGAAAATAATATGTATTTACTTGATTTATGTTTTGCAATTGTATACGGTTAATAGTGTGTAAAGCTTCTTTTCAAGTTTTATACTTTCTTGAGGTAGCCTGTGGTTTACTAAAGTTTTAATTGACAGCTGCTGTTTGTTAATGATGGGGTATGATGCATTGTGTGTGGGGTATCTGATTGGTTTATTTGAAATGCATTTGATGTATTGATGGGGTATTTAAGGGGAGGGTATATTTTATGATATGTGTTAACGGTCTGATGAAGACAATATTGTGTTGGCGAAAGCACTTACCGGGTGTTATTTGTGGCTGCCTTTATTAAATACATTTTTATATACTTGGCTGGTTTCGGGGTATATATTTATATGTGGACTGTGCTACCAGCTGACACCACTTTCCTGTTATTTTTAACATTGATGGACAGACTCAGACAAATAACAAAACACGGTATCTAAACTAAGCTTCACTATGTTAGATATATATTTAGACATTTATAATAATGCAGGTACACTTTTGTTTTAAAATATAACAGTATATGTACATTTCTGTTTGCTAGAATATATGTAGGAAAATATAGTCACTTAGATGTATGTACATTTCTATTTGTTAGCATGTATACATAAAAGGGTTAAACTGCTCTTAGCTGAGAAGCAGGAAAAAAGCATATGAAAGGCATCCAACTCTATGTAATTCATTTTTGTGCCTGGTACAAGTTTCAAGGAAAATCACATATAAGAAACCAGATGCAGGGAGAACTGGAAGACAAAGTCAATTTCCCATCAGGAAAGACTCCTTAAGAGTATTCACCTTGAAACAGAAAACAATGAACAGACTGTATGACATAAAACAAATACCAAAGTACTGACTTTGAAAGTTCCCAACAGACTGTAAATTCCAAAGACTGCTTTCATAACAAAATGTATATAAAGGACATTGAAAGTGTATGATGTTAGATTTGATTTTTTTCTTATATCTGGTACATGTAGGAACATGTTTGTTCTGAGGTATCATTCATATGTGCGTTGAGTAGTTAAACCTGAGGCATTAAAACCAGTAAACTGTGACATTATCATACATGTCATCTGTTACATAGACACGTTATTTTCTTAGTAACTGTGCAAAACTTAATATAGAATGCTGAGAAGGTTAATAGTCTGCAAAGTTCAGTGCATTAATCAGACTTTGGATTCAGCAAGCAGCTGGAAGTGGGCACTAGTAGCATTCACATTCAGTCATCACTAAATAACTTTTCAGTGGCAAGCCTAGCCTGTATTCGCGCACAGGGGGAGTGATGCAGTACCTAACATTTGACTGAGTCCTAAATAGGAGCACTTCAGTTTCCACAGTTTGCAGCAGTACAGTGCCCAGATGTCTGGATCCAGAGTGAGACTGCTGTGCAGGAAGAAAGCAGTGCCATAAATTCTCCATGATGGTGAATTCCCAGGTTTCAAATCTGCAATTCCAGCTTTGCTTCACCAGCTTTTCAAGTTAACTGTAGAAGTTTTCCAACCATCTACAGTGCCCAGACTGGCCATCTGGGCCCCCGTGAAATTGGTAAGAAGCTTTCTATATTTACATGCAGTATGTATGCTGTTAAAAAGGCTAGCAAAAAGTGTAAACAGAATATTACTCTTAATGTGTCTGAGAGACCAGATAAGATTTGGGAGAGATTACAGACTAGGTATGGGCGACATATTAGTAAACGTAAAACCTTATTAGGGCAAGTTGATGTACATGCACTGAGTGGGTATTTACGTTTGGTATCTTCAACAAAAAATGTTTGGTATGAGAGTAAATATTTATTGAATGAATCATATTAAACTGCTTTCTGTGTACAATGCCATAAAAAATACAGTGCAGACCATTGTTAGCAAGTTGAATTGTTCAGAAACATCTTCTGATGATAAAGCAGCAGAAAAGGGTAATACTTTTACATAGTATCCAGATCTTGCACAGTTATTTGTTGTCACTATGCTAATTTCAGAGCTAAAACAACTGCCAAATCACTTACTGGCAGAATCTCCTGTAGATCTTATTACACCTTTTGAAGAGTATGTCCAACAGTGGAATGAAGCTACTAGGCAAAAAAAAAAAATAAATAAATAAAAACAGAGAAGGAGAGAAATAAGGTTCATGATAAACTGACAAAATAATTTAATAAATTCCTGAGAAACAGACAGGGTGAGTTCAGGAAGTTCAAAGATGCCAGACAGAAACTGTATCAAAAGTACATAGGGACCCTGCAATCAAAATAAGAGTCTCTTGAAAAGTATCATAAAGCCTGTAAAGAATTAGAAAAATAAATCTCAGAGCTTAAGCAAGAGTTACAGAGCAAGCAGGATTTGGCCAGTGAAGTTCAAGATAAACTAATATGAGCTAATGCTTGAATAGAAGTGTTGAAAGAAGAAATGGAAAAAATAAAGCCAGCTCAAATCATAGAACAGGGAACTACAGCTGATTTGAATACACCGTCCAGATTGTTACAAAGTTTACTGCATTGGAATGATAAGAAAGGCATGTATGGACAGATGCATTACTCAGATGTTTCTGGATTTTTATTCTCAAATGCTTTAAAACATTCATTTAGTTAAAGCAAGATGCTTATCAGTTAAACAGTAAGTAGGATATATGACAAACATTCTTATGGCATATACACAAGGGCAGCCTCACACAACTAAGCTGTTAGATAATTTCAAATTTGCCATCTCAGATAAATTAATAGAACAAAGCGAGCACTTTAGACTTGCATTTCAGATCATATATCAAAGGTCAGACAGGGACATGAAAAAACCCGAAATACAAAAACAGTTACTACATTGCTTCTTAAACCAAGTAAAATGGGTATCAGGGGATATTAAATGCATTTATAAAGAAAATTCAGATATCCTCACAAATTTGGTACAAAAACTAATGAAGAGACAGACTATGGCCAATGATGGGGCATTATACTCACACCATATCTTTGCACTAGGAAAAGGGGTGAGCCATTTGAGGTAATCAGTGAAGTAAAAAGCCATGGAAGGCAATGCTGGTGTGACCAACCACCAGCAGAAAGAGCTGCATCAGGGCCACAAGCTCCTGGTCCTGTATCCCTAGCACCAGGACCAACTACAGATAATGAAAAAAGGTACCAAGATGTTTTTTCTGCAAACAAATAGGGCATGATTGTGATTATTACAAAGTTTGGTGTAAAATGAAAAAACAAAAACAGGGTGTGTTTCCAAATCAGAACCAAAACATTCACAAGACAAGTCAGGAAAACAAGCCAATGCACAGAGACCTTACAATACTGGTAAAGACAGCTATAAGGGTCATCAATACACAGGAAAAGGGGAAGTATTCCCTCTATATTTTCAAGCAAATTTACATGTAAATCCAAAAATACTTGGAAGAGCAAGCAAAGGAAATAGCTAGGTGGCAGTTATGTACAGAAATTGAAAAATCTAAATATGTTGATCACTCAGATACAGAGGAAGATGACAAAAGCATGCAGTGTGCCACATTGTAGCTGACAATAAAAGTGAGGATGAGTGGATTCTCTTACAATAGGGGTGTGCCCCCCTCCCTGGTATCTTTCCTGACTACCTTTAAAAAGGGCCGAGATGGACAACCACTGATTGATATCTGGGAGGAGGGGTCACTATGGAAAAATGTCTTATTAGGCACAGGAGTGGCAGTATCCATTACAAGCAGATAGTTATCTGCAAATCCTATGAAAAAGAGGTTTGCATTTCTGCATTTAATGGCATAGGATGCTGTGCAGTAAGTAGCTAAGATGTAAACATAAAATTTCACTTAGAAGAGCACGAATGGAAAGGTGCATTTTTAATGCATTCATCTTATTCAACTACCATTATTGGTATGGATATTTTAGGACCTCTGGGCATAGTAATTGACTTATCTAACATTATTTTGTGGATGGGAGACAGGGAAACAGGAAAGGGAGAGGTAAGTGCAGTTTGCTGTGCAATCTCTCTACCTGAAAAACCTGATAAGCCTACAGGATATGTAAATACAGACAGTGAGGATGTGTGGCAATATTTACAATAACAATTTCCAAACCTGTGATCCAAGTGACCCAGTGACTGTGGAAAGCTAGAAACACCAGTAGGGGTAGGTAGTGATCAGGATTACATACCTCCTTTTCAAAATCACTATCCCATTCCTAGGGAGGCAGAAGAACATATGGAAACATATATTGCAGATTGGGAAAAGGAAAGGATCATGCAAAAAGGCAACAGTCCCACAAATTCACCTATCTGGCCAGTTAAAAAGAAAGATGGTAGTTACCATCTTGTCATTGATCTAAGAAAAGTAAATCAGTACACAATTCCTAGAGCACATTTAATTCCAAGAGTACCAGAGCTGGCTGCACATATTAAGCCACAAAGTAAGTGGTTTACAGTAATAGATCTAGCAAATGGCTTTTTTGCAGTACCACTCAGAAAAAAAAGACTGGCCATGACTTGCCTTTACATTTAAAAATCAGCAGTATGTCATGACAAGATTACATCAAGGCTTTCAAAACAGTCCTGTTATTATTCACCAGACGGTATGTTCCATTCTGCAACAGTTTGAAAAAGATGATCTGGTGTTGCATTACATTGATGACATACTGATTCAGTCTGAAACAGTGGAAGAGCATGTACAGCTTCTTAAAAATGTCTTTCATACTCTGCAGCAGGCAGAGTTTAAAGTCAAAAGTGAGAAAATTCAGTTTATGACACAAGAAGCTAAGTTTCTAGCTACTATCATGAAACCATCAGGAAGGTCTCCTTGCCCAATGCATGTGCAAGGCATATTACAAATGAAAAAGCCACTAGCAATAGCAGATTTGCATAAATTCATGGGAGTCATGAATTACAACAGGAAATGTATGCAGGATTATGCAGCTGTGATAGCTCTTCTAAACAACATGTTGCAGGAACAAAAGAACTCCATCATTTTCAAGTGGGGACCATATGAAGACGAAGCATTTTCATAAAGGTAAAGTTAGCACAGGCTACAGAATTAATAGCACCAACACCAAAGTTGCCATTTGTGTTACAAGCAGAAGCCACAAAGAAAACATCATCTCTTGTATTATTACAGGAATGGCCACATGGTAGTGACAACAGAATGGAAAAAAAAAACATTGCATCCAGTGACTTTCTGCAGTCGTATAATGACCCCAGTAGAACTGGGCTACCACCCATGTATACAATAATTATTAGCCATTTACTGGGGTATTAATGAAACTGAATACTTAACTGTACTTTCCAGCATTATCCACTGTGGTGGTGCTGCGGTAGCGTCATCGCCTCACAGTAAGACACTGTCCGGTTCGACTCTCAGCTAGAGCGTCTTCTGCGTGGAGACATCCGTGAATGGGCGTTCCTTCATTGAAGGTTGTGCATCAGGGCTGGCAACTCGGTATGTAAAAATCAACTGCCAATCATTAGCGGACCGGAGTTCTGCTGTGGCGACCCCTAACCGGGAAAAGCCGAAAGACACAACAACTTTCCAGCATTATAGTACAAACACCACAACAAGCAGTAAAAGCTCTAATAGACAATTTTGAATGAATAAAATCACAGATGGTATTAGCCAAGCAAGCTGTGCAAAATGGACGGCACTTTTCAGAATGAAAACTGTCACCATACAGACAGAGGGCAAATATTATTTGTCAAATCGCATGAGATATGAAGGAAAACAGTATAACTGCTTAGAAACAAATAATGAAACCTGATGTACAATTTTTGGCATCTGACTTTGGGACAAAGGTAAATACTAGTCAGGATTTGCCGTAGTTTCAGAAAATCCCAAGTTTGGGTCTCCTGAACTAATCAAATTATCAGGACACGTGTCAGCTCAGAGAGCTGAATTAGAAGCAGTACTGTATTTGCTTAAATATTACAATCCTGTTTTTTTTTCTCAGACAGTGCCTATTTAGTAAATTCTTTAAGACTTCACATGGACACTTGGATAAGGTGAGGATTTGTAGATAGTGCAGGCAAAACACTGAAACATGCTGAAGTATTAAAATAAATATATAAAGTAATTATGTCAAACCAGCAGGGGAAATACCATATCTTAAAGGTAAAAGCACATCAGAAACTGGCAAGTGAAACTTTCAGGTTAAATGCATTAGCTGACACATTAGCACAACAAGCAGCACAGAGTGGAGCACAACTTCCAGAGTATGTGTATACTGATACAGAAGTCAATGCTTTAAAAGAGTTAGACAAAGAATCAATTGAGGAAGACCTTATAAATATTCAAAAGCAACAGGGCTTAAAAAAAGAAACTGATCAATGCACACTAGCAGGAATAACACCAAAGGAATATTATGCATATACTACTTCGAAAGGATTGCAGTTGCCATATGTGCCATTTCAGCTGGCATGACAAATGGTCAAGTTAAATCTCCAGATACTGGGGCATCTAGGAGCTGATAAACTATGGGCAGTTGTAAAAGACAAATACTGGAACCCACTGGCCCTCATCAAGAGAAACTTGATGAATGGATGGGAAATAGGAAATTCACTCCGGGGATCACTTCAATTGCATTGCTAGAAAGGAGCACAAGGAACTAACATCTGTTAAGCCAGATGGAGGGGAACACTATTGGATTAGGCTTGCATTGGCTCCAGGGCCAATAGTCTAGTACTTGCCTATGAACCTATGAATCTAAGTTTAAAAAAGATCTGTAGGCTAATTGTAGAAGAATGTTTAATCTGTTTGCAAGTAAATGCTAAAAGTAAAAAAAAAAAAACTCTGTTACATCACATACAGCCAGCAGATGGGCCATGGTATGCAGTTCAAATAGATTATGCAGGTCCTTTAACAACAACAAAGGGAGGTTACATATACCTACTAGTAGTAGTAGACATCTTTTCAAAATGGGTAGAAACAATGACAGCAAAGGCAACAGCAGAAGCTTTATGGAAAAATATTTGCTGTCATTGAGGGTGGCCAAAAATTATAGAATCAATCAATAGTCCACAGTTTGTCAGTGACATAATAAAGCATATGTGTAATCTGTTAGGAATTCAGCAAATATTGCATGTGCCTTATCACCCACAGTCAAATGGAATTGTAGAATGAATGAATCGTATGCTCAAGAAGCTTCTCCAAAAAGCATGTCTTGAAAAAGGAAATGTATGGGTGCAACATTTGCCAGGCATACTTATGGACATAAGGGCAACACCTAACAGTTAGACAGGAATATCTCCTTATGAAATCATGATAGGGAGAAAAATGCCATTACAGTTACCTTTTGATCCTGATACACTAGACGGTAGACCTATGTTAGAAATCAGCAAGCATCAGCAATGGTTAAAACAACTTACAGAAATATGTGATTACAATGCAAGAGAGCAAGCTTTCCATCTATGAAAAAATGTCCCAATATTGCTGCTGGAAGAAAACCTTCCCTGTCAAACAAAGGTATTAGTAAAAATGTTTCAGATGGAAGGACCATGGGATAGCAATTGGCAGGGACCTTTTGAAGTGGTGGAACAAATATGTCCATTGGTGTACAAAATAAAAGTTAAAAAGAAAAACAGAACAGTGTTAGTGCATAAAGATCAAATGAGAGTAATCAAAAGCAGTAAACAGACTGAGTCACAAAAGTGAGATGCATGTATTTTCTTTTCAGAAAATTTAAAATGAAGCTGCCTAATGTGCACTTGTTTGGAATGCAGATGAGCAAAAAAGGCAGACAACAGCAGATGTAAATTATGTAAATATCTCTATTTTCAAACATGTGTTAGTTAATCCAATATCTCTTTTGTTTTTTAGAACTTTTAGTAATTGTATAATAGCACTAGGAATAGCAGAAACTCCAGTAGAACAAGTATACAGGAGTAATATTGCTAATATAACATTGTACTGGGTAGAAAATACTACAAACAGAACCAAAGGTAACTTTTCTTTTCCTGATGGACAAGTATATCATATTGGAGATCTTTCCTTAGACAAAAATAACACAGTCTGGGTAACAGGCATACATTCAATTTGCACAGCATGAAGGAAATATATCTTTACAAAACAATACTGCAATCAAATGCTGCATACTACAGGGTCAAGGGCTCTGTTTCAATTTTACACTGACTGTGTAAACAGTACTGCAGAAGGGACTAAAATAAAGGTACAAGAGGGAAACATACTGGGTTGTATTAATGGTTCTGTAATCATTGGAAGGCAGCCTTGCCTTTTTGTTATCAGAACTTTTAATAATAATTCCACAGTCAAGTTTGATCAAGTAATCAGGGTGTCATAAACATGTACAGTAGTAGGGCAAAACTACCAAAAAACAGTGCAGTTTAATATCTCATTCCCTCCTGACACTACTGGCTGTAGAAGGCAGACAGCCTGGTATGATACTCTTTTTGTGGATAAGGGTACAGGCTTATGGGCATTAAACTCAATTGACATGGAAATATTGCCAAACAGATTAAAACTGACAGGCCAGGATATTTCTCAAATAGTACATTTACAGGCATAATGATTACCTACTATATGGACACCACAAAAAGAGACATATACATTTTCAAAATATATCCTTACAATGCTTTAATTACTCTAATTAGCAGATTAGGGTTTGATGTTAATGTTACTAAATTTGTAGAGTGGACTAAATATACTTTGCAGTCTCTGTATTTACAAATACAAAAAAATTCAGTCCAAATTAAATTGATTTCTAGTAATGAATATGTGTGGAGGACCATGTTTAAACGATTAATCCAAAGTACCAAATGGATTGAAATGCATGGGCAGCAGACAGTCTGTGCAAATGCATACTGTACAGGACAAGTTACACATTATAATGTAACAAGTTCAAAAGTAATGTAGCTTTACCACTGTTTTTTGGACCACCATTCTATCTGTATCAGTATTGGTTGCCCCAGCTAGAGGGAAATTATATGGATTTACAAAATAAAACTCACAAAACTGAACATTGCACTAATACAGCTAATGGACTGGTGTGTGGTCAGCACTCACCAGTATATGAACCGTGTTTTTTGCAACATTCTGTATACCTATGTAAATGGACAATTTTACCTTCTAGTTCTGAAATGTTCTCAGAAATAGGCCCACAGTTTGTATGTATTGTAGCAAATCAAAGTTTACAATTTACTAAACAACATCCCTTTGTAAGCTGTCTTAATAACATCACCCGTTTAACCTGGCATAATAACACATATGTGTTTATTCCAGGAAACAAGGCTGCAATACCTTTATAATGGAATCCACAGGCATTGTCAATGATTAATGCAAGATTTTCATTAGAATCATTACATAAAGTCATAAATGAAAGTAAACAGTTAATTCAACAATTGCAAAAGGTTAAAAGAACAATCCTAAGTTATGTATTAAATTCTGTAATTGTAAAAAATAAGCTAATCAAGCTTGAAGAAAAAAACTGAAGCCACTAAAGCTCATAACTGGTGAGACATTTTTACAGGATGGTCTTCAAGAGGGAAAAGTTGTTAGATTGGATTATAAATCCAATCCTAGTAGTGATGTTTGTTATCATTGTGTTGACAATATGGAATTGTGTTTTAACTTGCTGTATCAAAAAAAAACTAATGGTTTTGTTTCCTAATGTTTTCTGTAAATCATGATGAAAATTATGATGTGAGGGAGTTGAGAGGGTGGCCTAATGGTTAAGGTGTTTGCTTTACAAACACAAGGTGCAGGGTTTGAGTTTCACGAGGGATAATTGGCTAGGCTTAAATGGCTTGCAAGAGCAATTAGCCTAGTACTAATCTATGAACCTATGAACCAAAGAATATATATCAATGTAAACTGTTTGTGTGTTTTAAAACAACAATGGAGAACTGTTAGATATATATTTAGACATTTATAACAGTACATATACCCTTCTGTTTATTAAAATATATATGTAGTAATATATAATAGTGTATGTACTCTTCCATTTGCTAGAATATATCTAGGAAAATATAGTCACTTAGATGCATGTACATTTCTGTTTGTTAGCATGTATACATTAAAGGGTTAAACTGCTCTTAGCTGAGAAGCAGGAAAAAAGTATATCAAAAGCATCCAACTATATGTAATACATTTTGTGCCTGGTACAAGTTTAAAGGAAATCACAGATAAGAAACCATGTGCAGGGAGAATCAGAAGACAGAAACCATTTCCCATCAGGAAACACTCACTAAAAGTTAGGATTATTCACCTTGAAACAGAATACAATGAACAGACTGTATGACATCAGACAAATACCAAAGTACTGATTTTGAAATTTCCCAACGGACTGCAAATTCCAAAGACTGCTTTCATAAAAAATCTATATAAAGGACATTGAAAGTGTATGATGTAAGATCTGATTTTTTGTTAGATCTAGTACATGTAGGAACATGTTTGTTTTAAGGTATCATACCTTTCCCAGCACATACATAATGAGACCATCCTTCTTGGGGATGTTAACATAAACTGGTTAAATCTACAGGCCCGTAACTCTACTACTAGTATTAACTTGGATGGCTTTACGCAACTAGTATCAGCACCCACCCACCCACACCAACAGATCCCACACTCCTAGTACTCTATTAGACTAGATTTTAGTCTCTGATCCCCTAAATACCATAACTTTGAAACCCTATCCAACTCTCTAAGTGATCACTCCCCTATAAAAGTGCTAAGATACACATCTCAGTTCTCTAAGCCATATAAATAGATCACCTGTCATAAACAAGCTAGCTTCTGCCTTGCAACTTTTAATGACCTCCTCTCTAGAATCAACTGGTCACCCCTAACATTACTCCCCTTAGAAGAAGCTGTCTACTACTTTAACTCTACCTTCCTAACACCCTCAGTTCATTTGATCCTGTCTGTACAGTCAGGATTAGATCTAATTCAGCCCCATAGTTAAACATATGACAACCGCACAATAATGAAAAATAGAGACAGGACATGGGAACTATAGCTAAAAACTAAACTTGCTTCCCACCTGATAAAGTATAAAGAACTCAGAAATCCAGCTAAAAACACATTATTGAAGACAAGAAGGACTACTACCTCAACCCCCCATTCGCTCAAAAGTCCAACCCCAAAAAATTCTGGAACTCAATAAATCAAATTCTACACCCAGGTCACCCTTCTCCCCCCAAACCATACCCTAATAACACCCCTGTAGAAACTGCCACCATTTTTAACACCTAGTTCATTTAATCCATATCTAAGATGGTAAACCCTACCCCCTCCCCTAGTAGCTCAAAAGACTTCTCATCCACACCCCATACCTAAATTATTCTTTTACTCCCTTGAATATGTCCCCACCAACTATATTAAGTCTCTACTCTCCAAACTTAAACTCTGTTTCTCTTTTGCTGATAATCTCCCACCATATTTCCTACAAAGAGCTGCTAAATCGATTGTAATCCCTGTATCTATCTTAATAAACTGCTCCATCTCTGAATCAAAAGTCCCATCTATTTGGAAAGAATTCTACACATTACCCATACACAAAGGAGATAACTGTAATGAAATTTCCAACTTTAGACCAATTGCCATACTCTCTCCTCTCTGTAAAATATTAGAAAAATGCATTCACAAGCAGGTCATGCAACACCTAATACAGGAAAACTTACTCACTCCAACCCAGCATGTTTTTTTCCCACAACACAGCACAACTACTGCCCTACTATCCATCATCCATACTATCTCTCTGGCAAGAGATGAAAATAAACTTGTCTCCTGTCTTTTCATTGACCTCTCTAAAGCCTTTAATACTGTCTCCCACTCTCTCCTGCTAAACAAACTGTCTAACCTCAACTTCTCCACTGACACCATTGGCAGGTTTTCCAGCTATCTGTCTGAGCGTACGCAATCAGTGACATGGGTCTCATCACTCTCCCCTCCTCTCCCAGTAAAGATGAGTGTCCCACAAGGATCCATCCTTGGCCCACTACTCTTTAATATCTTCACTAATCTTCTCTATACCTCCTGCCCCCAGTCATCCCTCATACAATATGCAGATGACTCTACAGTCATCACCATCTCAGACACTCCTTCAGAACTTATCTCTGCTACTCAAGAATCCTTCAATCCTTCAACTCAGTAGAAATCTGTCTCTCTCAAAGTCAGCTTATTCTTAATCTTAAAAAACTAAACCCCTTCTTTTTCTTCCCAAAAACCTCACCCACCTCAAAACAAAATTTTCTATACTATCCTTAGATAACACCTCCATCACTGTTGAAAACAACACAAAACTTCTAGAAGTCATACTTGATGACCAACTTAAATATGATATGCATATAAACAACCGTATCAAAAAATCACATCAAAAACTTGGGCTACTCTATCAAAACAAAAAGTTCCTCACTCTAGGTTATCACAGTAACTCCCTTTGAAGTTGAGGCAGGAATTTGGCATAGATGGCTACAATACGCATCCAAATGTTTATGGCACTGCTCTGGAGCCATAAAACGATTACAGTACTTATGTTTTATTTATTTATTTTATTTTATTTTTATTTTACATTTGTTGAGCGGGCTAGTCCAACTGGATATATGTCCATTTTCAGTACAGGCCCAGGGAGATAAGCTCCATTAAGCTAAGCAGATTATGAAATAATAACAATGATAAAAATAATGAATTACAAGAAGGTACACTGTAACAATATACTAACAAAACTAGCAAGTAATATCATGTTGTGTGAGTTAACTAAGAACACATGATTTTAAGTAGCTTTCACATTCTGCAGTCCAAGTGAAAAAGTAGAAAATATCTACATGGTGGGTAATATATATATATATATATATATATATATATATATATATATATATATATATATATATATATATATATATATATATATATATATATATATATATATACATATATATATATATAGATAGATAGATATATATATATAGATAGATAGATACATGGTAGAGGAGTTATTTGTGGGTTTATACTCAGGGATAGTTTCTCAGAAAGACTAGGCTAGTAATAGCATTCAGTAAGCTAGTAGCCTGACTAACTGAGGTCAGGAGAGTGGTATGCCCAGAGGCCTGAAAATGATAGTGATAAGAACATGGAAATAAGGAGGTTATTAGTTAGGGTTAGAGCATGGAGATAGCCATTGAGTTTTAAGGAATGCTTTTAGTTGCGTCATGAAAAGTGTTGTTGAAGAAAGAGATGTTAGTTCAATGCGAAGCCTGTTCCAAATTTTTCTCACAGAGTTTGAGAAAAGACAGTCACCTGATTTATTATTGGCTTTGTGGGTGGCTACTAGTAATTTGTTAGCTGAGCGTAGGGTTGTGAGATTTTTGTAAGGGGTGATAAGGCTGCTGAGTATTGGGGTATTGCTGGGATGGTGCAAAATCTTTTGGGTGATAGTGAGTTGCTGAAGTAGAAGCTGATTTTGCAGTTCCAGCCATCCTAGCTATTTCAGATTTAGACAATGGTGGGTTCTAAATGTGGACCCAGTGGCAAATCTGGCAATGTTACAATAGGAGGTTGCCAGTTTATTGAGGTTACTTTTGGATAGATTAGTATAAATGGAGGAGGCATATAGGAGGGTAGAGATAAGATGAGAGTGGGCGATGGTAGTTCTAGCTAAAGGAGTAAGGAAAGGTTTAATCCTGTACAGGGAACCTAGTTTTCTATTAACTGATTTAATGGTTAAGTTAATGTGTGAATCGAAGTTCAGGTTATGGTCAATTGTTACACCTAAAAGTTTAGTGGTCATATCAGGTGCTATGAGAGTGCCATTATTGGATGTAACTGTGAAATTTATAGGGGAGAACTTCTGTGTGGGAGTGAATGGCAGTAATTTAGTTTTTTTTTAGGATTTAGGAGGAGACAGTGTTGAAGGAACCAGTTTTCTACTAAGTTAAATACTTTTTGGGTGATGGACTGCAGTTTAGCAGAACAGGCAGCGCTACAGATTAATGTGGAATCATCTGCATATTGTATGCTGGTGGTTTGAGGAAGGTTAGCATTTAGATCCTTAATAAAGATAGAGAAAAGGAGAGGTCCCAAAATGAAGCCTTGAGGGACACCAAGGGTAATAGGGAGGTGAGTGGATAAGTTATTGTTATTGTCCCAGAGGACTACTTGTTGTCTGTTTTCTAGTTTAGACTTGAACCATTTCACTGCTTGGGGGCCCAATGAAAGTGATTTAAGTATATTTATAAGTAACTGATGGTTAACCATATTGAAAGCTTTAGAGAGGTCAATAAAGAGTGCAGAGGAAAGCAGGTTGTTATTTTGATTTTTATTAATATAGTCAGAAAAGGATAAGAATGCAGTACTTCTTCTCTTCTTTGCAGAGGTTATTAAACAATGACCTCTCCCACACCAACTGACTCCAGTTCCACTCAGCACAGTGGGGTGCTGTGTTTATGGTGTAGCATCTAATTTACATTTCTCTTATTTTAATTAAAGTAAGCTAGCTGGTTAACCTCTGCTCTTCTG
>NC_056725.1:1601929634-1602057134 GCF_019279795.1 Protopterus annectens | reverse complement strand
TCAGCAATTACAGCCACTTTATATACTGTGAACATATAACGTCTGATCATGATAAAAAATGTCCACAGTAAAAGTATTCCCATTTGCTCTACACAAATGCACATCAGTCCTGCAAAGACAGACTAATAACTAACCTTTATCAGCTGAGCAGGGTCAGTCATTTTTATCCACAGACATTCCCCCAAACCCATCAATTATTATTGCAATTTTGACTGCATCCTTCTCAGATGCCTGTGTTAAAAAATAATAGCTAAAGTCATTATTTAAATTTGTTCCACACAAACACATGCCTGGGGATTTAATACAATCCATGCAGGAATAGTGGAAGACCTACATGGAAGGTGTCATGACCATGTATCCGGATCCCCCTCGGCAGCCTGCCTCGCATATTAATGAAGGTGCATTATTGAGGGTGACCCATGTTATACGGTTAGTGAATCAGTGTAGGGAGTGTATTACTGTGTCCAGAGATGAATACCACACTCCCTGAACTGACAAAGTGCCGGATAGCAATGTATTTAAAAAGTAGTTTAATTTAATTTTTTTTGTGTGTGTGTTTGAATGGCACATCATGGCACACAGCAATGGACACATGCCAGACATCTAAAAATAGAAATTGGACACATTTAATTATTTAGGAAAGATCAAGTTTAAGCATAGCTGAGTGGGTGTGTGCAGTGTGCCATGGTGGTTAGCAGTGCTTAAAAGTAGTGGAAAGATATATGTAAAAGTATAACAGCATTTCACATGATCATGTAGCTGAATAGTTAGAGTCATGGCCTTATGTGAAGTTGGTGTAGGGTTCAAATACACACACTGGTTATTTTGTAAATAAGCAGTATGAGACATCTTTCAAATCTTTATTTAATTTTTTTTTTATTACACAGGCAGAATATTAAATTTAGTTTGCAAATACAAATTTATAAGAAGTAGTATTAAACCTTGACTGAATTTTGTTTGAATACACAGGCAGGGTATGAAGCATTTATGTTGCAAATATACAGTTATGACTAGTATGTGTAAACCCTTGATGGAATAAGATATGTATGCACAGACATGTTATTAAACATTGTAGTTTGCAATAGCACAATTTTAAAATACATTATGAAATCCTAGAGAAAAAAAAATGACGGAGGTATGGAAACATGACAGCAATGCAGCAAACTTAATAAAACATTTTAATATGAATACAAAATCAATGGTATGAATATAAAATCAGTAACCGCTTTCACACTACAAGAGTGCTTCCTCAGACCTTAAAACAAAACAAGTGATAACCATTTTTATCTAAAACATAATCAAAATTTTACCAATTACATTCAAATAATCACTTGAACATTATAGGAAGGTCCCTCCCCTTCAATACCGGTCTTAAATAAATCCTGTCATTAATGCTGGGGACCCTATCTGCTTGTAATGTAATGATCCAAGACAGTTCATGTTGTTCTGTATAGTTCCTAAGGTCACCTCCTCTTTAATTCATTCTTACTTTCTCTAACACCCTTAAGTAAAAATGTGTTGAGCCCCAGATTCTATAGTATGTCTTGCTAAGGCCCTTTTAAAATCCTTGACTCTAGTACTATACAAATGCTCCCTGATTTGCTCTTTGATAGAGCGGTTGATCTTCCTGACATATAAACTTGAACAGGCCCCATAGAGCGCTAAATAGATGACATCTTTTGTATCACAACTAGCCTTGATTTCCAAAGGATATTCCTGCTCAGTACAGGGATGTATAAAACTATTTGTCTCCTCTGTATAAGGACAATAGCTGCACTTGTTACATTTATACATACCCTTACCCACCTCACATTTGGGTATGGTCTGCCTACTATTCCTACAGCATAATTGTCTTTTTAGAGACTTTTTATTCTTGAAGATGAACTAAGGTTAATCTCCCACTAAATCCCTGATGCAATCATCTGTAAAAATGTATCGGTCAATTTTCTCTAATAATGCCACAGATTTTTTGAACAACACTCATATTATTTAATAGAAATGCAACTCTTCCATCTATAGGAGTAATTGCTTTATTTCCATCCCTTAGCAACATATTTTCATGTCCCCTATTTCTCAAAAAATAAGGTCTCGCTCTCCCTCTTCTTAAACTCCCTGTCACATTACACATATTATCCACTTCCATGGGTTTATAGCCTCTCTCTAAAAATTTCTCTTTCAAGAGTGCTAGATCCCTCTGAAAACCCACTTCAGAGCTACTGAGCTTAAAATATACATGTTTTGTCCTTTAAGGGTATTTATATATATATGGGAGGTATGCATACTTTCATGCTGTAGAAGGCTGTTTCTTCTACAAGATTTCCTATAAAGGCTGGTTTCATAACCTAATCCTGGCTCCTTATAAATGTTTATATCTAGAAACTCCACGGTATCATAAGAGAAACATAAAGTGAACTTCAAAAAAGTAGGGGTTGAATGAAAATATTCTAAGAAGGCTTGCAGCTCCATCTCAGAGCCCTCCCCCAACAAAAATATGTCATCCACAAACCTGTGATAAAATTGCAGGTGATGCATGTGGTCATTTTGGGCAAACACATATCTTTTCTCCCATTGTGCTAAAACCATGTTGGCGTAGCTATTGACACATGGGATGCCCATAGCCACGCCAACATGCTGTAAATATGCATTGCCTTCAAAAAGGAATGCGTTGTTCTCAAGAACAATCTCCAAGAATAGAGTAAGCAAGTCTACTATACATATATATATATATATATATATATATAATATTTGAAAGTCAAATGGTCGTACATGCACATCCATGAACCAGATATGCCAATTCTGTAATGACAAATTCCCAAAATGTCATAAAATAATAAAATTTTGACATTTCCAAATGCACCACCACTGAAACAAGTGCTACCATGGGTCAAAAAGGGGGCGACATTTTGTAATTCGGCACTTCAGTTTTCGTGACTTTGGAATTTCGCAGTTTACAGTTCACAGCAGCAGGTTTGAAGATTTGACATTTGAACATGTAAAGGTAAACCAATATATATATATATATATATATATATATATATATATATGTATATATATATATATATATATATATATATATATATAT
Organism: Protopterus annectens; assembly: GCF_019279795.1. Taxonomy (NCBI): domain Eukaryota; kingdom Metazoa; phylum Chordata; order Ceratodontiformes; family Protopteridae; genus Protopterus; species Protopterus annectens. The sequence continues at coordinate 1,602,054,052 of NC_056725.1, read as the reverse complement.
ATATATATATATATATATATATCATAATCGCCATTTTCTGACAATTAGTCTCTAATAGATTCTATACCTTGAAGATTTGGGATGGAGGTAAATAAGGAGACCACATCCATGGAAATTAACAAACCACCAAAATCTAATCCTTCACCATTCAAGAATTCCTTCAAGTCCTTCAAAAAATGTTTAGAATCCCTCAATACTGCAAGTGCTTGATCCAATACAATTCTAAGTTTCTGTTCTATAAAAATAGAAAAGGGCTTAGTCAACTATCCCTTGCTGAATGCTATGGGTCTAAATGATGGTTTGACCAGATCTTTATGAATTTTAGGGAGCCCCTGAAAAACTGGTATCATAGGAAAGGAAACCTTAAAATAATTCAACAGTTCTAGCATTATCAGACCATTGCAAAAACAATCATCCAATGTTGAAAAAATTCTGGTTTGAATAATCTCTAAATGTCATCTAGTCTTTGAAAGGTATTGTCATCATTCAACATATTTAAAATGGATGAAACGTAAAATTGCCAGTCCATTAAAACAGTTGCCCCTCCATTATCTGCTGGTTTAATAACCAGCTCTGAATCATTCCGTAGTGTGTTCAATGTTTCTGTCTCTGATGTATTCAAATTGCAAAAACCTTTATTCCATTTCTCTAAATAAGTAGCATTATATAATTCTATCCCACATTTCTTACAAAATACATCTAGGGTAGGAATTACAGATGGTTGAAACCAACTTGGTCTCTTAAAATTCACATTATTAGCATTGTCTTTGTTGAACATAACTTTCAGCGTCACATTGCATATGTACATTTTCAAATCAACTATAGTTTCTGCAATGTCTGATCTCTGGGCAGGTATAAATGAGAGTCTGTGCTGCAACAAGGATTCTTCAGACTGAGTTAGTTCTCTACTCAGGATATTCCAAACTAAACATTCATTTTCCAGTTCCACATTTTCCTTGTCAGGCCGACCTGTTCTAAGTCTCCTGAAGGTCTCGGTCTTTTCCTTCCTCTGCCTACAGATCGTGGTTTGTTCCCCACCCCTCGGTGGTGTATCAGTAGTCGTAAAGGGAAGGAAGGCTAATAGGTGGTGAAGGTCTTCCTCCTAACATCTGGTTGGTTAGATTGCTCAGGTTTCCCACCAGACAAAGCAATCAGCTATTTCTCAGATATTGATTCACTACTCTGATTCATGCGCTCATCACCCTTGTCAACAGAAGCAATTTTTCTCTGTGGAATGCTCTAAGCCACCACCTGAATGTCATTGATTAAGTCAGACCCATGGAAACACATGCCCTAAATTAAAGTCTGTAACATCATGAGTCAATTTCTTATTTTTCGGTGTTATTAAACACTGTTCATACAGATATACATCATCCATTATAGCCTCTAAAGTCACTGAACACCGCTCACCACAGAACTCTGTCTGTAGTTGTAATCTCTTCCTATTAATACTCTCCAGAAGCTCTTTCTCTATAGGACTGAAAAATTCCAGCAGTAAAAGGATGTAATTAAAGCTAAGGTCTATATTTCATTTTTGCCATCTGCTCAACAAGTCTTTATAGGTGTCACCATATGTATTATATTTAACACTCTTAATCCACGTGGAATAACTCGATGGAACATACATCCTCAAAATACATCCTCTGCCATTGTAAATGATTAACCCTACATAAATCATTCTCCAGTTCTTTCATACCCACTCGAGAGGCTCCCTCCTCAAATTCCTGGGACTCTTCAGTCGATACAGAACCGACCGAACTTTTAGATAGTAGCGGATTCACTTCCATATTAAGTAGCCTATTGAAACGATATTTTGAACCAATATTCAGTTTATTGGGTACATAGTTCAGTTCAATCTCTCGGTCAATCCCTTCTGCCATTTGACTTGTGATTATTCAGACAGGAAGAATGGTTAATTCCAAGGAAATTATTTACTCCATTATGAAATCCTGCTTTGCTGCACTTAGCTAAGCTCTGCTAAGCACAGCTAAGCCTTGCCAAGAACTGCTTAAACAAGGATTTTTTTTAGCTGTGCTTAGCTGGTTTGTGCACTGCTAAGCAGTGCAAAGCACCGCTAAGCAATGCCTGTTTAAGCACTGTTCAGCCCTGCTAAGCTGGTTTGTGCACCACTAAACTTTGCTAAGCATTGCCAGTTTAAGCACTGCTTGGCTGAGCTCAGCAGTTTTGCACGGTGCAAAACAAAGTGTTGCATTTTTAAAAATGGACCAATAGCAGTAAAGGGTGGGAAAATAGGCTTATTTAAGTGCAACAGGCAGGAATACAGCCAGAATCTGTTGGAGTTTGATTGGCAGAGACTATGGCAGGAGTTGGAGAGGGCGTGCACTTCTGGGTGCAACAGTGGGGCATTCTGGAGTCCATGGTCAGATTGGACTCCTTCTAAAATACCATGATTTCTGGCTGCTGCAGGTCCAGTACCAGGGGTTGGAATGCAAATTGGAAGCCTGGGACCAGCTGGCACATGATCTCATCAGTGCAACTGCTATCACCCGCAAAGGTGAGCAGGTGACTCATCATTATGATGACCTGAAGTGGCGTAAGGGGGAGCTCTTGGTCAGCTGGGTCCAAGATGCTAGAGACGGGAATGTCCCACCAGTTTGTAAGTATTGTTATCATTGTTTTATCAAATTCTACTCTGAATGTGTGATATAAAGGTGAACATAATGGTGTGTTTCACTCCCCACAGCTGCAGAGGAGAGAGCTTGCAACCTGCAGGCCCATGCAGGGCACCTGGCCAGGTTGTGTCATGAGTGTGGTGAGAACAGATGTATCTTGCAATCTATAGTCATATTGGGTCAAGGGTTAGTACTAGGCTAACTGCCCTTGTGGGCCATTTTAACCCTAGCCAATTATCCCATGTGAGAATCAAACCATGCAACTTGTGTCTTTAAGGTAAACACCTTAACCATCATGCCAACCTCCCATATAAACAAGCAAGAGAAAATTAGTAACTGCCACTAGGTGCATTCAGTTTTGATTGTACTGCAAAGAATGTGGTCATAGACCTGGACTGATATAACTGAGTAATACCAGGTACAGTTCATTATAGATGAAAGCATGAAACCTGAGAATGTTAAGGAAACAATGTTGCATTACTAATGTTAAGGAAATAAAGTTCTACTGCATTAATAATGTTAAGGAAAACAGTTTCTACTGAATTAATTGTGGAATTACAGCTGTATTGCAAAACCTGCATTATCTGAACTGGTCATCATAAAAGACTCTAGACATATCAAGCATGAAGTCACCTCTAATAAAGCTGTGTTGTGCAATATGTGTGTATTTTGGGCTGTTGGTCACGAAATTAAGTATTACATCTGCTGTGAAGTAAAAACAGGAATAATACCACTACGTGAATGAAGGTTTGCTAATAAAGAGTGTTTTGCTAAACTGTAGATGTGGAGCTGTACTACAAGATATAATGCATAATGATACTTGTTCTACACTAAGATCTGAACCAATTATAGGAACAGCCAAGGTATATTTTGTATGTCAGGACTGTCTTGTGTTAACCATTGCATTTCAGCTATATGCATTCCTGCTGTCAGGTACGCTGCTGCAGGGAATTATGAAACTGTAATACCTGTAGACTGCTAATATACCATCTGCAATTGTATATGGGTCAGGTAGCCAACCCAGCATTCCAATATGGTCTGTATACATCACACATATTCCCACCCACAAGGGGTTAATTTTATACACCTGCATTCCATGTATTAATATACAGTTTACCTACTGTCTTCATCATGTATGCATCCCATGCATGTGTGTTCAAGTGTCACTGCAGTCTTATATAACACTCTACTTCTATTATGAGGTCATATTTTGTTACCAGGTGAGGTTGAGGCACATATCAATCAAAATATATTCAACAGTAGCTCAGTTTGATAAATGACAGGTGTGATGTACATTTTGTCACACAAAGACTGGGGTTCAAATCTAGGGACAACTATTACTAAATATTTATAGAAACAAAAAAGAGAGAGCGGATTTGTAGACCTAAACTCCTTTATTGGTAAGCACTTTCGTTGGCAAAAGGTAAGCCAACTTCTTCAGACCATCGAAAAACATGCAAGATACAATCCCATGTGAAAAGGAATGCCTTTTATACACAGTGTTAGTCTAATCAAGCAATTAATTAATTAAGTAAAAAACAATCAACAATAAAAAACCACAAGTAACCATTTGTTTGCTGAACCAGAGATTTGTTTTACATAGGTTTTCCTAAAATCAGTAAACCTTAGACAATAAACTTTCTCAAGCCTAATTTATCTCAATATTAAAAGTAACAAATCACCCAGCCTTGTGATGGTACCATAGTTACTTTAAAATTACTAACTTTTAAAACCATGTATATTAAAAGATCCTAAATGGATCTATTTATTCAAAAAGGCTTGTAATACTTATCTAGCTAAGGCATTTATTTTGAGTAAACATTTGATAGATACATATTCATTTAAACACGGCATAATATAAGCCATGGTACGGCTCTGCCATGCCAATTCTATTTCCTCGAGTTTAAGTTGCCATGGGCCACCCCTGCTGCTATGGTCTACTTTTTGCAAGACAATAAAACTGAACTAATGGTCTGAGTGTTCTATTATATGCCTTGCTAGGGCATTTGTACTGATCTGCCTATCAATGCTATATTGATGCTCGTATATCCTTTGCTTGAGCTTTCGTTCTGTTTTTCCAATATAGTAACCTTCGCATTGGTTGCAGACGGCCCCATATACTAACCCTTGGGAATCACATGTATGTCCACCCCAAATTTGATAGGTCTTATCTCTGATGTTAACCTTATCAGTCACTTTAATATGTTTACATTGGGCACATCTTCCACATTTAAACATACCAGTTTGGCCTCTTAATGCTTTTTTCAGTCTCTCAACCAAGTTTTCCAAATTGAGACCTCTTCTGTATGTTATAGCTGGTACTGTGCCCAACATTTTGACTAATTCGTTATCCTGTTGTATTAAAGACCAATTTTTACATATAATCTCCCTAATGCTGCTTGCATCTAGGGAATAGGTTGTTAAAAAAAACTAGTTGCCCCATTCAATACCTTTTCTTTACCCTGGGAAATGTTAAGTTTGATGCAAAACTTTTTAAATGTAGAAAATACCAACTCGAAGTGTCATATCTGCAAGAATGTATTAATAAGAATATTGTGCCGAAAGGGTTAAGCCAGTGGCGTTACCCTAGCGACTTAATAAATAAATCAACATTTCATCTTGAACTGATAGCACTATTCAATCACCAGGGCCTAGAGTTTTTAGATGCATTAATAAAACATTATCTTACACAGATATCCACTCTCAAAGTGGATTTGGAATTGCTGGAACAGACTATAAAGAATGCTTCTGATTTTGAGCGTTACAGATATGAGTATTCCAGAATTTTTACCAGCATTGACGCTAGTATTAATAAAAACATTGAGATTAAAAGAAAAAAGATTAACAGGGATGTGAATGCTTATGCTAAAGCAACTGCTTACCCCCCACCACCGTTAGTGCCTAATGCCATGGCTGGCCCAAGTGCTTCGAGTGGAGACACTGACTTGAAAAATGAGGATAATATAATCATTCCCCAAACAACAGAAGTACGCCGAAGTGAGCGCATTCATAATTATCAACAGCAGAATGGCCTAGGGTGACAACCAAGTTTGGAGGGGGGGGGCTCTATTGCTCAGAACAATATGAACAATCAAATAGTAGACAATTTTCAGTAGGGTTTTCAGAGTACCCACACCGGCCAGCAACAAACAGCACAACCAAGGCACAACAAGAAACAAGCCCCACAAAGGAGGTGCCAAAACAGAAGGAGGAGGTAGTCCAGTGCCTACCCAAAGTTTTAGTGAATACAGAAGGAGACTTCCATATCTTTAATTTTAGCTCATTGGAAGTTGATGAGGAAATGGCCAATTTGTTTGCCAAAGGGCTGACTTTTGTTCTGGACCACAGATCTGACGTAGTCAGAACTGTTATAGACTTGAAAATGTTTGTTCGTAAACTCAATCTGACTTGTGAACTGGGACAAAACTCTGGACTTACCAACAGTTTAAGAGTTTCAAGTCTGTTCAAACCGCTCCTCCAAGCGTCATTGGCTATGTTTGAGAAAATTTGTGAAATGGACATTAGGCATGCACTTAATTGTAGTGTAGCTAAGTATAACAGAAATAGAAACATCACTGTTAATGAATGGGATCTTCTCAAACTGCTTAATGTATGTAACGTGAGGGTTATGAAACCCGATAAATGAGGTGGACTGGTGTTTATGGACCAACAGGTCTATGAAACAAGAATGTTGAGTTTATTAAATAGTGATGTATATGTTAGTGCAAGCTAGAATGAGCTAAATGGGGCATATAATAAAATTAATAGCATATTGAGCGACCTTTTTCTTGAAGGGAGCATTGATGTGAATACATACCATTTTTTGACCATGCCAGCCCCAGTAGTTCCAACATTGTTTGGTGCCCCTAAAATACATAAGGATTTTAATAGTCCACCCTTTAGATCTATTGTGGACGGTAGGGGTTCTGTGACATATGCTTGTGCCAAGTTTGTTGACTGCAAGTTGAAACCGTTTGTTAAGTCAGAGACACAAGTATGTCGAGATTCTTGACATTTTTTGGAAAACATTAATGCATTAGAGTTTAATGAACATCACATTTTCCTTACAGTTGACATCAAGGACCTCTATACCTTCATTCCACACCAAACAGGAATCAAATCGGTTAGAGAGTTCCTTCACATAAGAGGGATGGAACATCAGCAAATTAATTTGATAGAAGTTCTGCTTGAAATAATACTGGATAATAATTATATTCTTTTTTCAGACAAATTGTTCCTCCAAAAGAGTGGTATTGCAATGGGCTCCCCTTGTGGGAGCAGTTTTGCTAACAGTGTCTTGGCCTATTGGGAAAGGTCATTCCTATTTAATTGTACAACATACAAAGAACATGTGGCCTGTTACGCAAGGTACTAGGATGACATGTTCTTTTTGTGGAAGGGGCCGGTGGACATGATTAATGGGTTTATAACTGAAATGACTTAATTTACTTCATTCTTGGAATTTACATACCAAGTAGGCCAAAATGAGGTTAACTTTTTGGACATCCTCCTTAGTAAATACAACAACAATAGGCAATTTAGTTCTACCATCCATCGAAAACCCACATACTCTAATACATTCTTACATTTCACAAGTTGCCATCCCCTGCATCAGAAAAGGGCAGTGGTTAAGGGACAGGCAGTAAGAGCAGCGAGGATGGTATCCAATTTCGATGATTTCTTAGAGGAGTGTAATCTCCTCAAGGAAATGTTCTTAAAAAGTGCTTATCCTTTACCCTTAATCGATCAAGTGATGGAAGAGGTACGTAATTAAAGATCAATAGGGTATTTTCAACCTTTGGTACAAGAGAAACAAGTTTACACAACTCCACCAGTGGAGAATGTTGTTAACATTCGCCAGGGAAAAGAAAAGGTATTGAATGGGGCAACTAGTTTTTTAACAACCTATTCCCTAGATGCAAGCAGCATTAGGGAGATTATATGTAAAAATTGGTCTTTATTACAACAGGATAACGAATTAGTCAAAATGTTGGGCACAGTACCAGCTATAACATACAGAAGAGGTCTCAGTTTGGAAAACTTGGTTGAGAGACCGAAAAAAGCATTAAGAGGCCAAACTGGTATGTTTAAATGTGGAAGATGTGCCCAATGTAAACATATTAAAGTGACTAATAAGGTTAACATCAGAGATAAGACCTATCAAATTTGGGGTAGACATACATGTGATTCCCAAGGGTTAGTATATGGGGCTGTCTGCAACCAATGTGAAGGTTACTATATTGGAAAAACAGAATGAAAGCTCAAGCAAAGGATATATGAGCATCAATATCGCATTGATAGGCAGATCAGTACAAATGCCCTAGCAAGGCATATAATAGAACACCCAAACCATATGTTCAGTTTTATTGTCTTGCAAAAAGTAGACCGCAGCAGCAGGAGTGGCCCATGGCAACTTAAACTCGAGGAAATATAATTGGCATGGCAGATCCGTACTATGGCTTATATTATGCCAGGTTTAAATGAATATGTATCTATCAAATGTTTACTCAAAATAAAAGCCTTAGCTAGATAAGTATTACAAGCCTTTTTGAATAAATAGATCCATTTAGGATCTTTTAATATACATGGTTTTAAAAGTTAGTAATTTTAAAGTAACTATGGTACCATCACAAGGCTGGGTGATTTGGTACTTTTAATATTGAGATAAATTAGGCTTGAGAAAGTTTATGGTCTAAGGTTTACTGATTTTAGGAAAACCTATGTAAAACAAATCTCTGGTTCAGCAAACAAATTTTTACTTGTGTTTTTTTTATTGTTGATTGTTTTTTACGGGTTCAGGTGCCTAGGCAGCATGACATTTCCCTGTGGTACATTTGACTGGGGACACATGGCTGAAGTGACATTCAGCTGCAGAGAAATATAGCTGTTTGCAAATTCCCTGTGGGCAAAGAGAAGCACACACTGCCATGCTCACAGCTTTAATAGCCAAAGGTATGGTGGCAGAAGAAGTAATGAGTGTTGTGCTCATTGTAGAGGACATACTTATATAACTACAACACGTAGAAGTGTGTTACAGCATGGAGGAAATCCTGCAGGCTACTGTAGTCACATTTATGCTCCAATATGCATTTTAGGTAATGTTCCCTAGACACTGTGAAGGGAGAAGTGGTCCACACACTCCAATTATAAAGGCACTGCCCATTGTGCACTGCATTTTTACTGCCACTGACATGCCCTCTGGCCAGCCTGCTGTTGATGCCTGCCATATTGCCTGTTGTCTCATGTTTCCTTGGGGACCCTGGACATTGTTTTCCCCCTGTACATTTGGTTATTAAAGCTGTCAGCATGGCAGTGTATGCTTCTCTTTGCCCACAGGGAATTTGCAAACAGCCATATTTCTCTGCAGCTGAATGTCACTTCAGCCATGTGTCCCCAGTCAAATGTACCACAGGGAAATGTCTCACTGCCTAGGAGCCTGAACTCGTTTTTTACTTAATTAATTGCTTGATTAGACTAACACTGTTTTTAATTGCTTGATTAGACTAACACTGTGTATAAAAGGCATTCCTTTTCACATGGTATTGTATCTTGTATGTTTTTCGATTGACTGAAGAAGTTGGTTGACCTTTTGCCAACGAAAACGCTTACCAATAAAGGAGTTTAGTTCTACAAATCTGCTCTTTTTTTTGTTTTCACTAGTTTTGTTTTTTTGTCAGTACGTATTTATAGAAACAGTTATATATTGTTAACAGATGTTGTCCCCACAGGAATGACAGATAAATAAACAGCCATAGTAGCTGTTTTAATGGGTTAATAATTTCTGTGTTCAGATGTACCAGAGTATTAACAGCATTGCTCAGCAAGGTAATAAGATGTTAGTAAATAAAGTCAACAAGTACAGTAGTCATAAAAGTGAATGAAATAAACAAAACGGTGTAATCCTGGTACAGCTTTATGTCTGGTATGTCTGTGAATGTCTGCTGATACTCTAACCCCATGCATGCCAAGGACGCCATGATAGGAAAATTGTCTGTACTGTGCACGATACATGACTCTCAAGTGTCACACTATCACAGACTGTGATCACTGTTACCCAATCCCTTGGACACAGATTTATCATCCACTTGATTTATGTCAATAGCACAGTTACACTACATCTGTCCACAGTACACCTTGGTAGTCACATATGTTCCCCCTGACATGTAATAGACCCCTGTAGTTGTGCACCTGTAGGTGTTACAACTTGGCCCATACTGCCCTAAGCAGATAACTTGAGAGGTATGTAGGTGCTACAGAAGCTATAGGGCACTTACATATATAGAGTAAGGGCAGACCTGTAGAGTATAGAAGAGTACTGTTGCAAACAATATAGCCTATACCAGTAGTAATGGAATGTGTTTCTCTCACCCCCTACCTCTTATCTGCATCATAATTTATTATTGTTATACACCAGCTATGGTTTACGTTTAACATATGTTGTTCCCTACATGTTGTATTGGCCTTTGTGTTTTATTATTCTTATCTATTACAAGGGTTGCATACTAACATACCTTGCTAAATTACCTATGTGGCTGGCCTTATGCCGTACCTGTTACTGGCATGCTGTTACTGTATTGACTGTAATCTCACTTATTGTTGTGTTTCATATGTTATGCAATGTTATGTTACTGGGTTAATTGCAACATTCTGACATGCTGTTATAACTAACTAAATGTTTTGTTTATTACTAACCTATACACTTTGAAATACCTCAAAACCATAGATCGACTTGGTAGGCCGGTTAGTGATCCACCTACCCTACCTCAACCGCCCATGGCACCAGGTCCCAGGACATCTGGGACCCAACCCAATGCTGTCCCCTTTGCTGGTCCTGCACCACCTATGGGTGGAGCCACCTCAGGAAATGGGGCCCAACCCCCTGGGAGCAGGCGTGGAGAGGGAGTAGTCACCCAGCAACAGCTACCAGGGATGATGTGCAGGATCATGCACTGGGGCTACGAAGATCACCTGCCCCGGATTGAGGGAAGACTGGCTAACCTAGAGGGGTAAGGTGGCTCCGGTACCCAGCTGCCAACACAGCAACTTTTGGGGCAGTGAAGAAGCAGTGTTGACTATCCATGGGTTGGGAGCTCAGTCTCACTGCTGAAATCTGGGTTCGCATGGCTCTCCGATTCCACAACACCCTCTGCGTCCAAGGTGTTTACCCCCCTCATGTGTCATACACTGCCTCTGTATGCTGTCTTGTCTGTCGTGTCTGTTTGCAAATGCAACCTCTCCTACCCAACTTACCTTGCACATGCACCTATATCCCTTCCCCAGCATCCCACTCTCTCCTTAAAAAAAAAAGTGGCATCTGTCCCACAAAAAAAGAGAAAACCCCATACGTAGCTCTCCATTTTTCACCTGTGTCCACTGGACACACTTTAATCATTCTATGAATTAATCAACACATTTATGTTGCCCTCAGAAGCTCCAAATTCCAAATTGTCTACAACCTGCACAGTTGTTGCTGTAAATGAAATGGAGAGCTATAGTCCTTTCCTACACCCATCCTTCACATCTCTACCTACCTTCCACAGTGTTTTTCCCCCTACTTGCCCCCAGCCTCCATTTCACCACTTTCCTATCACCCCTTTTTTCTTTTCTTTTTTTGGAATTAGTTGCAGGTTTAAGCGGAGCGGTGCGTAAACCTGCTTAAAACTGCCTTAATCACCTTCTGTGTTTCTGACACTGTTAGGCACTTTTGCATGGCAATTACCCCTGTCAACTACAGCACAGTGCATTAGCCCATTAGGCCACTCTGCTCTGAAATGAAAAAGGTGTTTCCATAAACATATCCTGATTGCCAATGACACACTGCTTGTACAAATAATGGGAAGATTGACAGTATACTTGGGACTGTGATGCAGACACCAAACCAGTACACAGCCAAAATAAATAATGATGGATGTACGTGAGGCCTAGGTTATTAGGTATAGCTGACAACTGCACAGATTGTTCCAGAATATCCACAGTTGTGCCAGCTACTGTTGGCACAGTTGTCACAAAATGTATTCTGTGTGTTGAACTACTGGCAAGTCAGTACAGATTGAGATTACAAAATCATGACAGTTCAGTGTTACACGCCATATCCATTTGAATACACATGCTAATGCCAATCCTGTGTAACAGACTGTATGCATTCACATATATCTTGCAAATACACATGCTGCAGTATTGACTCAGTAGCTCAGTCTGTTAAATTCCTAGCATGCTCTACATTTTGTCACCCACAATCCAGGGTTCGAATCCACTGTGTTGCACTTCAATTACATGCTTTTGAATGCAACAAATAATGCCTGGGTCATGCATTTTTAACTGAAACAGGTTGCTGCTACTGCATTCACTGCTACCCATCTTAGCACGTCAAAGGCCTGTAGGTTGGGACACTGCACACATATGTATAGGCTACCTATATGTCGCCTAACACTATCTGATTGGTATTGTTACATAACATATGCACCTTAATGAACAACATATGTACCTTAGTGACTATGCTGTGGAGACTTGGTGGCAATACAAAGGCTCAGGATGCCATGGTAGCAATGTAGAAATATGACATCAGCTAGGTAAGACTTTATATATGCATGAAAATTAGGCACAAGAGCACTGCAAGGACTAGTACCAACAAAAAGTGTTTATTGATCCATAAATCCACACAATCTACTACAAAATACATAAAATTAAACATTAACTTTGTCACCTCGTTTTTCATTCACCATAGAACTTCATCAGATTACATACATTTATAAATCCCATAATGCCTTATAAATGCTCTGTATAATCTCATTACCCAATTAAAATTCACATTCAATAAAATAATTAACTAACACGAATATATTTGCATCACAAAATATATATGTTTCCCTAGCATTACTGACTTTATAAAAATATAAATATATATATGTATAAACGCATTCATTTAACTAGTAATAAAACTTTAAAGTCGTATTGTATACATCATTTTTTATATGTATTTCAATATATAAATGTTAAACTTTAAAATAAATTTTCTAATGAGATGAAAAGGACTTCAAATAACACTTTGCTGCCATCTAGTGTCCAAAATACGAACACATTGTAAACACATTATAAAAACTACATTGTAAAACGTACTTTGTATTACTAATATAAAAAGCAAATTGCAAAGAATACATTGCAATACTGATAAAAATATTAATAAAAATCTTTGTGAAAGTAAAAATAAAAACTTGAGCATACTCCCCAGCAAATTAATTATAATCTAGCAGCTCTTAGTTTTAACACTGGAACCAGTGAGATATGTTCATTATGACCTGGGGGTTTGCAGACTTCCAAAACTAGCTGCCAAAAAACTTCCCTAAATTCAATTTTCATTTCCCATTCTACTCACCTAATATCATGTGGCACTTCTTCCAGTACAAAAAATACAAATTTTGCTTCTTTGCAAATTTTAGTGTGTTTAAATAATGCATTAATAGGGTCTTGCTTAAGATTATCATATAAATGTTTATATATTCTTCTTTTTACTGTTCTCTCCATTTTCCCCACATAAAATGCAGAACACATTTTACATGCTGCAATATAAACTATTCCTTTACTATCACAATTTGAAAATTGCTTAAAATGTATTATCTTATCCCTAGTATCCAAGTAGATCCTGTTTGCATTTTTTATGTGGGGACATTGTGCACATTTGCCACATTTAAAGGTCCCTTTTCCTTTATTGGCCTCTTTAATAATAGGGGGATTTTTTTTTCTAAAATGTTTTTTACATTCCTGTCTCTTTTATAGGTGAATATTAATGACTGTTTAAAAATCTTATCCAAGTCAGAAAACCCTGCAAACATATTCAAATTTTTTAAAATAATATTCTTAATTAGCAGAGCTTCACTATTATAATTTAAAACAAATGCCCCAATAAAACTGCTTTCCTCTTTTCCCTTAAATTTTTCACCCAGGTTTACCTTCTTATTCAGTCCTTTACCTAAAATGGGGGCAACCTTGTCTGTTCTCCATTTTTTACTTCTTTTAAAACTTCAGCTACCATTTTAACTGGATATTTTCTTTCCAAAAACATATTTTTTAACTTAATGCTTTCTCTCAAAAACTCATCTTCATCAGATGTCATTCTGGAAATTTTAATGAATTGTCCTTTTATTATACTTCTCTTTTGTTTGTATGGGTGGGAACTTGTAAAATATAAGTAGGAATTGGAAAACGTACTCTTTCTAAACACGCTAGATTTAAATTCATTACTATTGTAATCTTTATAAATCATAACATCTAAATAGTCTACTGCATCTTTTGTAATGTGTGTAAACTTTAAAAATCCAGTAGTTTTATTTATATATTCTAGAAATTCTTTTAACTTTTCTTCTGTATACGTCCAAAATAAACACAAATCCTCTAGGTATCTCTTGTATAAGCACCAACTATTCTTATAAGCCGAGTTGAAAATACGTTTTTTCTCCCAGATGCAAAAAACTATATTTGCATAGCTGGGGGCACAGCATGCCCCCATTGCTACTCCCTTAATTTGTTCGAAAAACTCACCTTTGAATATTATGAAATTATTGTAAAGTACCATCTCTAACAACTCCATTATAACTCTTTAATCCTTCCATGAATATTTTTAACCTCTAATAATGTCTCCTCAAACCATCCCATTCCAATGGAATGAGGAATTACTGAAAATAAATCTACAATGTCAGTTGTTATGAAAATAATATCTTTATCATATATTTTTTGATCTATAGTATTCAGAAAATCCCATAAGTCTTTTAACAATCCTGAATGCTCCATCCATACCGATTTTATTCTTGAATCTATGTATTTAGCTATAGCATATGTTTTGGAGCCATTGGCAGACACAATTGGCCTTAAAGGTGAGTTACTAAGATTTTTGATGGACTTTAACTATCCCAGAAATGGACAGTATAGCTGTTTTTTCTATTAACAAATATTTGTAGAGCTCACATTCTATCATTTCATCATATAATAATTCTCTTAAACCAAAATCAATTTTGGAATAAGCAATATTAATTTCATTAATAGAGGGTCTACTATATTTTTCTTCATCTCTTATTATTTCTTCCATTTTACTCACATATACTGTATTGTCCATAATAGTCATACCCCTCCCTTGTCTGGCCTCATTACTGTAATGTTTTTGTTCACACTTAATTCCTTACGGAGCTGTCTCACTTTGTAAGGTAAATTTGAATATACCTTAGACTTGTTTAAGTCTCTCTAAGATCTTTTTCCAATACAACTTCAAAATTTTTCAGCTGAGGGTGCAATGGAGGGTTAAAGATGCTTTTCTTTCTGAAATCACTACACTCACCTTTCTTTTTGTCATTATCCTTTCCTCTATACATTAACTCCAGGTTCTTTTTTCTAACAAATAGCTTTAAATCTATAAGTACCTTACTTATATCACTTTTATTATTGGGCACAAATTTTAGCCTTTCCATAAATAAATAGAAGTATCTTTCATCTATTTCCATGTTACTGTAATTAAATATATTGAAATTCTGAAACGCAAGAGCATTTATTCTTTGTACAATTCCTGCATTACTATCACTTTCATTAGACAAAATGTGTTGAAGTGGGTCTCTTTCCATTACTTCCTCTCTCCGTAGTAGTGGTATTGCAATATAGGGTTTGTTTCTTATTTTGTCTGACCTCCTTAAGTTGGGGAACTCTAAATGGTCATTTAAATTAATATTAAATTCATCGCCATCACTATAATTATTATACAGCCACCCCTTTAAAACATTCAGCATTTTCTTTATTATAAGTGTATCTATTCTTCTCTTTCCTACCCTTATATTCTTCATTATCAAAATATCCAGACTGCAATGGCCTATCTCTCCCCAATTTTGATTTTGGGTAACAGCTGTTGTCTTTGTATTCAGCTACATCTCTTCCTATTTACTTATTCTTGCATTTAGCAATAAACATACATTTTTTCATCTATATTTTTCCTCATATTAAAATACTTTTCGATTTCAGTTTCTACTTTAAAAAGATCATTCACAATTCTTTTATTTGTTTCTTTAGTTTCCTAAATAATTCCTCCATTTCCATCTCATTTTCTTTTATTATAACTTTCCTAATTAAAAAAACACCTGTTAAAAATTTTGATCAACTCTATAACTTGCTGATCCCTCTCTAATGTTATTTGGATATTTATAAACCCTCAAGCCTTTTGGTACAATTTTCAGATTCATACATTTCTTTAAATATTTACTATGCAAATCCAGTGTTTTATACTTTAACATATAGTCATAAATAGCATTCAAATTATAATTATAAGCATTTTCCTCATCTAAAACCACATTTTGCTCTTTGTTAACATTAAAGTTATTGTTATTAAGCCATTCTCGCCATTTGCCATCTCTGCTAAAGTTTTTATCAGCTTCAATAATGTTTCTGTTATTACAGTCACCTCTAAACTGGCAACGGCCAATATTCATTTTTTCTTTAGGTCTAGACCCTTTTCTTTGATATGTTTCCAGTAAAAACACTGTTCTCTCCACTGTGGGTGATCTAAAAATGCATGGGATGCCAGTAGGAGATGTAGATTCTTCCCACTCACCATTATTCACTTCAGCAAGCTGTCTGGAAACACATACTTCATTTTCTGGTTTTCCGTTCTGCTTTATAGCCAAAGCCACTCCCTCCAGGTTACCAGGCAATAATTCCAGTCTGCTGTGGCTCAATAATTGCGAAGCGCTATATTCAGTAAACAGAAAATGGAGAGAACACTGAAAAGAAGAATATATGAACATTTATACGGTATTCGTAAGCAAGACCCTAATAATGCATTATTTAAGCACACTAAAATTTACAAAGAAGCAAAATTTGTATTTTTTGTACTGGAAGAAGTGCCACATGATATTAGGGGAGGAGAATGGGAAAGGAGAATGAATTTAGGGAAGTTTTTTGGCAGCTAGTGTTGGAAGCCTGCAAACCCCAGGTCTTAATGAACATGTCTTCCTGGTTCCAGTGTTAAAATTAAGAGGCACTAGATTATAATTATTTTGTTGGGGAGTTCGTTCAAATTTTTATTTTTACTTTCACAAAGATTTTTATTAATATTTTATCAGTATTGCAATGTATTCTCTACAATTTGCTTTTGATATTAGGACTCCACTGAAAATGGACACTAGTTGTCCAGTTGGACTATCCTGGCAAGGAAATGTTAAATAAAATACTATTTACAATGCAGTTTTTATAATGTGTTTACAATATGTTCATATTTTGGACTCTAGATGGCAGCAAAGTGTTATTTGAATCCTTTCCATCTCATTAGAACTTTTTTTTAAAGATGCCGCAGTGGTACGGTGGTAGCATTGTTACCTCACAGCAAGAAGTTCTCCCGTTCAATTCTTGGCTGGGCTTGGGAGTGCCTTCTGTGTGGAGTCTGCATGTCCTCCCCATGGTTGGGTAGCATTCGAAAGACATGTGTGCATAAATGGGAGCGCCTTCGTTGAAGGTTGGGCATCGAGCTGGCACCTCAGCGTTTCGTAAAAATCTACTGCCAATAATTAGCGGACTGGAGTTCCACTGTGGCGACCCCTTAACTGAAAGACAAACAACAACCATTTATATATTTGAAATACATACAAAAAAGATGATGTATACAATATGAATTTAAAGTTTTATTACGTGTTAAATAAATGTGTTTATACATATATATTTATATTTTTACAAAGTTAGTAATGGTAGGAAAACATATATTTTATCACTTAAATATATTCTGGTTATTTAATTATTTTATAAAATGTGAATTTTAATTGGGTAATGAGTTTATACAGAGTATTTATAAAGCATTATGAGATTTAAAAATGTTTTTAATCTGATGAAGTTCTATGGTGACGAGAAATGCGGTGACAAAGTTAAGAGTTTAATTTTATGTGTTTCGTAGTAGATTGTATGGATTTATGGCTCAATAAACATTTGCTCATTGGTACTAGTCCTTGCACTGCTCCTTGTTCCTAATTTTCATTCTTTGATTTGTTGGACCATTGCTCTCTTGAGCACAGATATCCATTTATTTCTTTATATGTGTATGGTTACTTAGGTGTGCCTGTGTAGAGCAGTGTGTCAGGGGCAATGGGTCAGACAGCGTAATCCTACTTGCATACCCCATGACAAGGCATGTCACCCTTGATACATGTCACCTGAGTGTTGTGCACCTACAAATGTAGGTGGTGGTAAATAACCTTTATGCCTAGGCAGAAGTGGGCTATTTAAGGGCAGCAGGTACTCACAGGGCCTTAAAATGTCCAACCATTCAAACACATAGGCAAGACTGACACACTGTTGCAAGGGGGAAAATTTATATACATGCACGCACACTTGGCCTTTTTGTAATTAGAACCCCGACCCATCTAGCATTATATGCAATTGCACTGCATACTAATTGCACGCACCACAGAGCAGATGTGTTGTGAGAGTGTCTGCCAGTGATGTTTAAGAGAATGACATCAGCAGGGCCAGTAAAGGAGGCCAATGGGTGGATTAACAGGGCCCAAAAATGTATCACCAATGCACACAGATAGACAAGACAGACACACTGATGCAAAGGGTATACACATACACACACACACACACACACACACACACACACACACACACACACACACACACACACACACACACACACACACACACACACACACACGCAGATGGTCATTTCAAGATTAGAACTCCTACCTATCTAGTTGTAGATACTATAGCACTATTTAGTAATTGGGGTTTCTATCAGATGACCAAGGACGCATTTTGTCAAATGCGTCTTGATCGAACTTGAAATGTCGAAAAGGCAAAATGATGATGTGGTGGCATATAAGCAAATTCTTTCCCTGGGAAGGAAGTCACTTGGCCGCTTCCTTCACTTTGCCATTTTCAGCACTGCAGTGTGATCTCTGAGTTGGTATATTTAAGTTGGAGGGTGTGGAGGGCACAGCCCCCCCATGTCAGGGGTGTGGTGGGCAAAGCCCCCCACTTTATGTAATGTTTTAATGTTTTTTTTTTTTTGGGAACAGCGATTTTTTTTCCTGGGAAAAAAATCGCTGTTTTGGTTGTTCGATGTCTTGTGAATTTGAACTTTAGAGTTCGATATAAAAACGTTCGATCATTTAATCATTCGGTGTTATAATATAGACCCAGTAATTGTCTGTGCCGCAGAGGTTATGGGTTGTGGGAGTGTCTGCCAATGCTGTTAAGGTGGATGACATCAGCAGGTCCTGTAAAGGAGGCCAATGCGGGGGGGGGGGCTTGACAGAGCCTGAAAATGTGTAACCATTGCATACAGATAAGTGAGACAAACTCACTGTTGTAATAGGATATATTTACACACACACACACACACACACACACACACACACACACACACACACACACACACAGTCACAAAGATGCCCTTACTGTGGTTAGAACCCCTGCTTATCTAGTCATGTACACTATAACACTACACACTTACTGCATGTGCCATGCAGCTTATCTATTTTGAAAGTGTCAGCCAGTGCTGTTAAGGTGAATTACATTAGCAGGCCTTGTTAAGGAGGCTACACAAGAACACAGCCAGGAGAAGTAAAAAACAAACAACTATATGGCTACTGAAAAAAAAAAAAATGCAAAGTTGCTCACGAATAAAATTTAATATGCAATACTCTAGCATCTCGGAATATAAGTCTTCTTAGAGTTAGTACAAACCAAAAATAACTCCACAGTCAAATAGAAAAATGTAAAATAAATCATCAATTAAACAATTAAAAAATGAAAGCAATAAAACAATCAAATTGTAGACACTTCAGTGTAAAAGGGGTTTCCAGTCACACTCTTTATTCAAGCCCTGAGGCAACAATGTGCCAAATTTCAATATAAAGACTGTTTCCTTATGTAACAACAAGTGTTTTAACACAAACCCTGTTTTAAAATACAGACCTTCAAATCAGTATATACCCCTGCATGTATCTGATGGAAGTGCAAAGCCACTGAATTATCCAGATTCTTATTTTTAATGTCTCTTGTATGTTCCTGCAGTCTAACCTTAAACATTCTTTTGGTTTCCCCTATATAGAAAAGGCTGCAGGAACAAGACAAGGCATATATCACTCCCTTTGTAGTGCAAGAGTAAATTGCTGTAAACTTAAAATTTATCCCATTTATTTTCTCAAATGATCTAACTACATGATTACATAACAAACATTTGCCACAGGCAAATGTACCTAAAGTATCCAAAGGTCTTACATGAGTTTCCCTAGGAAGAACAAATACATTTTGAGCAACCATGTCCTTAATATTTCGACCTCTTTTGTAAAACATAAATGGAAACTTAGACAGATTTCTAACCCCATTCCTACCTTTAGAAAGAAAAAGCCAATAATATTTAATACTTTTAACTATCTCATCACTATAAACATTATTGGAGGTAACAAAATATACTTTTATGTCTTCCTTAGATGTAATATTCTTACAATAATTATTGCCTACTCTATTGCCTATACCACTTAAGTCACTATTAACTTTTTCTAGATGTAATAATTTATTTAAGGCATGTATAATTAACTCTTCCCACAGTGCCTTTGGTTAAAAGCTATGCATGAATGTCTTATCTCATCCTTAAGAATTTCATTACCGCTTCATAGCCTATGGGTTGTGGGAGGGTCTGCCAGTGCTGTTAAGGTGGATGATATCAGCAGGTCCTGTAAAGGAGGCCAATGGGGGGGGGGGTGACAGGGCCTCAAAATGTATTAACTGTTGCATACAGATAGGTGAGACAGACTCACTGCTGTAAGAGGATGTATTTACACGTGCACACACACACACACACACGCACACACACACACACACACACACACACACACACACACACACACACACACACACACACACACACACACCCTTACTGTGGGTAGAATCCCTTCTTATCTAGTCATGTACACTATAACACTACACACTTACTGCATGCGCCATGCAGTTTAACTATTTTGAAAGTGGCAGCCAGTGCTGTTAAAGTGAATTACATCAGCAGGCCTTGTTAAGAAGGCTAACTGGGAGGTCAACAGGTAGGCACAGAGCCTTAAAAGGTTAAACCATTGCACCCACATGGGCAAGAGAGGCATGCTTCTGCAGGGGATATATTTACACACACACTCACATTGACAGAGTTGCCCTTACAGAGAGTAGGTCCCGTACCTATCAAGTCATATACATTTTAACAGCACATACTTATTGCATGTGCTATGCAGCTCATCTACTTTAAGAGTGTCAGCCAGGGCTGTTAAGGTGAATTACATCAGCAGGCCTTATAAAGAAGACACACAGCTGTAAAGGTATGTATTTCTACACACACAGCTGCCTGTTGCAAGATTAGAACCCCTACCTATTTAGTAGTGTACGCTAGAGGGCTATGGACATATCACATGCACCATGGAGCTGACCTGTTTTGATATTGTCAGCCAGTGTTGTTAAGGTGGATGACATCAGAAGGCCCTGTAAATGAGGACGATAGAGAGGCTGGCAGGTAGGCATAGGGCCTTAAAATGTACAACCATTGCACAGAGATGGGTTAGACAGGCATGTGGCTGCAAGGAGATATAGTTATACATACAGTTGTCTGTTGCAAGATTAGAAACTCTACCTATCTAGTAGTATACATTACAGCACTATGTACTTATTGCATGAGCCATGGAATTTATCTGTTTTTAGAATGTCAGTCAGTGCTGTTAAGGTGGGTGACATCAGCAGGTGATGACAGGGAGGACAATGTGCAGGAGTACACTACTCACAGGGCCATAAAATGATTCAGCATGGCACAGACAAAGGCCAGATGGCCACATCTGCACCACTGTTAGGGAAATATCTATATACTCACACATACAAGATGGCTGAAGGGAGATTAAAACCCCTACCTGCTATTACACACTACAGCTCACAGTAGATATTGCAAGTGCCACTGGTTAAATCTGTTGTATACATGGCTGCAGCCACAGTACTTGTGGACTATGCAAAGTGGCCTTGTATTACACAGCATGTGTGGCCTACAGAGTGAACCTGCTTTATGCTGTTAGTGTATCTTGTGTCCTAGCAGTGGGGTATGTGTTTATACCCCTGCTATGTGTGTACAGGTATCAGTTCCACCATGTCTGTCCAGGTGCAGTTTGTTAGGTGGACAATTGGCCACTGACAATATGGTCTTTCCAAGTCCTGCATTGACACCACTGAACATTACACCACCTGTTCAAGATTCTCTGTCTACAGGATGACATTCCACAGGCAGAGGTTTCTGTGTTTGGCTAGTTATGTCATTATGTGGCCTTGGTCTGATAACTCCAGCATCCTTCATGTATGTGTGGACATTCGTACCTCCCAATACACATATCACATATATTATACATATATACATATAAGGGATGCAACTGTAGGTGTGTGTGTGTGTGTGTGTGTGTGTGTGTGTGTGTGTGTGTGTGTGTGTGTATATATATATATATATATATATATATATGAGACCATGACTGAATTTCATTGCCCCTGACACTTCATTTGCCTGACACTTCATTTGCCTGACAAGTATTATTAAGTGTGACCCTAGTTAGAATATATATTAGGGTGGGGTGGGGGACCACAACACGGGGGGGGGGGGTGCCCCCCCCTTACTTTTTTTCTGTACTAAATATTACATCAAAAAGTTAACAAATATCATATGAATGAAGTGAGGGTGGGGGCTGTCGCCCCCAACTACTATATTTCTAACCCAGAGTCGCACTGCAGTGGGGAAGGGGCATATTCCATTTGCTGCTAATAATACTTGTCAGTATCAGGCAAATGAAGGCAATGAAGTGTCAAATGATGAAATTTCTGTCAAATAAGGGTCAGGCATGATGTCAGGCAAATGAAAGTTAGGTCAAAAGAAGTAGACCCATATATATATATATATATATATATATATATATATATATATATATATATATATATGTGTGTGTGTGTGTGCATATGTGTGTGTGTGTGTGTGTGTGTGTGTGTGTGTGTGTGTGTGTGTGTGTGTGTGTGTGTGTGTGTGTGTGTGTTCCACAAACTGTAGATTGGGTAATCATGTGTGAGGGGGATAGGGAGAGACAGAAATATATAAATAGCTGCCCGTACACAAACATATTTTCATATATCAGTTCCTGAGGCAAATAAAGCATCAGACATGGGTTCAAGTTAGCTAAGTATAGGACCATGCCCAGTGTGACTGTCAGTACTTACAAGGTGACTCCAGGCAATACCTACCTGTACTCCAGTCTGGGATTTTGTGTGCTGTAGCCAATTGGCTGCTGCACCTGATTCAACAATTATCTCTTTAATATTTTGTCCAAGGCATGCCCTGGCTGTGTGCTGAATATAATATATGTCTCATACCTATCAACTGTGCTGATTGTAATAAAATGTACAGAGTTCTGCATATGTATGCTACGTTGTACATAACATTCTTGATTTCTGGTACATTACTGGCAAATTGTTATAGGTTGCCATTAAGACATACTGACAGATATCTGAGTTACTGACACCATACTTATCAGCAAACCTATGCTAATGCACATCATGTTATTCTCACTTCATACATTTGTCTGGCCAGTAGTTAATCCCTCCCCTTGTATTTGGGCCTTTGTCCCACCACTATTCATGGCTTTAAGCAGATTTCCTGGTGTAAGTGGTTGTGGTTATGATGTGAATGGGATACATGTTATAACAGCAGACACAGAGTGACAGTCTAAATACCTTAGGTGGTTGTGGTTATGACATCACTGGGATACATGCTATAATAGCAGACACAGGGTGACAGTCTACATACCTCTTACTGTACATGTTTCTGTAGGATGTCCAGCATTCTGCTCCATATGTCTGCTCTGTTCCTTATGCAGTTGTGGTTTCCCGGTAATATACTAATACATGGAGCCCACAGAAAAGTACTGACACAGTTAAGTGATGGCCTTTACATTCTGCTGCTAATCTGACCTGTTCCAACCTGCTGTTATACTAGCCACTTACTAGGTTACTCAGAGCATATGTATAATGTCAGTTTGTTTGGCCCTCTGCCACCCATTGTCTCTGCCTTTGTCCAGCTTTCTGGCATGAACAGATTGAGGCATATTGACAGTCTGTGGGACTCCTACCATAGGAGTACCTCACATGCAAAAGTTGTAGGTCCAGCCAGCTTCAAACCATCAACACCATTAACCATGCTAATGTACTTAGCCCAGTGAGCCACCAGAAGGTGAGGTTTAATTCCACACACTATCAACAGAAGACAGACAGAAATACACTGTGTGAGCTCTACTGTGACCCCTGCATTTTGTGTAAAATAAGACATTTGGGCAGGTTCTTTGTGACCGCCCTGGGATTGTGTGGTCTGCAGATATATCCTTGCAAACATATACTGTTGTTACTGCAGTTGTATGGGAACACTGGTGTTTTGGGGATACTGGACTCTGGCATTGACAGTGTTGCATCTGTCCTATGAACCCGCTATTTGGCATTCCGCTTGCATACTGCAGTGGGTTTTCCAGCCATGTGACCTCATGCATATTATGGGGTACCCAATATTGGACAGAGTACCTGTTGTCCCAAGTAGCTGTTAGCTTCCTGCAAGTAGCCCAGCAACCTACTCTATTCCCTAACATACATGCAGCAGGTCCATATATATGCTACCATAGTCTAGAACACTGTACATTTGTAGTAAAAGAGTGTGACTTACCTTGTGGACACAGCAGTTGAGAGACCTGTGTTGCAGGGCTGACTCTGATGCACAGAGTACACAGCCAATACATGGTAAGATAAAGGTTGTGTGGTGTGACTGCCATCCTTTTTACTATGTATGCAATTCGGAGTAAGGTGTCAGTCCCTGGGACCCTAGGTTGTCAGTGCATGTGCTATGCATTGCCTTCTTGCCAAGACCAGGGCATTCTGGGCACACCTACGTCTACCTACAGGGACAGGCTCAGGGGGTTCCTCCTCTGAGTTCCCCTGTGGCAGTGGCTATGGGGACCTAGGCTCTGGTGGGGGCTGTATGTCCCTTCCTTGTGATGGTTTCCACAGGATCATATTGTGTAGCATGGCACATACTGTGAACATCTGGGAACATGCTGCTGGAGAGTACTGCAGGGCTCCACCTGATACATCAAGGCACCAGAACTGTGACTTAAGTAGCTCAAACACACACTCTATGATGTTCCTAGTTTGTGAATGTTCCTCATTATGGCTTTCTTCAATAGGTGTGTGTGCATTTCATGGTTCCAGGGTATAGCCAGCATCCCCCAGTAAATCGCAGTGTGTGGGATGTCCCCCCTAACAGTCATCTCATGGGCATGCTCAGCATAGCTTAAACCAGCTAAAATATGTGCCCTGCAGTGAAACAAAGCTTAGCAGCACTAGACACCCCCTTGCTTAGCTGAGCTGTGTGACGTCCAAATGGGGAGTGCTCAGCTCCAATCCACTTAAACATAATGTGACAAACACCTTTTTGATGTCAGCTACCTCTTCTATGGACACCAACATGGTTCAGGGGCTACATCACTTTTATCTGCGGACACAGTAACCCATTTTTGCTATTCAGTAACCCCAGCTCATTTGCTTACTGATCCATGCACACAACATGGCTACTTCATTATTCCAGGGCCTGCCTCCTTAGCAACCACTGAAACCTACCATTGTACATACTTGCTTGCACAGCCTTATAATGCATTATTCTCACATATGTCTTGTTTCTGGATTTTACAATTTTTAATATTTGTTTGCATACTGGCATGTTAGCGCACTGCACAGTGGTGCGCAAACATGATATGGTTATTAAAAATATTTTTAATTATTTTGCATTATTTTTGCACATACATGGCATAGTTTTGAACATATCTGTTCCTAATATGCAATCCCTGACCTTCTAAATATGCTTTTACAGACCCTGTTCTATTTTTGCTTTCTTGTACATGGTAATTTTCCATGTGCACTTTGGACACCTACACTGCATCTGCACAACTACCTGCTGCTTGCTGGATCACTCCAGCACCCTCATTTGACCTCATTTGCATGAACTTTACCTTCTTAGGAGGTGATTTGCATTCCACGGACACTTACATGTCCGCACTCTAGTGCATGCTCCTCTGCTCTGGTTACTGGATCACACGGCTGCTGGGTCCCATGTTGAGGCCATGCCAGTCTGCCTACATGGAAGATTACTCTGTGTAGGCTTTATTGAATTCCCCCCATAGTAACCTAAGTATTCCAACTTAATTCACACACACACACACACACACACACACACACACACACACACACACATACACACACACACACACACACTACTTCTGCAAAGCCAGATTAAAGACTGTTTTTAAAACTTACCAGATAAGAGCACAAGATACTTTCATTCACAGACAACCCCCTGCCAGCAGTTACAGCCTCTTTGCCAACTGTGTACATTTCTTATTGTTATGAAGAAATAAAATTACATGTACTTGTTTGCTAGCTTTAGATGGACTCTATGAAATTGTACAAAGATCACTAGCATCATGTCATAAGACCCAGCCAGTTTAAATAGAAAAATATTTATGACAAAATAAAAAATATTAACTAGCTGGTAACATATACTAAGTCAAATGTACAATCTCTACAGAAATAAAAGTCACATGAATTCTAAATTTAAGGAAACTATTACTAATGTAGAGGCTGCTACTGGCAAACAACTTTGCATTTCAGTGCCTCCTAAATAAATTGCCCATGTTGCATTAAAAAACGGTGTGCATGTAATATTGCCATAACATTTTCTGAACTAAATCGGCTATGCAATAGGGAATGTTTGGCAAACCACAACAGCTTCATTTTTACTAGACATGCAGTCTTGGAACCGTTAAGTCACTTAACCCAAACTCTCAATTGTTCCAAACCACTACCTATTTAAGAAATTTGCTCAGTGTCACACAGTAGGCAAATGAAGTTGGAGAGATTCAAACCCTGCACTCTTGCTACAGGCAGCAGATCACTAAGTTAGATCTTTAGTCCTCTATACCAACTACCAAAACAGCAATTTTAAACTAAATGCTGAAATTCTTCACAATCTGATATTACAAAGAATATCACAGTAATATGCAGCAATGACTACATAATGGATGAAGATCAGATGGCTCTGATCATCACTCCAAATAATGCAGACTATATGACCTGACAAATATTAACTAACTCCTTTGCAGTTGCTGGAGGTTATAAAGAAGGCATTGCAAAATATATATTACTAAAAATGCAACATGTTTGGACTATATTACACAACCCAGACCTGTTAGAGCAAAGAATAAAGCAAAACAATTAAAGATAATATAAATGCTGCATCTGCTTTTGCTCAACAACCCACAAGTCAAACAAAAATCATACATGCAGCATACTATTTTTTTTTTGGGGGGGGGGTTACATGTGTGTGGGACACTTGCATCTCATTTTTAACCTCCCTACATTTTCTCCATCATCAAGAATAGGTATCCCATCTGATATCACTCCTTACATCTGATATACTTGAATGGCTAATAATCGTATCTCTCAACTCTCCAGATTTTTGCAGAATGCCCAGATTTTTGCTTCATATTTTTGGTCTGCTCCTCATAAAATTGGCAAATCATTGATGATTTAATTCACTGAACAATGACATACATTTGACTTTCAGACTTCATGTCCTTTAGAAAATGCATGGCAACACAAGACCATTTATTCTATCAACTTTCTAAGTTTATTAGAGCAGTATTTACAATTTGTTCCTGTTTTGGGGGCTTTGTCCAGATTTTTTGTGCTAACAGATTGAGAGCTATGCAAATCGATATTGCTGCATCATAAATCGACAGAGTCTGAGATGGATTGTAAATAAATGGCACCCTATGCAGGGTAATGAATCAGGTTCTCTACCAGCCACACAAATATCCCATCACTTGGTTATCTCTCTGCAATTACCATAAATATTGTTTAACCTTATCAGTGTACATATAATTTTCTTCTTTACTTTGACAATTATTATAGATATTCTATTTCATTTAAAATGTATTTCAAATTTTACAGAAAAATAAAAACTGAGAATCGCTGTTTAAACAAACAAAACATTTCCACGTCGAAAAGAGATGCAATATAATAAACGGCAAACAGAGATGGACTGTGAACTAACGGGGCCTTATGCAGGGAAATGAATCAGGTCCCCCACCAGCCATACAAATATCCTGTTACTTGGCTGTCTCATTCCAATTACCATAAATACTATTTAAACCTGTCAGTGTGCATATTATTTTTTCTTTATTTTAACAATTGTCACAGACATTTGGTTTCATTTAAAATGTATTTCAGATTTTACAGAAAAACAAATACTGAGAGCCATTTTCAACAAAACAAAGCATTTGCACATTGAAAACAGACTTAGTATGATAAACAGCAAACTTCTCTTCCTCCAGAAACTCACATTTAGTGAAAATGCACCAGGCAACCAAATAAACTGCAAGATATGTGCTGGGATTCATACTTAAATAGCATATAGTAAAGTGCTAATTAGCTCCTTTATAAAGGAATTCAAAATACAAATGTATAAAGCATTTGCTAACAGCATGGGACAGCCCACTGGACATAAGTTTCCCTTTTCAGGACCAGCTCAGGAGTTTTCTCTAGTTGAGTAACTCAGCATAATCACATAGAAAATAAATGAATGCTGAGAGAATCAAACCCTGTTCTAAAGGAAACAGCTTTTTAGCATCTCCTAGCCTTACTCATCTGCACCAAGTCCTAGATAAAATGCCCTCCCCCAAACACACTGCATTTTGCACCTGTGTGCCTGCAAAAAACAAAACAAAAAACAAAAAAAACAAGATAAATTAAAAATGTGTTCATAGCTAAAAGACTAACATTAAACTCATTGACTTCATGCTGTTCAGTTTATTCGCAGCTAAACAATAAACACACTGTCAACATTCAAAAGAAAAAGGGAACAAAGGATCACATGTAAAGAATATGGCTCATATGATGATGGTCCTTTTTCCTGCAATCAATTTCCTTCCTTTACACCAAACACTAATGGCTGACATTGACTGAATGTAATCCTTGGTGATGTATCAACAGTTAACAGATGTCTGCAGCTGGTGTGAAGGATTTAAGGCTACTGCCTCCACCAGCTAAGGTACAGGGTTTGACTCCCAGCAATCTGCTTAACTGGATAATGCCTATCTCGGGGGTGGGGGTTACACATACAATTAGCACTGCAGTTTTGTAGATCTGCTGCCACAAAAAGAAAGTGGCTTGCCTTGCACTTTCTGTTGTGAGATTAAATCTTGCACCAGCTCTCTTATTTGCTCTGCATGTGTGTCGCTTCTCGGGGTTACACATACAATTAGCACTGCAGTTTTGTAGATCTGCTGCCACAAAAAGAAAGTGGCTTGCCTTGCACTTTCTGTTGAGAGATTAAATCTTGCACCAGCTCTCTTATTTGCTCTGCATGTGTGTCGCTTCTCGGGGTTACACATACAATTAGCACTGCAGTTTTGTAGATCTGCTGCCACAAAAAGAAAGTGGCTTGCCTTGCACTTTCTGTTGTGAGATTAAATCTTGCACCAGCTCTCTTATTTGCTCTGCATGTGTGTCGCTTCTCGGGCTTACACATACAATTAGCACTGCAGTTTTGTAGATCTGCTGCCACAAAAAGAAAGTGGCTTGCCTTGCACTTTCTGTTGTGAGATTAAATCTTGCACCAGCTCTCTTATTTGCTCTGCATGTGTGTCGCTTCTCGGGGTTACACATACAATTAGCACTGCAGTTTTGTAGATCTGCTGCCACAAAAAGAAAGTGGCTTGCCTTGCACTTTCTGTTGTGAGATTAAATCTTGCACCAGCTCTCTTATTTGCTCTGCATGTGTGTCGCTTCTCGGGGTTACACATACAATTAGCACTGCAGTTTTGTAGATCTGCTGCCACAAAATGAAAGTGGCTTGCCTTGCACTTTCTGTTGTGAGATTAAATCTTGCACCAGCTCTCTTATTTGCTCTGCATGTGTGTCGCTTCTCGGGGTTACACATACAATTAGCACTGCAGTTTTGTAGATCTCTGCCACAAAAAGAAAGTGGCTTGCCTTGCACTTTCTGTTGTGAGATTAAATCTTGCACCAGCTCTCTTATTTGCTCTGCATGTGTGTCGCTTCTCGGGGTTACACATACAATTAGCACTGCAGTTTTGTAGATCTGCTGCCACAAAAAGAAAGTGGCTTGCCTTGCACTTTCTGTTGTGAGATTAAATCTTGCACCAGCTCTCTTATTTGCTCTGCATGTGTGTCGCTTCTCATCTCATTGTCCTACAGCTCTGGAAGTAAAAAGAAGCTGCAGCACCCACACCGAGCAGGAAATGAAAATAGCAGTAGTAATACTGGTACAGATGCAAGCAGGATTTTTTTCAATTTAAAATTTATGTCGGCTGCAAACAGGAGAACTTTTTTTTTTAATTAAGGTTGTTGCCAGGCTCCCAGCCAGCACCAGGCATTAGTCAGCTGATGAGATTGCTTAGTGTTAGACCTGACCCTGCTTCCGGCAGCTTCTGAATGAAGAAAACCACACAGAAAATACACTGTCCCAGACACATCCTATAATGAAATAAAAGGAGGATCTCACCCTAGAAGAAATAAGAACAGCACTAAGGAAAATTAAGTCGGGGAAAGCAGCAGGTTCAGATCAGGTCACAGCAGATATGATTAGGATAGTGGGCAAGTTAGGGAAGAAATGGCTCCTGATAGTACTCATATGGAGAATAACCATACTAGTGCCAGTGTGCAAGAACAAAAGGGACATCCAAAACTGTGGGCAGTACAGAGGTATCAAACTCCTGTTGCACTGCAAGAAAGTTCTGGAGAGGATGACTGATAAACAAATATGCAGAACAGTAGAAAATAAGATGGGGCAAGAACAATTCTGATTCAGATCAAGACTCAGCACAACTGACCCAATATTTGCAGTGAGACAGAAAGCTGAGAAGAAGCTAGAGATGAGGAAAGAGTTCAACTAACCATTCCTACAGATGGAGAAATAGTTTGACAAGGTCACAAGGAAGCTGATTTGAGCAGTTCTGGAGTAGTTTGTAAAATTAGGGCAGATTATGTACAAGGACCAAATGACTAAAGTACGAATTGAGTTCAGTCTCACAGAAGGTTTCCCAGTAGGAGTGGGTGCTTAACTGGGTTCAGTTCTGAGTCCAACACTGTTTTTACTTGTGATGAACTGCATTAACAAACAGGTCGAAAGGGGCAAATAATCAATGTTGCTGTATGCAGACAATGTGCCATTACAGGCAGGTTTTGAGCAAGAGCATCAGCACAGGGCAGGGGAATAGAATGTAAAAGTGAAGGCACGTGCGATGGAACTTGAGTAAAGATAAGGCAGTTGTCATGGCAGCAAATGGGGAAATCAAAAGAAGATGAAAAATGAGATAGAAGAGAAAATAGTGGAACAGGTTAACAGCTTCAAGTATCTAGGAGGGGCCACTGAGAAGAAGAGAAGCCTGAATGGGCAGGTCAAAGCTTGAGCCAGAAGGGCTGCAGCCAACTGGCACAGAGTGTCAGGGATAGTGTATGACAGAATAATACCAAAGAAGATGAAAAGCAAGGTGTACAAAACAGTGTTGTGACAAGTACTACCGTATGGTCCAGAAACCTGGTCAGTAAAAGCAGAGTAGTTGAGGAAACAAAAGGTGATATAGATGAAGTGCCTAAAGTGGGATGTAGGATGTGCACTGTAGGACAGATGAAGAAATGAGGATATGAGAGCAGAAGCCAAAGTAGCTCCAATTGCAGAGAATGACAAAGAGAACTGATTGATGGATTGAGCACAAGTGCAGAAAAGCAGAGGAGAATCTGGTAAAGAAGGTTTAGGACAGACAGGAAGAAGGCAAGAGGAAATGAGGCAGCCAGTAAATAGATGAATGGATTGTGTGAGAAAAGACCTGGGGTGGTCAAGTGTAAACTGTTGGAGAAAGTAGGAGAGTGGCATTGAACCAAGGGAGATAGCAACAGTTGGCACAACACCCCTCCTCCATGTTGAAAATGGTAAAAAGTTGACGATGGTTAAAAAGACATTTTAGTTGTTCCCAGGAAAAGCAGGTATAGCAGATTTTATTACAGTTGTACAATACACTGCCTCAATGATATGGGATATTCTTCATTTCTGGTATATCAGAGATTTCCATTTATGGTAAATGCAATGTGTTTCCTTTATGGTTAACAAAGGGCTTTGGTAAGAAAAAGTATTCAGATATCTTTGACTCTTCTAAGAGATAAAAAAATGTATACATAAGAAAACTATTAAACTTACTGTAAGCTATTTCTGTATCACAAAAAAAAAAAAGAAAATGCAAGATCCTATACAGTGACTTCAAGTATTTATATTGGCTCATGTTTCTTACAGGTGGAGATAAGTCTATAATAAATAATTATGGCAGAAGTAGGTTTGATAGTTTTAAAAGACCAATGTTCTTGCACATAATAGTGGCCATTTTGACAGTTAGTTATGTTCTACATATGTATGCATGCATCTCTTTGACCTGTTAATGATCATCTATTCCAGCAGTGTGTGACTACCAGGAATTTGATTTAGTCATGTGAAATCAAATACCACCTGTAAGAGACCCATATTGTTTAGTTCATTTGGATGCTAGTGGTTGAAGTCATGACCAGATCACGTTATAAAACAATACATTTTTTATTTCCTTCAGTCATACCTATCTAACATTATCAAAAGACTTAATGAAGGTATTTGAAAATAAGTAGACATTTTTGATGTACAACCAACTGTGGCTTTAAGTATAAGTTGAGTCATGACTCAGATGAGGCTTCCAGTACCACAGGTCTATATAATTTTACTTTATTTGTTAAAAGAGTATTTTTAATCAGGAGCAAACTAAACCCAATTTAAATTGAGGCATTGTCAGTTCTGAATTACTAAAGGTGGTCTGAAATCTAAGGTAATGAAAGTATAATGGGACTGATTGAGTAAGGAGTGACAGGTGGAGATTGTGCCCAATGGCAGGGATTTACCCCAGACCCCAGTCTAGTCAAATTTAATGCAAATACTCAGTGTGTTAAGCTGGGGATTTTTAAGGTAGTGCTTTTCCAGATTCTTGAAGTGATGAATTGGGATATATTTCCATAAACTGTCACAGTGGTCCAGATGTTCTCTGAATAGCATCATTTACATGTAAAAGTTATTTACGTATGGTAAATGTAGTTATTACAATGGATCTAATACCTAGGAATTTGTCAAAGATCACCTTTGGCCTTATACAAAATGAGACATAATTGTTCAAGAAAAAAATGACAAGTGATTGAGTATACAGTTTTACAATCCAACTCTGAATGAACCAGTTCTCCAGCGCCCTCTGTACAAAGGTCCTGCAACACCCATTGACTTACATATACTGACTTCATGGTAACACAACAATGGAAAAAGAAGAAACTTCCTAAAGCATTGCAGTCTTACACAAACAGTATTCGTACTGTACCTGTATGTTTCTGATAAAATCTTATGCAGTAAAATAGATCTGACTAGATTTTCCAAGGAGGTTGCAACCTACTGTCTGGTTCTTGAGCAAGGAGATGTAGAGCAATGTACATAAAATGTTAACAAACAATGGAAGTTATCTACCAGTCAGGTACGGTGAATAAGATCTGATCAAGTTTGATGTTCAAAGAATTTTGCCACATTTTATTATTGGTTTATAATGCTAAATAGCTGATCTCATCATAGCTTTTCTGTCAAACAGCATTATTACCACCGGGCTGAAAGTGAAAATGAGTGGAAGGCAAGCTATGGCTGAGTCAGATGTAGGGTGATACACTGGAAAACTAGTAAAAGTTTTACTAGTAAAACTAACAAAAAAGAAGCCTGGTAAGGAGGAGAGCATAAGCTACATGTGAGTGTAGCAACAGTGAGGAGTGGAAGCTGGAATGCAGGGGTTTAGAGGAATAGCACAGATCAGAGGGAAAATAAGAGAAATTAGTTTAATAATGCTGCAGACTCAGAGGTTAAGAAAGTAAAAACTAGAGCTATAACAATTAAACAAAGGGCAAGACTGATTGATTGGAGCTGTTTTTGACAAAATCAGGGAGAGAATGTTTTGTCCCATTCTAGATGAAGAGGGTGGGGGTGGGGGAATGGATGTGTTAGGCCAAGCCCATCACATGGCAGTCTGGAAGAAGGCATCCACAGAAAGTATGATGCACTTACAGAAACACAGCTTTAACTTTTAAACAAAGTAAAAATGATCAGTGCTGAACATGTATCACCAAGCATCGTATAATAATGATGCAAAAATATATTCTGTGTTGCAATCCCCTCCAAAACAGACAAGTAAATAAACAAATAAATAATAAATAAATAAAACTAAGCCAACGTAGTACACTTATATAATTTTATTTATTTATTTATTTATTTATTGACATTTGTTAACCGGGTTAGTCCAACTGGGCTTGGGACCCATTTTCAGTGGAGACCCGAAGAGAAAAGCTCCAAGAAATGCAGCATTGTACAATAGAGGTTATACAATCACTAACTAGGCCTTTTACAAGCACAGTTTACACAAATAGATAATAATACTTAAAAAAAGAGACAAAAGTTATACAGTGTTGAATATAAACAAATTGGTTTCACAATATATATGTTAGACAAATCAAAGAAGAAAATTAAAGACATAGTTACATATTTACATAAAAATAAAAATTAACATTCTGGATCAAAGTTGCACGGCTACAGTAGGGAAGACAGCCAACAAAACTGTAAACAGTGAAGCCATTTTGATTTAGACTTTAGCTAAAAGAAGCTAGTGAAACAAATATTGTCACAAAGCAGGTGAAGATAAATTCCTTTGATGGCAACACATTTTGTGAATCTCTAAAATGCTTGCAAGCTATGTTTAGCTTCAGTAAACAGCTACTTATGTATAGCAGAGGGCATTAAAACAGAAAATCATAGTATAGCTTGTAGTAAAGTAAAAGTGTATGAAAGTTAGAGCAAGCTAATTCCGATCATGTGAAGTTCTGTGAAAAAAGCCATAAGGTATTCTAAATTCTTAAACTGATCTCTAAAGTAGCCTTAAACCAATTGTCTGGAGAACCTTGGGAAACTGAAACAAGGCTAACAGTGTGCTACTCATTCTCACAAAAATTGTATTCTGAAATTCTGAGTAACATTTCTAAACATGCAAGTAAAAATCAAAGCCCTTGTTCGGCCTACATTTTCAATGAACACCAAGTAATGATCCCTTTATTTGTCAAATAGATAACTGCAACAGAAAAAGGAATTTATACGTGTTCTAATTCTGGCTACACATGAAGGCACTGAAAAGTATTTCTCTTTGCAGCACAATGTAAATGCTGGTCGTATGTATCACAATATACTAAAGAGTGAGAGCAATTTCTTTTGAATCATTGTAAGCCAGCGCAGTGCCGTATAGGTTATGACCTTGGCTTGGACTAGTTTCTTAATATCTTGGCAGGCAGGTGGCAGCAACAGGTCAGTGAAACAGCCCTCTGTCTAGTCATATGACAGCTGATCATTGAGCCAATGCATTATATTCTTTGTTTAATAAAATATCAATACTAACACTGTTGTAATGCATCTGTAATACTATACGCAGACAATGTGGAACTATTCTATTAAATTAGGACTTCCTCCATCTGGCATTGTTGTTTGTGTCTCATATTTCTATATTATCAAAGCCTGATTTGCCTGTTCAGGAATAATGCTGCTGTATACTACAAAACCTAAACTGTTGGGCCCTTCTCCGACTGACCCATAAGTTGCTTTCTTATTTTGGGGTTCCTCAGTTAATCATTTGAGAAGAAACTAAAACGTTTCCAACTGATAGAAAACATCACTGGAATGATCATTATAACCAAATTTTATCTTATGGAAATGCTCATACTGTCTTCTTTGCTTCCTTCTGATATGCCACATACTTTTTTAATTTCCTCAACAACTGTCCATTTTAGTTTTCATCTTTCCTCATGCCCAAAAACTGGGCAGATATTACTAAAACACCAGATTCTTGCTGATAGTCCATGCCCTGTAGCAATACAAATGATTTATTTTCACCACATTACCAATATTGATTGACATGTAAAATTTTAGGTATTTCAGTTATTTCATAAAATAGTGATGTGTTTGTGTGGAATGTCAGTAAATATTTTAAAGCATCAGGGTATTTGTTATTTTTCCTCTCAGACGATGCAAACTTGTAATTCAAGATTGTTTTGTGAGAAAGGGGCATCAATAACCTTACTATTAATGAGACAGCAATGTGAATAAAAACTGTAACAATAGCAAAATTATACTGAATATGTTAAGGTAGCTAATAATATTTTCCACAAGTAAATTACTTGCTTTTATAATTATGCTTTCACTAAACTGCATTTAGGTTTTCTATTTTCTATATGCTGTAAAAACAATTTCATATACATTAGAAGTATTCAGAAAAGTCCTGCTGTTTTAATATTCAGAAAACTGCAATGCCTTATTATCTATTTATAACAGCCCCTTGAAATCAGCTACAATCTCAGATAAATTTACTGTTATATGAAACAATTGCACATAGTTCATGGAAAGCACGCTTCACCTCTTTATTATAATTCTTCTGGTGTACTCCTCTTAGAAAATGTATTCTCAAATGGATTCTGTAATGCCTATCAGATTAGGACATACAAATCTGCATTTTTTTGTTTCTGCCCATTAGGTATACTGCAGCAATTATTTTTATTTAGTTCTAAACTACATGTACTGAGATAATACTGCAGATATGAAAAACAAATACACTTAGAACAAAATTATTTATTAGCAAGAAACAGCAGGTAGTGGTCACTGCCAGTTGTTTTGCTGGCCTAATTTAGCAATGGCAGTTTTATGCTGATCCAATGTGGAGAGGCAAGCTGTTTGTATTGTTACTGGCTTACAGGTTTGGCTCCTAATCCAGGTGACAGGTAAATGTCCAGTTCTAATTAAATAACTGAAAGCTTGCTGTTTACTTCCATTGTGGGGATGTGGGCCTAAGTTTTTAATGAACTATCTCCTGGCAGTATTAGTCTAGGGTTATTCAACATGTCTAAACATACACAGATCCACTAGTGGGGTTCAAATACATGAAGTCAGACAACATGTTTTCTCATGTTATTGTACTGGAACATATCAAGGATATGTTTTATGGGGGATTATCTTGCATGGCTGCTGATTAGACTGACAGACCACAGAATGGCTTAAAGACGTGAGACCATCAATAAGCCTTAGTTTGGTCCATAAGTCATCACCAGGAATTTAATCTGTAGCACTTATTGCAATCACACAGTTTCTCACCTGCTCATTTGCTGTTGATCCCAGAATGTTGGTATCACAAATGGGAGATCATTTTCTCTGCCAATGGTCTGGCTTCAAATATACTTGAGTACTCATTGGCAAAACAAGGTGTTGATGCATGATTCTCTGACACTCACAGGACTGACAGCTTGTTGTCAACAATTATAAAATAAAAACAATTTTCCCAAGAGAAGGAACTTTTCACATAGTCACGCTGGAGCCCTTTACCTTTATCCTTATACTTATTCATGTTAACTTGTTATTCCCTGCCTGCTACAGAAAGAATATTCCTGACAATGGCAAGCTGTCATTAACATGACAGAACCATCTTTGGCCCTGAAGGCCTCAATGAATTATATGTATGTGACTAAGTCTTTACCTTCTGAAAAATAGCACCCTGGCACTGAACAGAAATATTAGTTCTGATATCAGAATGGAAAAGAAGCAGCAATCATGGTCATGAACTACTGTGAAAAAAGTTTATTTTACAAGATGAGGATAGAGGTACTTCTAATGCAAGAGTTGCAACAGATCTTTTTCTTTTCCAAATAAACCCTCATTTCTTCTTATTTTGAATACATTATTATACTCTAGCTTTTAATACCCCAACTAGTCCTTACATTCCACAGAAGATAACATGACAATCTACCTCTCTTTTTTATAGAAAATACTTCTCTCCTTACCTATTTTCTTCCAGCTTTCAGAATCCACTATCACTGAATCTCCTGCTGTCCGGCAACTTCTTGTTTCCTTCTTCATTGCTACTTCCCTACTTCCTGACATCTATAAAACACAGATACCTGTACTTAATCATGCTACTCTTCAACATATACTTTATTCTTCTCCTCCTACTGTGCCATTGTTCATCCTACTATGACCCAATAATATGTCTCAACATCTCTCCAACTCTGTCCCAACCACCTATCCATACTTCCTTTTTACACTTTCCACACATTGCACCAAACCTGTTTAATGTTGATCCTCATCTTTAATCCAAATATAGGCTGATTAATTGCTCTTCAAATCAAATCAAAACAAAATTAATTACAGGAATCCTGTGCAAAAAACAAGTATGCATAATTCCACAATATACTAAAATCATTCTAGGTGGATATATACACCCTAATCCTGTTGTGACACCCCTGCACTGGCCCAGTAATAAAGGAGCCTCAGTCCTCACACTGGCAACAGTGAGAGACATACACACTGGGAGGATGACAAGTACACTCACAGTAAACTGCAATTTCCCTTAACAGCACACAGAGATCACAGTCAGTCTGGGGTTGTTTTCTCCCTCTTTCTCCAGATCCCCAGTAAGACTCCCCCTCTGGCACAGCTATAGGGTTGAGTTCTCAAATGAGTGGCCAGTTGAAGACCTCCAGCACCCTCTCTGTCCAACCAGTGCTTCATGTCCCTGTCCAGGTAGCTGACACACACACACACACACACACACACACACACACACACACACACACACACACACACACACACACACACGCACACACGCACACACGCACACATGCACACATGCACACACACAGACACACACACTTTGAAATGTGACTTGTGCACAAACACAAACACACACCTGGGAAAGGCTGGCACAGGTTTACTAGCTATGCCCCCTTCTGCCTAGACAATAAGATAGTTCCATCTACCACCAGACACTATTATCAGCCATGTTTAAGGCCCTTAACAAAGGGTGTGCAATCCTACTGTGTAATGTTACTATTAATCCAAATGGTAGTCTGACCAACAGAATGTCTATTTAGGAGTGGCCTGTACAGTGTGACCAAATACATATGCAAGTACTCTCAAAGCCTAAATATGTCTCACAAACATCAACCACAAACATAGGTTTAACTATATTTAATAACAAATAGTAAAAGAACAAAACAATACTCAATAAACAAACACAGTTACTTCAGAGTTCAAAATCACAAGACATATTTAAATCAACACTACAGGACAGCCTCAAATAAATACAGAAAACATATAAACTAATCTTTACTTTATTCCTAACTATATCTAAAAAGAGTTACTATGCCCTAAAAAACTTACTTACAGCAAGGCAAGTGCAGAAGGTGGTGATGAGTAGGTGTTCTTGCTGGGTCAAAGAAAAAACACAAAATGCCCAGTCTCTCTCTGAGAGAGTTCTTAAATTAATATCAAATATTACTGCTGGGTTAGCTTGGATGACATCTCTTTTTGTCACCTGACTTAAGTTCCCAAGCTAAACCCTCCATTATAGCATTTGACTTCTCCTTATGAAAAATACATATCCTTCAATTGTTTGCAATTGTTAGAAGACATAAAACAATAAAACACTTACAAAACAATTTAGAAGGCACCCTAGTTCTAGACATCATGTCTCCTTGCTGCATTGAAACTAACTTTTATAGCACAATTGTAAAACAATTTAATTTCAACTTATTTTCTTTAAATTTTCCAAGTTAACTCTGTATGTTCCAGTTTCTACTGTTAAAACATATACAGCTACACAATTACAATAGTTTATATACATTTCTATTCTAAGCCAGCAGGGTACACTGTGGCCATATCCTTGAAGCTCAGTACTGTACAAACCCTGTGCAACACACATTTCTGTACCAGTAGTATAATATACACACAACATAATACACCTAATACATTTGGTAAGATGCTAGTATTCACAAATGACATATAATTATTTACAATGTTCCAGATAGCTGGGCTGGCAGTGTCTCCATTTGTTTACGTTTCTATATAAATCATATTAATATTCTCAAATGACATATAACTATTTACAAAATTCCAGATAGCTAGGCTGGCAGCGTGACACCTGTTTCCACCTATCACAATGAACACAAAGATATTTTTCCCCCACACAGTTCTGTAACACAACAGCCAATCCCCAACCCTGGTTATCTAATTTTTACTGCAATAAATGTTATAAATATAGGAAATAAAATTGTGGAACTACATGCCTCGATTACCCGACATAAGCCTGATGTTCTGACTGTAACTGCAACTTGGCTTAAATCCCACATAAAAGACTCTGAAGTTATATCTCCTGGCTATAATATCATCCATAATGGCCATATAAAGAAGAAAGGTTATAGTATTGTTTTAATATTTTCCAGTATCTACCACATGTCCCCTTACACCATACCAACACCAAAATTCAGTTTATCAGAGTTCTTATTGCTTTCCTCAAAATAAACAGTTATAAACAAATATGTATTAATGTCCTTTATATCCCTCCTGGCGACAATACGGCTATACTGGAAGATGTCCTACATTGGATATCTATAACATTTCCACAAGAAAAAATTTTACTAAGTGATGTGAATGTCAATTGGTTGGACATAAACTCTAACTCCCCTACATCTAGCATGAACTTATATGGTTTCACACAACTAACTAATAGACCCACACATTATTGCAAGAGATCAAATTCTCTATTAGGCTGGATTCTAATATCAGACCCTAGCAAATACTCCATCACAGGTACAATGTCAGACTCTCTCAGAGATCATCTCCCATCTATATGACTTAAGTTCTCACACATCCAGTTAAACAGCATATTTATAAAACAACATGTAACCTTTCCAAGTTTAACCCAGAAATTTTCATTACTATATTATTATCTATTAACTGAAATATGCTAAAAATCTTCCCCTTAGATGATGTTGTAAATTAATTCAATACAACTTTCCTAAATATCCTAGATAGCCTTGCTCCTCTAGAAGGAAGAGACTAAAAACAAATAAAGTGACTTTGCGATCCAAAAAAGAGTAGAATGCTAATGTAGGATAGAGAAAAAGCATGGAAAGATAGGCAAAAATATAAAACACCTCAGTATCTTGAAAACTTCAGGTTGCTTCACAATTGTACTAAAAACCGAATAAATGAAGACAAAAAAACTACACTATCATTACTTTTAGAATAATACTAAACAGAACCCTAAAAAATTTTGGACATCCATTAAAGAAATCTTACATCCAGGCCAAAAATTCAACCCTAAACCTTCTCCTTATAACTCACCACTCAGAACTGCAATTCAGTTCAACTTATATTTTAGAGATAGCATCTCTAACTAAGGATTTCTCAACATCCAATCACAATCCTGCCCAACAAATACATATTACCACATCCAGTTTCACCTTCAAACCTGTGCCCACATCCCAAATAAAACTACTCTTAAACAAAATTATACCATGCTCTTTTTCAGCTGATGACCTTTCAAGTGAGTACTTAAAAATAGCAGCCAGTAGCATTACCTATCCTGTCTCGATCTTTATAAATAGGTCAATCCGGGAATCCCACTTTCCCTCTCTCAGGAAAAAGTCACACATTATCCCCCTACACAAAGGAGGAAATTTGACAGACATTAATAACTTTAGAGCTATAGCAATTTTATTTCCCTTCACCAACATACTTGAAAAATGTATTCAAAAACAATTGCTAGACTATCTCATGCAGGAAGAATGCTTATCTCCTACACAACATAGCTTCCATCCTTCCCATAGTACTAGCACTGCCTTTCTAACCTATATAGATACTGTCAATAAAGCTAGAGATAATGGCAATCTAGTCACGTCCTTATTTCTAGTCTGGTCAAAGCCTTCAACACAGTTTGTCACAGCAAACTTCTACTTCAAATGTCTTCACTGGGTCTCTCTCAGCCCACCCTTCTGTGGTTCAAAAGCTACCTGTCCAATAGGTATCAGTCAATAAAATGGCAATCCACACTCTTTCCTTACTTTCCAGTCACCACCAATGTGCCACAAAGCTCTATCCCTGGTCCCCCCTCTTTAACATTTTACCAACACCCTCTATACATCCACACAACAGGCCACCCTAATACAATACACAGATGATTCCACTCTCATTGCACAGCTCCAAAAAATTACTCAGGAAGTTTTAAAAGCTAATGAAACATGGCTTTGTAACTCATAACACATGCTCAACCCCAAAAATACCAAACTACTACTTTCCCCAAAGCCCTCTTTCATGAAAAAACAAACTGTAAAGCTCTCTGTCTTGATAATACAACCATTGAAGTCACTTCTCATAGCAAACTATTAGGGGTGAGAATGGATGATAATCTTACATTTGACCTGCATATACAAAATCGCCTTAAGAAAAACTCATCAAAAACTAGGGAGGCTTTGCAGAGGCAAAACTTTCTCACTGACAACTAAAACTACACTTGCCACTACTTCTTTCTTCCCCACTCATTTTTATTGTGCTACCATCCTTACTAACCTCCAGGCTTCACAAAAATTAACAATGCTATAATAAACTTACTAAATTTGCTGCACATCCCCCTTTTAGAACCCACAACTGTATAGCACTGAAAAGTCTAAATTGCTTAGAACTGCCACATCAGCTAACATATATACAACTTCTTACCACCTATAAATTTATCTGGTATCTATCTGTCTGTACAGCACTAAAATATATTCTACACAACTATATTCCCAGTCGGTCACTGCGATCCAGTGACCAAAAACTCCTGTCTGTCTACACACCTAGCAAATCTTTTCGACATTGTCTGTACTTGTACAAGGTTGCTAAGGCCTGAAAATTCTTATCTGTATCCATGAGATCTATACCCTCCCATCTTTCAAAACCACTCTGAAAGACTTCTTAGCTAAAAGCTGTCTCTATTGTTGCTCAAATCCAGGATAAACTATATCCCTAAATGTGAATTGGTTTATTTTCATTCCATACACTTCCATAGTCTTCCTTCTTTACTTACTTCCTTACTGCTATCTAAGTCTCTTACCTGACTTTCTCTCTAAATATATCATAAGCCTGTTTTTCCATCACTTCATATTGCAATTCCTTTTTGTATTAGCCTAAATTGCCTTTAATTTCTCTACAAACTGTCAAAATTTTTATTAGCTATCAAATGATTGTCATATACCTTGTATCGATTTTTAACCAATGTTTTATATTATGGCTACTTTGTTATAATTATTTAAACTGCAGATGTTTTTGTTTTATTTTTGATGATTGTAAAATTACTGTTCTTAAAATGCTTTGCAATAATTTGAAGCTTTTCTCCCTAGGCTTCCTCTGAAAATGGGATTCTACTCAGTTGGACTTTCCCAGTAAACAAATGTCGATAAGCAAATAAATAATTAAGCCAATCCAAATTAATAGTAGTCTCTAAACTGAACATTTTCAGGTTATTAGTTTATTCTCCAGTATCTGCTTTATCCTGTTCGGAACCATTCAGGGGATAGACCTGGCAGTAAACTGCCATAAGGTTGAAATAAGCAGCCCTGGTGAAACTTCAACCCCACACCATTCACACACACACACGCACACACACACACACACACACACACACACACACACACACACACACACACACACACACACACACGCACATCTTTTTAAAAAAGTTTGCCCATCCACTTACCACCATATCATAGATATGCAGAAGAAAACCAGTCACTCTAGCAAATATGCACATGAACATGAAAACTATAAATAAAGAATCACAGCTAGGAACTAAATATTGACACCATGTACCGCAAGGGAGTAGCACTAAACACTTTACTACTTTGCAACTTGATTTCCATTCTCTTGCTATACATTTTCAGCCTACAATTTTTACGAGGTTACTTTATAACTAAATGTGATGGTTTAGCACAGCAAATGCAATCTCTACACTTGTGAA
Source organism: Protopterus annectens (assembly GCF_019279795.1). Taxonomy (NCBI): domain Eukaryota; kingdom Metazoa; phylum Chordata; order Ceratodontiformes; family Protopteridae; genus Protopterus; species Protopterus annectens. Next base: position 1,602,010,377 of record NC_056725.1, on the reverse strand, counting down.
GAAGAACATAAACTTTGAAAGATAAATTACAACAAATACCATTTATCTATACTACTCTGAAGAACATAGTACATTATAAAACCCTCAAAAGTAAGTATAAATTATTTTAAAAAATTACATCACACTCGATTCATGATAATCCACAATGTATGCATGACATATTTAAAAAGCCTCATATTTCCCTAAATGCCCTGTTAATTGTAACACTTAGATAATGGTGAAATGCTGCATACCTTTTGGAAATATTAATTTATAAACTGCATAGGGAAGCATAATTAAAAATACTGACTTCAAGAATATATTTTAAAGTAGACATTTGCAATTTTATATACCCCCTACAAATCTTGAAACAAAACTTTTAAATTTTCATACCAATTTTCCTACTCATAAGGTTATATATCACTGAGAAGTGTCTAGACTTGAGAATGGTGGCATGAAGGGTCACAAAGGTATGAGATGTAAATATGCAAAATTGTGTAGACTAGCGTCTTACAATCTTGGCAAAACATTCCGTCTGCTACAATATTGGAGAAATCATTTGAATTCTTATCTGAATATGCTATGCTTAGAAAATAGCATACTTTATCTTTCAGGTTCTGTAAAATTACAGGTGCCTTCAAATACTGAAAATGTATTGTTGGTTCTCAAAAAAATTATTTTTATGATCGTATACAAACATGACAATATATTGCCAGAATTTAGTAAATGTTTTTGTCTGAATGCATATATGTTTATCTTAAATTTGTATAAACTCTAGCAATATTCTTTGTTAAATAAGTTAATACATCTCAAAATTTCATTTTAAAGGTTGCAGGTTATTTTATATTATACAATGACTGGCTATTAATATTCAAAAACAATCATGTTGATTGGCCAGCCCAACAAGCCTGCCCGTTGTAAATCCGAGAATATACCAACAGGAAAAGGTCCGGTCACCCGGACTTTTTCCCATTAGTATAGCTTGTAATTTTTTTCACTTTTCTTTTTTAAAACAAAGAAAACTGAAGACCTGCAATGAGCGAGAGAGATGGTGCAGACAAAAATAAAAGGATAATCAGATAAGTTCTGCAAAACTATAGAAACTTGATGTACTGCATAAGCGTGGGAACACAAGTCCCATACACATGTGCAGTACATCAGAAAAAGCCCAAGGATACCACAAAGCCACAGAAGGGAAGCACAGAGACATTAAAGAAAGACATTATTTAAGAAAAGTAAGTATTTTTTTCTTAAATAATGTCATTGTATAATAGCAATAACCGATTCTGTGGTTGTGGTATATTGAAATTTACCCATGATTGGCTTTATTTAATCACACGGGCTTCATCTTCGTGATTAAACCACACCAACTGTGTGTAAATCTTCAGTTTACCACACCACATCATCAGTTATTACTTAAGTATCTTTTGTAAATATTGTACAAATTTGTATTTTGTGAAGATTTTTTTCTTTTCATTTGCTATTCATGTTGATTGCATTTTTCTATTTGTTTAATGGATTTTGTTCTCTGTAAGTCACTTCAATAAAAAGGTTATTCGAAAAAAGATATGCATTAATATGAAATTTCAAATGAAAGGTCATAAGTTTCTGCAATTTTCTTCATTTTAGTTTTTTGGCACTGTTAGAATGGGGTCTTTCATTGCATATAGACACAACGCATATTATAGATATAATTTTTGATATGCTCATTATCTATTCTCTTTTAATCAAAAACAGCCGGTCCTTTGCATGGTTCAGTTTGAAAGTGTGCTTTTTATAGCAATTGTACAAAATTATCTTTTAGGACAGAATCACTCAACTGCATATAGAAAGACAACTATAGATGCATATATATCTATATATATATATATATATATATATATATATATATATATATATATATATATATATATATATATATATATATATATATATATATATAGATAGATATATATAGATATATATATGATATGTACACATATACGTATGTGTGCGTGTGTGTGTGTGTGTGTGTGTGCATGTCTGTCTACATATATACAACCTGTAAAATCAGTGAAATAAATTATAAGACATAAGGAACTATGTGAAGTCATACTATAAAATTATTTGACAAATATGGGTGGGTGATCTCACAAACATCAGTCACAACTCTGCCAAAATCATTAACAACATATGATGTGGGTTTCCTTAATATATGTTTATAATACATTAAAGTTTCTCTGCTGGTCAGGCCACATACCATTGCTATTGTTAATATTTATTGAAATAAAGTCAAATTTCCAGCAAATCATGAAATATGATACTTCAAGCATTTCCCAGCAACCCAGATAATCATAATGGCAGATCTGTCATTCAGGGGTCCAAATAGAGAGATGATAAAAATCAGCGAAAAAGAAAAGTAGTATTACTAGAACTGAATTCATCCTCAAGTCTTGATAAGTACTTTCACGAGGTAGATCACATTTTTACAAAATCTCACCAAGACAACACTGAATGTATTTTACAAAGCATATATCATAGACAGAAGTTGGTTAAGAAATAAAAAAGATAACTGAGTGCACAAGTCCCAGTATAGAAAAGTGCCCAATCCTGGTATGCTGGTGCCAAGACTGGAAAACATGACAGTGTAGAATCTTCAAGAAATGGTAACATTCCTATAATGGGGTTAGGCCAAGTTCATAGAGAGGATGCCCCCCCCACCACCACTGTAGAAGAAAGTAGCAATCCACAAAAATCCACTCAACTGACTAGCCAAAAAAAAAAGCCATAAAGATGATAGAGTGGACTACTGAAGATAGGAAAGAAATTATGTATTATGCAAGAAGCCCATAATTTCTGGACAGAAGATATCCAAAAAGATTAAGAGATAAATTAGAGGAAAGAAAAATACTTGCACAAGAAAAACTGTCAAAAGCCACAAATGCAATGTATAAGTAATACAGCAGATTCATGAAAACCATTATATAGACCAAGAAATCTTGGGCCGTTTGAAAAAGAAGTGACTAAGGATGTGCATAAATATAAAGAACAAAATGTAGAGATTTTTGAAAGGTATAAAAATGAAATATGGACATGGGAAAGAAAGCGATCTGATATGGTGCAATATTTATACAAAGGAGAAAGGCAAAATAATTACTACAAAAAAGCAGCTCCAAAGATATTTGAAGAGAAATACAGGCAAAGGCACCCCGATGTGAAAAATTTCCCAATACAAAACATAAGATCACAAAGGGAGACTGTAGAACAGAAGATTAGTAAAGCAGTAGTTAAAAAATAGAAGATGAAGTTATGGAATATTACCTGTGAAGTAGGGGATTTAGTGTAGAAAGTCTAACGTAGGTTATGTCACAGCATGATGGAACAATATGTCCCCCAAGTAAGGACAGAGTGGTGAAGCAGGAGACATCGGAAGAAGAAATATGGACATGGGGAAAGAAAACGAGATTTCATTTGGTGCAATATTTATGCAAAGGAGAAAGTAAAACTAATCAATACAAAAAAACACCAGCAAAGATATTTGAAGAGAAATACAGGCAAAGGCATCTGGATATGGAACATTTTACAGTACAAAAAATAAGAAAACAAAGGGAGAAGTAGAAAAGAGGATTAGTAATGGAGAAGTTAAAGAAAGAGAAACTGAAGTTATAGGTTACCTACAAAGTTAAGGATTTAGTTTAGAAAATCTAACTCTGGTAAAATCACAGCATGACAGAATAATAAATCACCAAATTAATGAGAAACCAGTGGAGCAGGAAGCATCTGATCAGTTGTCATGTGAAGACACTTTGGAGTCTTCACTAGGAAACCATTACAAAAGTTCAGATGGAGTTGCACAGCAAGGGAAGGAACAGGAAACTGGCAACTCAGGCACAGTCAGTATGTTGTGGAGTGATAAGCCAGTGAGTTTCCATATGAAAGAGCAATGAATGACACAGGATTAAACTGAAGAGAATATGTCACAGGAAGATATTCTGGAACTTTCTGTAAAATGTCTGCAGGAAATGGAGAATTAGGAATGTACTCTTAGCTTAGAAGAAAATGATCTAAGTGAATAGTTGCTTGATTTAATACAGATGAATAGATATGTTAAGATCAATGAAAGAAGCAGAATCTAGAAAATCAATAAGACCCAAGATGTTAGAAGTTTGATAAAACAAATGAACACAGTAATGAAGGCTGTTCATAGAAATTCATGTAATATAACAGAAGTAAATAGGACATATTACTGTGCAGCTAAATTAATGACAGATGAAGTTTCACCACCAAAACACAGAAGAGTAAAGGGAAAGGAAGTGGAGAAATCAAATGGTAGCAGGGAAGCATTAAATAGAGAAAACGATAAAGCAATTAAGGCAAGAAGTGTTGCTGTTAGAAGAGTACAGAAAAGGGAACAGATCAACAAAAATAGTTAGAGAGATATAAGTGATAAAAGCAATGTGCAGTATCAGAACAGACCAGGATCTATCATACACAAATGCAAATAATAAACTAAAGATACCAGCACAGGCAGAAAAACCTAGAAGCTATGAAGATAAATATAAGGAAAAAGTACAAAATAAGCAATATCTTGACCCAAAAAAGTTTTGTAGAGAACTGAGAAACAAGGCAAAAGGAATAGAAACACCATCATAAAAGAATAAATAGACACATTTTGGAGAATTACCTATGAAGATCCTTTGGAACATGACAACAATGCTGAATGGACCGAATAAGTAAAATAAAGAATAAAACGTTCTAATGTACAGGATATGAAATGGGTTGAAGATTTGGCCATGAGTAAGAACTATTTATATTAACACCCCGAACAAATGCAAATCTGGTTAACAGGAAAAATGATACTCCTCCTTAAAAGTAAACTTACATGAGATCCTAAAGTTATAGTCCAATAACCTGCCTTCTGACAATATATAAACTATTCAATGGAATTGACACTGATAGAGTTTATAGTCATTTAGAAGAAAACTGTGGCAATAGAACACAATGGGTAATAAATGAAAGTCATATGAAACAAAGGATCGTTTGTTGTTAAATAAATTCATAATGGAGAATTGCAAAGAGGAGAAGTATCTAATTATATGGACAAGCTACAGCAAAGCATTTAATAGCATCACACATTCATGGATAACAGAGTGCTTACAAATGTATAAGATATATCTACAATGATCGAATACATTACAGAGACCATGAAACAGTAGTAAACTAGGTTGCACCTAATACATAACAAAAGAGAAATTATCACAGGGATAAAACTTCAAAGGGGGATAGCCCAGGCGGACTATTTGTCACAGATGCTCTTTTGTGTTGCCCTTAACCCATTAAGCTGTCTCCTTAACAGATTAGGTCACGACTACTGTTTGGCTACCAGAAAACAACAGTGTAAAGACTTCTCATCTTCTTTTTTGGATAATTTAAAACTGTTTCAGACAATACAAGAATGTCATTTGCTCGTGTGGAAAAAGCAACCATTAAAGGAAGGAAGCTGCAGCACCAAGAAAATATTAGTCTGGGACAGGAATGTGATATAAAGGAACTTAAGCAAGAGGTAGCTATAAATATCTGGGAACTGATAAAGGATCAACAATAAAACATGAACAAATATGAATCAAACTTAGTAAGGGATATTTTAGAAGACTGAAATTAATACTGAAAACAGCCCTGACATCTAGGAATAAAGTCCAAGTAGTAAACCAATTTGCACTTACTGTCCTAACTTACAGTTTTGGAGTGATTGACTGGCCCAAAAATGTATTGGATCAGCTGGACAGGAAAACAAGAAAAATGCTACATACTTAAATAATTTATAAAAATCAGTGTATACCAAGATCATTATTCCCCATTCTAAAGGAGGTATGGACCTCCCCAAAACTGATGACATGTAGATATCTGCAGTCATTGGACTGCATATATATCTGCTGACCTCACACGATCCAAACATAGTGAAAGTTTTAAAATGTGAAGATGACTTCCCCGCTTAGTTTAGTAAAAGCATATCTGTGTCAAGCAGGAATGGAAATCAAACCAGAAGTAGATAAAAATCAGATAGCAACTGAATTTTCCAAAGATCAAAAGAAAGAATGTAAGGTGAAGGATCAGATCAGAAGACAAGCAATGTGGAAAATGCATAAATATAGTTGCAAGTGCAGAAAACATCTGGAACAACCTCATGCTTCTTTGCTTCTTTGAAGCAGTCACCAAAGCCATAGATGAGGGTAAAGTGGTTCACACATTTTCTCTAGATCTCGCCAAGGCTTTCGACACCATCCCCCACTCTGGAATTACAGACAAGCTCACTAAACTAGGTATAAATCCCTATGTCACAAGATGGGTTGCCAACTGGCTCACAGACAAAACCCACACTGTGAAAGTAGCGGACTCCAAATCCAACTTCAGACCCGTGACAAGTGGAGTACCACAGGGTTCAGTCCCGGGTCCTCTCCTGTTTGGTATCTTTTCTGAAGTACAGGCTAACAAAGAAGGTCTTTGGCTAATAAAGTTTGCAGATGACTGCAAACTAGGAGCCATAATCGAAACTCCTAATGATGTGGACATCCTGCAAAAGGGCCTCACTGAGACAGATGCCTGGTGTCAAAGCCATGGCCTCAAGCTCAATGTCAAAAAGTGCATTGTCATCCCTTTTGGTAAAAACTCTGTACCCGTGAACTACCACATAGCTACTTAATGCCAAAAATGTGATGAGACCTTGGGACACAGGTGGACAGTAGTCTCTCCTTTGATAATCACATCGCCACAGTGGTCAGGAAATCCTTATACGTGGCTCACCTCATCACAAAAGGTTTCTCATCCAGAAAAAAATAGGTAATTATTCCCCTCTACTCATCACTCATTACATCCATTATAGAGTACAACTCCCCTTTTGGTATGTACCTCACAAGACATCGACAACAAATGGAAAGGCCACAGAAATACCTCACAAAGAGGATTATTGGCCTCAAACAGATGCCCTACGCAGACCACCTCAAAAAACTCCAGCTTTACTCCGTCGCATATCGCCTACTCAAAGGCGATCTCTGCCTAACATACAAAGCTATGTCAAACCCAGAGCTGTTTGACATGCTCCACTTAAAGAAGTCCCAATCCCTCCAAGCTACATGCTCTAGGGAGCTAAACCCTGTCACCACAATAAACAGAACATGCAGGAGGGATAGATTCCTGTCCCAGAGACTTCCCATACTCTGGAACAGACTACCTATCTATGTCAAACAGAACACCTCATTACCACTCTTCAAGAAAAATCTTGATGATTGGATGGGAAATAGGAAATTCACCCCAGGGATCACTTCTGTGGCTCTGCTCGACAGGGGCACAGGAAAATAATTTTATTGGTTGGTGAAAGCCAGGGTACATTTTTGGCTAGGTTTATATAGGCCCTAGGGCCAATAGCCTAGTACCTACCTATGAACCTATGAACCTATGTCAAGCAGGATATAATGGAGGGATGGTTAAGGAGAGGATAATTTAAACCAAAAGATGAAAGGTTAATACTGGCAGCCCAGGATAGTGGACTACATAGACGTTGGCTGGCTTACAAAGTCCATTTAATATGTTGGACAAACAGACCAATGCAGGTTTTGTAAAACAGAACTGGAAATAGTCACCCATCTTGTTGCTGGTTGTGATACACTAATGGCAGCAAGGCCTGTATACTGCAAAGTATAACGATGTGGCAAGAATGGTTCATTGGGGATTGTGCCAACCTTACAATACTGAAGTAACTGAGAAGCATCGGAAACATGAGCCACAAAACATTATAGAAAATGATGAAGTTTATACTACAAGGGATCACCCATTATCAACAGTTCAAAAATAGATGCAAGAAAACCAGGTATAGTAGTCTATGAAAGGAAGATAAAAGTAGCATTTATCATTGAAATTGCTACATCCAGTGACTACAGTGTCTTATGTACAGAGAGACACAAAGTCATAAAATACCAGGAATTGCAGGCAGAAAAGAGGACAATGTGGAAGAAGGATACCCAGACAGCACCAATAGTAGTAGGAGTAATGAGTCTCATAAAAAAGAATTTACAGTAAGCCGCTGTGGTACAGTGGTAGCATTGTTGCCTCACAGCAAGAGGTTCTCCTGTTCAATTCTCGGCTGGAGTGCCTTCTGTGTGGAGTCTGCATGTCCTCTCCGTGGTCGAGTGGCCTCTGAAAGACATGTGTGAATGAATGGGCATGCCTTCGCTGAAGGTTGGGCATCAGGCTGGCAACTCAGCACCATAAAAATCTACTGCCAATCATTAGTGGACCGGAGTTCCGCTGTGGTGACCCCTAACCGGGAAAAGACCAACAACAACCTATACATGTAACTCCATATGAATTGCAGAAGAAGTAATTTCTGCAGGTGCTGCAAAGAATAATTTTGGCTAACATTAAAGACCAAACCAATACTGATTTCTTGAACTTTAATCATACTTTGACTTAAGAATGGGGTCTATACTTATCATGGTGCTAGAAACCAAAATGTCTTGGAAAAATTAAAGCAAGTATTTTGTAACAATGTAAAGTAATGCTCAACAATTTATAAGTAGGTTATTAGTTGCTACACAAACAACTTAGAACTAATGAAGTTCTGCTTATTTCAAGAAATGCGCAGTTAAAAATAAAAACATATGCAAATGTGACTAATACTTTGCTGTTACCAATAACACCTTTTGATCATTGTGCAGAACACAGTCATTTTTGTTCTAATACCACATGCAGCTGCATTGTTCATCAGCATAAGAAGTTGTGATAATCATAAAACCACAAATAGTTACATTTCATTTTAAAACTTGCAACATCATCTTGATATCATCACTTGCATTCTCTCTATAAGCAGGTTATTAGCACTGACACATATTCTCTGTTTTTTATGTTTAGAGGGTTGTGCCTTCATAATCAAACTTGTCTGAACCCTACACCAACAAAACATACAAATATACATAACCTACTTATATCATAAGTTCTTTATTTCTACCTTACAGAAAAGTTCCCTAATAAAAAATCTAATATTCATGAGTTTCCTGCAGTCCTAACTGTCTTGATCACACTCTCTCACATTCTTATGCTCATGGTGTAGCGCTTCCTTCATATTTTACAATGTCCACATAAACAATATGTCAATATCAACAAATCCCTACCTCAAGTGTCCTGATAACATAACCGGCCCTCATTAATTTCAGTCATAGCACTAAACCCAGAACAGCTTTCTTTCAACATTTTCACCTTCACCTTGATGATCGTCAGATGCGTTGTCTCTATAAACTAGTCACTGATCATGATACATGCTTCTTCTTCTTCTTTCGGCTTTTTCCGATAACATGCTTACTGATATTTTTGTACAAGGAGGATGTTTGCCTGTAAACCCCTTCATATTCAACAACATTTAACGCAAATATAATCTATCAATATGTGCAATTTTATACCTCTGCAGCAAGGCAAAGTGTACCAATCACACTTGCTGTCTGCTCTTTATGTGAAAGGAAATTATACCTTTCTGCCTTCCTACTTCATATTTACCTACATTCAAAATATATATAAAGTATTAACAATTATTAACATGTATAAATTATTATTAACTGTATTCACTACAATAACCACTGACACCTGCATACTCTAAAAACATTTCTGTGCAAATAAAGACAAATTCCAACATACAAGGTTACTAGCAATGCAGTATTACAACAAACAAATCACATCCCATTAGCTAACTACATTGCACATGTGCTAGATTCAATATTGATATTCACACTGCATACTTCTGTTAATAATGTCTTCTGCTACTTATAGACTGCATTATTATCATTCTTATGTACCATTTTCATGTGTCATATGTATCTATACCTATCTCTAGCTGAGTACACGTGTGTGTGTGTGTGTGTGTGTGTGTGTGTGTGTGTGTGTGTGTGTGTGTGTGTGTGTGTTGGGGTAGAACACTGATCACATTGGACACATTTCAGTCTCAGCCCAATGCAAACATACATCAAGTGGAAATATTAAAAAATAATTTGTGCAATAAAATGACACTAAAAATAAAGGCATTGTTAATACACAATAGGAAAAATGAAGAACTACTATATATTAGTTACTACTAAAATCTGATTAAAGAAAGATATATTACAAAATTAATTCCCTGGATTTAATATACTCAAGCTCATCAAGAAAACAGATGTGCTGTTGGTCATGCCACTGTCTTTAAAAAATGGTTAAAAGTAGCCCCCATCCCCTACAGATCCTAAAATGTAACAGTGCAGGACTCATTGTATCACTCCTCTAAATCAACTGAAAGTCTGTCTCTGTATAGATATAGATATAGATATAGACATAGATATTCCACCTGGTAACAATATTCAACAAGAGAACATAGCCTGTACTGGATATCAAACCATGTCTAACAAGACAATATTATACTAGGCAATCTCAATATAGTCTGGCAGTTGATTGACAATGGCATTACCACAGAACTGATTAACATGTAGATTATACAAACAATCAACTTCACAACTAGAATCAATAAAAAGTCTGACAGATGCTCAATGTTAGACAGTATCCTTACCAACAAACCAAATACAATTTAAACATCTGAATGTCAGCCAGACTAAAGTACTGACCACCTTCTTGCCTATGCAGTCAGAAATTATAGTACCCAATCCAAAACCATAATTTATAATTAAAAACATAATACAACTAAATTTAGCAAAGAAATCTTTATCAGTACTCACATCCCATATAACTGGAACATATTAAATTCCACATGATGCAGTCTCACACTTTAATGAAACCTGTGTAAATTCTCTTAACAGCCCAGACACTACTTTAACAAAAAGAGTGAAATCAAGCCATGTCCCATGACTAGCTAAAGGATAAATACAATCATGCTTCAAACAGACAAACCTGGAAAGACTGGCATAAAAGAGCAGTCAAAATACATTTCATACATTTATGCATCTCATGAATCTCATTAAGGAATGCATTAAAATGGATAAACAAACCTGCTATATCAACCTCCAATATAAACATCAAAGAAATCTGAGACGTTTTTGTGTCAACACTAAATAAACTAATACATCCTGGGCAAACAGCCAGCCCCTCTCCTTCTACTACTAACACCACTGACTCAATGCCATCACAATGCATTTCAGCTTTATACAGACAGCAGTATCTCTGATTAACAATACTAAAAACTCTCCTCTCTCTCCCACCATCTTGTCCAAACCAGTTGCATTCATTATCCTTCCTCCCAGTCTCCAACTCTACTATAAAAATCTTCTATTGAAACTGAAACCAACCTGTTTGGCTGCTGACCAACTTTCAACAGCAAATATAAAACAGCAGCTGATGCCATGGTTTTATCTATATCTATATCAATAAAGCAGTCAATTTCTGACTGATATTCCCCATTCATCTGTAAAATGTCCTATGCAATACCACTCCACAAAGTGGGCAAGTCAACAGAGTTTTCTAACTATAGACATACTGCTATCCTATCTCCTCTGGAAAAAAAATACTAGAAAAAATCTATCTACTTACAACTTATGCAGTGCATTACCTCTAGCATTATTCCAGCATAGTTTTAGTCCTTACCAAAGTACTATCAGAGCCCTCCTTAACCCAAAGCAACACTGACATGACAATAACCTGGAATCTTTATTATTCTTGCATTTATCAAAAGCATTTTACACTTTATTGCATCAATATATTCTTACTGAACTTTCTTCCCTCAGCCTCACCCAGTCCTCTCTTAAATGGTTCCATAGCTATCTGACTAACAGGCAGCAAGCAATCAAATGGAAGCAAAAATCTCCCCGCCTTCCTACCAATCACTATTGGCATTCCACAAGTATCAGTATTATGTTCACTTTATTCAACATTTTTATAAACAATCTATATACTGCCACCCACCCTAGTTTAATATGCTGACTCAATCTCTATATGTGCAGGTCAATTCCTACCCATACTTTAGGACATCATCCAAAATTCTTTAACTGCTCTAAATATTTAGCTAAAAGATGCAAATCTACTTTTAAATCTGGAAAAAAACCCAGAACTTAAGCTCTTCACACCCATAAAAAACCAAAATGAAACACAATATTTTGAAATAACCTCATACAGCAACACAATGCAGTATGACTTCCGCAGTTAATTTACACAATTCTTTTGCAGTTAAGCCTATTGTTTCTGCTGCTGCTCAAGCTCCTTAATGAGCCATACTGTACCTATACATACTTCAAATACCCCGAATTTCTCAAAATGTCCAGATTTTTCCCTAATATTTTTGGTCTGCTCATCATAAAAAAGTGTGGTTTTCAGGTAAATTATTAAGGAATGTGGTCAATAAATATTGACAGATATTTAAGCTTCAGACTTCATATTATTCAGAAAATGCATGGTAATGCAAAATCTGACATTCTAGAAACTTCAGAAGTTTATATGAGTGATACTTTAAAATATGCCCTTGATTTGGGGCCTTTATTTCCCCCGCCATTATTTTTGGCTTTGTCCAGAATTCTTGCACTAACAGGTTGGGAGGTATTACATGTGTTAAACTGCGGAAACTACTCTGGTGGCATTTCATTTCCATGCACTTTTTCCTATTACCATTATTATCAAACTAGAAGTACCATAAATCAGCCAGCTACACAGCTTTTCTTCACTTTATTTAACAATTATTTACTGGGAAAGTCCAACTCGGATAGAGTGCATTTTCAGCGGAAGCCCAGGGAGAAGCTCTGCAGACATATGTCTTTAGAATGTGGGAGAAAACCAGAGCAGAACCCATACAAATGCAGGGAGGACATGCAGACTCCACACAGAAGGCACACCAGCAAAGTATTGAACAGGAGCACCTCTTGATGTCAGGTAACAATGCTAACTGCTGCACCACTGTACCTCCCTAATGAAGGAGAAGTGATTGCATGTCAGTTCACAGCTCTACTAACATCACTATGCTGCCAAACACTGATGTAATTGAACTGTGCTCTGAAAATCATAACTTGAAGGGGCTACTCAGGAATTCATGGCACTCTAATATTTTAACTTAAAGGCTGGTATTTTCTAACAAAAATTGGAGATTTGAGAGTTATATGCTGCACACACTGATGCATGACTACTAATAGCAAAGCCATATCATGGTCAAATGGGGACCTAAGAAGGATAATGGACCACGGCCCCTCCATCCATACTGATATATCATTACTTGGTTGCCTCCTTCCCATTACCATAAAACACTGTTCAAAAGTCATTAGTGTATATATTACTTTTTTCTTTGCATTTGCAATTACAGGAATTTGTATTTTATGTTAAACTTTTATTTCAAATTTTACAGCAAAAAACATTAATGTATTTATTTATTTAACATTTGTTTACCAGGATGGTCCAACTGGATAACTAGTGTCCATTTTCAGCGGAGTCCTTGGGGGGAGGCTCCAGAAAAAAATTACAGAATATAAACAATACATATAGCAATAACACAGATTACAAATGTAAAAAGTTAATATAGCACTGCAGAGGAATTATATACAAGAATAAGTGTACTACTCTATAGTCAAGTAGCGTTATAGTATACTATAAGCATGCAAACAATATTACAATATGTACAAAGAGAGAGGGAGAAATACAGCAGATTGTTTGAGTGGACCCTCCATAAGTAGAATGGGAGAACAGAGAGGTCCTCCTGCAAATACCCTGCATTAGCAGATTGGGAGGTCAGGGAGGTCCTTTGCAGGTACATAAATGATTGATGTGTATGTATGATTTTAACTGGGTTTTGAAGGTGGTGGTACATGTTTGAAGTCTGAGGTCAGGAGGCAGGATATTCCAGTCTTTTGCAACTTCATTGGTAAAGAGGGAGTTGCCTGAGCTATTTATACATTGGACACTTTCTAGGAGGGCTTTATTGGTAGATCGTAATTGCCTGTTAGGGTTGTAGAAGGTTATGAGGCCAGACAGAGCAGGGTTTTTTTCAGGATAGTATAGCATTTGGTGCGCCAGGCTAAGTTGGTGGTATTCTAGTAAATTTGGGAATTCTAACCAGTGTAGTTTGTTCAGGGATTGGCAGTGGTGGGACCATGAACTAGTGTTGGCAGCAAATCTGGTGATTTTGTTATAGCATGTGAAGAGTTTGATAAGTTCAGTTATATTTAGGTTTGTTAGTACTGGACATGCATATAGGATAGTTGCTAGCAGATGGGTTCTGGCTATGGTGATTTGGGTCTATATTATGAGATCAAAATCTCGTTTCCGTGAACACCACAACAACAATACGTATAGAGCAAACTATGGTAATGGTAAATGTTCAAAACCGCGAAACACGAAATGTCAAAGTGTCATGGTTGGCCCATCTGCGGTATAGCCCCATAAGGTAAGTGTGTGATAGTTACGGACCTTAGGGTTAGGGTGCGGGTTAAGGTAAGTGCATAGATAGTAATGTATGTAAGGTTTAGTGTAGGGTTAGAAGTAGAGTTTGGTTAGTGTATGTATGTATGCATTTTATTTATTATGTTTGGATACGTAGTATGTAGCACGCTGCAGTGTTGGCCGACTATGATAATTCGAGATTTGAAATTCGTGGTTTAGGGGGTTTTACTTATTTGTGGTTCGGGCTATGTGTGTCAGTGTTGTGGTGTTCGATGATACAGGTTTTCGATGTCGTAATATAGACCCAGTGATTCTAGCTTCTGAAGTTAGGTATCGTTTGCAGCGATATAGAGTCCCTAGCTTTTTGTGGACTTGGCGACAGTCAGGGATATGTGTTTGTTGTACTTTAGTTGTTGGTCAATAGTGAATCCAAGTAACTTAACTTCTGGTACTCAGGTTTTGAGAGTCCTATTACTTGAGGATATGGAGAAGGTAACATCCTGGGTTTTGGTAGGGTGGAACAGCATAAGCTGTGTTTTCTTTGGGTTTAATATTAGTTGGGAATTATTAAGACAATATTCTAGTCCAGTGAAGGATTGTTGTTTTTTTTGTTGTAGAAGTTTAATGTTGGATGCGGAGCAGATTAGGGTTGTATCTTCGGCATATTGGGCAACTTTGGCACCTGTAGTTGTGGAGTGGAGTTGATTTGTAAAGATGTTGAACAGGAGGGAGCCTAGGATGGAGCCTTGGGGTATATCAACTGTGACTGGTCAGTTAGTCCATTTGAGAGATTGTTGGCAATTGTCCAGATAGCTTTTAAACCACTGTATGGTGGGGCTGCCAAGGTTGAGATTGGTGAGGCAGATTAGGAGTTTGTTGTGGGAAACTGTATCAAAGGCTTTGGATAAGTCTGAAAAGGTGGCTGAGACAAGATTACCCTGGTTTCTGTATGTGTTTATTATGCTGGTGAAGTTAATTAGAGAAGTGGTGGTGCTGTGGGATGGGCGGAATCCATGTTGGGAGTTGGATAGGAGGTTGTTAGAGAGAAGGTGGTCGAGGAGTCGATCGTGAATACATCTTTCTAGGATTTTGGATACTGGTGAGAGGATAGCAATGGGTCGATAATTGGAGATGTCAGTTGATGTACCTCCTTTGTGGAGGGGGATGATGTAGGAGATTTTCCACAATGTTGGAACAGTGTGTTCAGTGATAGAGCTCTTTATTAGTAGACAATGACAACAAGATCCTTGAAGGAACGCATCTACGACCATACTTATGACATCAGGAGAAAAGATCAGAAGAGTGCTTTAACTAAACATATATTGAATAATCCAGAACATAGCTTTAGGTTCAGAACGTTACAATTAGTATGTCCAAGTGATAGGAAAGGAGATGTTTTTAATGAACTAGAAAGTATAGAGCTACAATGGATTTTAAAATTTAAAGCGCACCACACTCCAGGCCTAAATCAATATGTCAGTGTGAGATCAGTCCTTAAAAAAAGAAGTCTGAAATAATACATCGTCCTATTTCCTTATACATAAGCAGTTCTTAGGAATTCTTTAACACATATACCATTTGAAATTTTTATCTCTGGGCATATCATTTTTAATTTCTTTGAAATATATATACTCTCATGTTGTCATATATATCAAGAATATATACATACTTACACTTATTGCTACATTTTAAAGTTATAGAGTCATATTTAAGACTATAATTATTGACCTATAATATATGATTCGTATTGATTTATTTTGTAATTGACTAATTATGAAATCATATTTATAATCACATGGTTATTTATTTATGTATTTATTTATTTATTTAATTATATTATATTTATATACTATTACACACATTTCATGAGAGTTCTATAATATATTATTCTTATTTTTCTATTTTAAATACTATATGATGCTCTTAAGGATGGTTTTACCCCTTTTAATTAGAGCCCTTTTGAAACTTAATATGCACTTTGTACATTTACATTATAGATAATTTATAAATATTCATACATTTAGTACTAGGGAATATTATACAGGTAAATATAACAGGCTTCATTGTCAGGGTTGTGTTAGACAAAATGTAATGTTTTAGTTATAACTTACTGATATAACAGTTACACCATTATGATGCCTTATGACTCTGTCTCTTTTAGATATATATTTATATTCATATTCTTGCTTCTTGATGGACATTGGTAAGCCAGGGAGGTTTTGGTTTCATTATGAAAGTCTGATCGCTAGGCTATATATATATTTTTTATTCTACTCTTTTATTCTATTTTTTAGTCTATTTTTAATCTATAATTTTTACACAAGTAGACCCGTAATTCTAGTCAGTTTAAGCTGTAGCTTCAGCCCAATACATATAGTGCTTTTTGAGCCAAGTAAGCTATACTTTTCATAGCAACACAGGTTTTTTAACAGCGATAAGCTGTTCCATGATGATATAATACCTTGAGCATTCTTTCACAATACAGATCGTTTCGTAAAATATGGTACTATAGTAACTGAGATCTTTGAGGTAGATGTTAATACCATGAATGAATTGTTTTTATGCCGTTAGTTTTTGCACACGCACACATAGGTTACGTTATCTTATATATCGTCTCATATATATATTTTTCTCTTTATTTATAAATATTGTTTTTCTATATATGTATTTTGTTATATGTGATATATGATTATCAATTATTGTACCTTGTTTTTAAATGTTTTTGAATGTTTTTACCTATACATACAAAATGTTTCTGTTTGTAGAAACAGTAAGTGTTCTAGTTGTTTTAGAGAGCAACAGTTACTATCTGGGACAATAGCTTGCTCTATATTTTGGTCAACTAATCAAGATGCTAATTGACTAATTAATTAATGGATACAACGTTTTTACCAATTAGAAGCACTATATAAGTTTTGTTTTAATCATAGGAGTTAGATCTGAAGAAGCGTACAGTGTGTACGAGAAAGCGCTCATCTTCCTTGTTTTTGTACCAATAAAGAAGAACTGTTTTGCTGCATTATCGTGGTGTTCCTCATCCTTGTGTTTCAAAAGTTTCCTACTAACTGAGTTTTAGAGGTGAGGATCTTTGGAGGTTATTGCTGGGATCGTGATATACACTTATTAGTAGTGTGATCGGGTAGGCTATGGCTGCGGATGCTATTTGAAGGTATTTGGCTGGGAGACTGTCGGCAGCAAGGGTGATTGGTGATTGAGTTTTTGGATACAATATATTGGTACTGGTTTAAGTGAGAAGGGGGTAGACTTAGACTGTTGTGTGGGAAGTTGGAGGAGGTTGTTGGGGTTAGTATTGTTTATTAGTTTAAGAATAGAAGAAGTAAAGTAGTCATTGAAAGTGATGGCTATATGTGTATTTGACCCGTCTATATTGGGTGGTGGAGTTGTTGCTTTACCAGGTTGGAGGATGTTGTTAACTGTGGCCCAGAATTTTTGTGGGTTATTACTAAATTTTCTTTGTAGGCAAGTGTAGTAATTTTGTTTGTCAATCTTAACTTGTTTTTTAGCCTTGTTTCTGAGTTCAAGGTATACTTGCCTAGTTGTGAGTGTTTTGTGTTGGTGCCAGGTTTTCCCAGCCTTATCCCTATCTTTTAGTAAGGCCCTAGTTGTGCTTTGCAGCCATGGGGCAGGGTTGCTGCGTATTCTAATTGTTTTGATTGGGGCTAGATGATTGAGAATACCTAGGAATGTGGAGTTGAAGTATTCTACAACATGGTTTAGTGGGAGAGTTTTGATGGGAGACCAGTTGCAGGATTCTAAGGCTTCTATGAAGTGGTTTGTGGGAAAGTTTTTGTGGTAATGGGTTTGTAGAATTGAGGGGGGAGTTAATTGATTTAAGTTTATGCCTGAGAATGAAAGTGCGATTGTGGTCACTTAAAGAGTTGGGAAGTGTTCCACAATGAAGGGCAGTGTTAGGCTGGTTTGTGAAGACCCAGTCAAATATGGATTATCTTTTTGAGGACTTATCAATGTGTGTGGGTGATTGAATGAGTTGGGTAAAAGTATATAGGTTTATGTGGTTGGTGGGTGTTGGATAGTGGATGGAGTTCCAGTCAATGTTAACATCGCCTAGGACTATGGTTTCTTGGGAAAGGGTGTGGGAGGCCCAGTGTAGTATTGACTCTAATGTGGTTAGGTTGTCTCCTGGGGGTATATAGATACCTATTATATTTAGCTGCTTGTGCTGATTTATGAGGAGTTTGGCACTTATGGTTTCCGCATTTTTGGGGTTGGGGGGTTCCTGTTGGAAATGTTGGAGTTTGATTTTATAAACTATGGCTATACCTCCATCTTTTTTGTGTAGTCTGTCTACTCTTAAGATGTTGTATCTGGGAGGGGTTATGGAGTTGTCCTTGATATGTGGTTTAAACCATGTCTCAGTTATTAGCAGTATGTCTGGGTCATATAGGGCAATGGCTGAGTGCAGTTTTTCTATTTTGTTCATAATACTGCAAATGTTTACACTGTCTATTAGTAGGTCATTGAGTTTTTATTTAATTGGTGGTTGGGAGCTCGGTCTGTTGTTTATATTTGTTATTGGTCCTGGGTTATGGTGAATATCACCTCCAAGTAGCTGGGCTGCTATATTAGTAATTGTTCTTAGGTATGACATCGAGCTATTTTCTAAGCAAAACAAACATTCTCACATCGAAAGTGCATGAACAGCAGTAAGCTTTTCCTCCATTGAAACTCACATTTATTGAGAATGTATTGGGTACTCCATTGAAGTACAAGACGTGCTGGGATTCATATTCCTTTAGCATATAGTGAAATGCTAACTAGCTGCTATGTGGAGGATGCAAAGATTCAAAAACAAATAGGTAACATGTTTGTTAGCAGCTTGGGACAGCCCACTGGACATAAAGGTCCATTTTCAGAGGTAGCCAAGGAGTACTTGTCTGGTGAAGTAACTTGATCAGAGTGACAAAGTTGACAAGCGAACACTGAAGGAATCAAACTCTACACTACAGAAAACACCTCCTCGTCTTATTCATCAGCACTAAAGGATCAGACAAACTGTTGCTGCCCAACGTAATTCATTTCATACTTGTGTGTTTGCAAAAAAACAAGCTACATGTATTCAAAGTTAAAATATTACCATTAGACTTTTAGCCACCATGCTGTCTAGTTTATTCACAGTGAAATAATAACATTGTCAAACAAACAATGAAACCAACGATAGTACCCAAAGAACATGACTCGTATAATGATGCTCCTGTTTACTACAATCAATAATTTCCCTTACACATTACTCAAGGATGCAGGAACCAAATATTTACAGAGATCCCCCCCCCATAAACACAAATAGGTCCATCAATTCCAGTCCCTTATATGACTGAGTATACCTCAGATATTTGTTTGAGATTAAATGAATTATTAAATACATAATGAACTAGAAGTATTTTCAGCAAGCTGCTTTGAGAACAGCAGTGCAAGCCATTGCAATTATATGCCTTTCCAACCACTTAGCTCAAGGAAGAAAAACAAAGAATTAAAAATTAGGAACAGATTTTGAATAATTTATTTTTATTTGTTTATTTTGTTCAGTCATTTTGAGTGGGTTATTCCAGACTCCTGCTATGCCAGTGTCCTTTCATATCGACTAGAATAATTCTGGCCAGGCCACAGGGGAATGCTCCTTATTCTTTTGTCTTGTTGTTTTGCATCATGACTACTAAGTGGTGATGAAGGGTTGCTGCTGACTTGGTTGTGAGAAATCCAAGATGGAGCATGCTATGAGAAATAGTGCAGTGTGAGTTTGGGAAGCAGAAGATCAAGAGATGGCTGAATCTACTGGAAATGAGGAAACTATTGTAACAGAGTTAGAAGGAGGTAGACTACCAACACAGTAGTTACTGAATTTAAGTTAACCAGGAAATGGAGCAGAAACAAGCTGGAGTGAGGTAGTAGAGCATAGTATAAATGAGAAAGCAGAAGAAATGAGAGTTTTGGTGGGGAGAGCAGTGGCATTTTGAGATAAAAGAGCAGAAAGCACTGGTGTTTGTTTGGCTGGTGGGATAACTAGCTTTAAGGGCACACATATGGCAACAGTATATACAAAAACCTTATGCTGATGCTCTAAGAATGAGAAAATAAATAGATGTGGCAGCAGAAAGAAGGATACAACAATAGACTGTAAGTGAGCAACTCATAACTAAGAATCCTGTCTTAAGAATTAAAACAAACAAAAAAAGTATTTTCATTTAAATAGATATGCCTGGGGATTCAATAAACTCCATGTAGGCTTAGTGCCAAGCCTACATGGAGTTTATGTGTTGATCAACAGTGCTAAATGCATATGCATGCCACACATCACACTTGCATAAATACAAGCATGGTTGCCAGGAAACCATGTAAAGCAGCACAAACACCTGAAGACATGCAGACATGTTTATCTAAGGACAAACTAGCTCTGCTGGATTGTGAAAACAGCCACACTACCAGGGCATAATACAAGGTAATGCACAAAGTTTTAACACATTATAGGAAAGTGAAGTCAGTGTAGAGTACTGTGCACACCTGTTTTAGGCATACTGAATAAAAGTTTTGGTGGTGATTAGCAAGGGTACTTTGACTGCATTATAAATAATTATTCTGGGGAAGTGTGTATATTGAAAAGGGTCACACACATGGAATGTAGGAATGAAGACAGTGGAAGAGTACAAGTGAAACATGGTGATGTACAACACATGAGGGCATGTCAATGTATGTACACCACAAAAACAAGGCAGTTGTAACATGAACAGTAATCGCATATCTACGATACAGTATGTGCTGCTCTTTACACCTGTGTTGGTATAACTATATCATTGTGCAGTTATTGAATATTATGTGACTGTCACAAAAGGTGACATATCAGTGGAGAATATTTGTTGTGATATACGCATCCTGACATGATCACTGCAGAGGACATTTATCAAGGGTGGTCTATACACTAGGGGATATGTGCATATTGTGAAGATATGCAAAATGATTTGCTCGAATATGAAGGTAATGTCAGCTTAGGTCTCAACCAAGCGGCACACATAGTAGCAGATTCATGGACAACAGTAGACAGAAACACACACAAAAATCAGGAAAATATGAGAATAATAACACCAGTCATTTGTGTCATTGACATAAAATATGTGATTGTGAGTTAGTGTACATGTTCTGCATGAACACACGTGTGCAACCTTAATCATTTGTCAGTAATCTATAAGGGGAATCAAGCACACCTTCCTGAAAAATAACACCCTTCAGAGGTGTTAAGAGGGGCACTGGTACACCTGTAGTTTAAATTACAATCAGCCCTGGCTAGTTAACAGGTTTGCATTGGATATATATTCCACAATCCACACTTGTATGAATGTAACCCATGCCTTCAATGTTGTCAGTGAACTATGTGTTCACTGGGTGCATCCCAGAAACATATATCATACATACATCTTGTATAACACTTTCAAAGGAGTTCTGCACTGTCATCTCCTAATGGTTATGCATCACAAAGAATGCTTAGGTATGGCCGATAAGATGCATGGAAACTCACTGTGGCAAAAATGATACACTTGAGTAAATCATTTCTGAAAGATGTTTTGGGAAGTACATGCAAAAGGGTGCATGAGAGGTACATGGAAAAGGGTGCATTGTGCTCAATTATTGGTGTGATGTGGGCTGAGAACATTGGGATTATAATGCCTTTGATGTGGATGTTATGCACATACTCAGAAGTTGTGATACATATAAGAGTTTAGTAATCACTGTGAGCACATGCTGGTGGACACTCTGCATACCTTCTACTTGATTACACAGGTCACATGCCACTTGGTCTGCTCATAGAGGTGTGTTGTCTATATTGCAATTAGCTTGTGTATTTGTTTGTCAAAAATGGAACTAATCCCCCTTGATTTTTGTTCATCTACTGTGTCTACATGGCTCTGGTAACAATCCTTTGTGTGTGTTAATACTGTCCACATTACACCAATACAAATCTTTGAATCAATGATTGTCCAAAATTTGCAGTCCTCCACAAAGCTGGTTAGTCAAAGGATGTGTAAGTTAGTCTTGACTTCTGAGACTTAAATAATGAACAGAAAACGGCCTAGTATAGAATCCTGAGGTACTGACCTGATCACTGGACCCTACATAGAGGTGACATCACACACTTTGATATTGTCTGTCATGTATGTGATCCGTTTGTTTACCTACTTGCTGAAGTAGGTGTTTATGCCCACTTGAGACAGTTTCTCTGTAATATCTGAGAGTGGCTTTGTGTCAAATGCCTTGGTCAGGTCAAGTTACGCAGGATGGGAATGTTTTACTCATGCATGCCATTGTGACCTTCTTGAAAACACAAAACAGATGTAACAGATATGATGTAGACTTAATAAACTCAGCGTGGGTGTGGTACATTGTTGGGAGATTACCTGTATTCTTTTTGATAAGGTCCATGATGACTCACTGGTCTGCCTCCCAGATGAGGAGAGTATGGCGTATGGGTCTATAACTCCATGCATCAGATGATGGCCCTCCCAGTCAGAAGGATGCATGTTGCTGTTCACCCTTCTATGAGAACATAGGCTGCCTGAAGGCTGTGTTGATGTAGGGATCCAACTGTGTCTGCTAGGTCAAGTTTTACGTCATGCTATAGACGACCTGGGATGTTGTCAGGGCCCATTAATACTGTGTTATTAGCTGTAGAGAGCACACAGATGAACTACTCTCCTACAGGAGAAAAGATGAGCAATGTTTGCATGTATAAATGAAAGGCAACTCTCAGGATATTATAAGAATTAAATGTTTGCATGTATACTTTGGCTGATGGCCAGTAGTAATGAGGTGATGTGTGAGACAAACTGTCAGTTTGCAGATTTTCTATTTTCTCCCATTGAGTATGGCTGGTGCCATCCACAAACAGCTCTGTGCTTAGTTGCATATTCCCCTTAACATGTCACATTTATTGAAATACATGAATTGTGGAAACACCACCAAATACAGGATTGGTCATGCATCATAAGCCCCGTCATACAACTCTAACAATGTCACGTAATTGCATCAATTGCACAACATATGCCTATATGTGTTTCATAGGAAAGCTGTGTTTGAGTGGCATGATGACATATAAGAACACATTACAAATCAGTTGTTTGCAGGTCATGCAGAACATTTCCTGACACAGATGCTAGTAGTCACATAATAGTGCTGGTGACCACATCAGTAATCCTTGGAAATAGCAACACAACTGCACATACAATGAATTCCACAAGGCTGCAATTGAATTAAAACACGTTTAATGATGGTAGGTAGACACATGCCCACCTGTGCCATACTGCAAGTGTTTCTCTGATGGTGAAATGAAAACTGTGTAGAATGTTGATCTGCTATACTACAACAACAACATGTCTTAATATAGGAAAAGTATACATAAAACATGATCATACCATGTCAACAGTTCTCAGGAGGTATATTACTATAGCTATTATAGAAGAAGCATGTAATGAAATGGCAGCAATGGCCATCAAAACATTAGCTCACATCACAGACTGTAATACCTTCTTGTATGAATACTGTACATCTACAAACTTAACATAGCATGTGTCAAAGACAGCAGCATTGACGTGTCAAATGTTCATTGGGTCATAGGACATTATTAAGTTAATGACCAGCATTACATACAATTCTAGCTATTATTATACCATTTAAAACAACTCTCTATATCCAAAAGATGGAAAATAATAAGAGTATTGTGCATACATGCTTATTTATTGGATTGCATTACATATTGCCACTGCACATATGGGACATGTGCACCACACCATGACAGAATTAACAATCACGCATACAGTGGTCTGGAGATGGCTTGCAGAAGCTCATGGAAGGACTCTGCTCCATGATGTGTATATGTATATTTGACATGAGGACATCATCCACTCCTCTACAGGAATGATGTAATCTGCCCAGTGAAAAAAAAGAGGATGGTGGATGCATGGGGTTAAGTTAAAGTTTTTCCTAAGTGGTTGAGAAATTAAGTGATTCAAAAGGTCCTACAATGGCCATAATGTACCGCCAACCACACACACACACATCAGTACACTAGGTCTGATTTGAATATTACACCTGTGTAGGTATAGAAGATGAATGCCATGCAAAGCAACACTAGCACCACCACCTATGTCTGATTTTAACACTGTAATGTTACACTTTATGAAATATGATAACATCATTGTGTGCTGAGTTGAACATGTTGGCAGGATTGTCTGACATGGATATAGAGTCACATCTCTGTGTGTGTACAATTGTCTCAAAAGGACTAGTTGGATGTATGCACACTCAAGTTGTCCGCTGTCAAATTAAAAATTCTCCCTCTCTCTCTCTCTCTCTCTCTATATATATATATATATATATATATATATATATATGCACAAGTTTGTCTTGCATACTGTCAGAGTGTATGTTATACTTGATAACATCATCAGTATATGTTACAAGAAGATGTTCTTAGGAGTGTTTGAAATATCTATGGACTTGCATGTCATTCTAAAATAATCACTATACTGATTGTAAATGTAAACACAAACCAGTTGACAACAGTGAGAGTAGAACCCCCACTTAACTATTTTTTTTATTTTATTTATTTTATTTTACATTTGTTAACTGGGAAAGTCTGACTGGACAAAGGTCCCTTTTCAGTGGAGGCCCAGGGAGAAAAGCTCCACAAGTTACATTACATAAGTAAAATTAAACACATAATAAAAATTATACACAGAATAAAGTAAACAAATTAAAAAAAAACAATGAAGGTAACAATAAAAAGTTTAGTGCAGTACAGGCAAAAATAAAACATTATAATTTTAGGATGAAAACATGCATTGGTAATTGCTACTGACCACAGATAGTGTTTGCTGACTATCTGTTAAATACGTCCTTGGCCTATACTATAAACTTTCTACAATGGTGACATATTTTAAGGTATGATCTAAATACCAGTTTTACCAGAGAGCTGGAATAACTTACCAGTACTCTCATTTTTATAATTTTATACATCGTTTATGTCTTACCCAGGGGAGTAACAGGAGCATAGCCAGTTGTTAGAATGGTGGGTTTTCAGGAGCTTTTTAAACTGTACAATAGAGATATTAGAAGTTATCTGGCTAGGTAGTGTATTCCAGGCTCTTGCAATAGTGCAACAAAAGAGAGACTTACCAGCATCATTCTTATATTTGTTGACTTTTAAGAGGTTCTGGTTAGTAGATCTTAAGGGTTTAGCAGTAGTATAGGGTTGAATTAGATCCTGGAGTGCAGGGGGTTTGTCAGGGAGATTGTATAACTTGTGTGCTACTGACAGTTGACTGAGTAGCAGAAGTTGAGGGAGCTCAAGCCAGTTAAGCTACTTTAAAGATAGACAGTGATGTGATCTGTATGAGGCTTCAGTAGCAAACTTGACAATCTTGTTGTAGCAAGATTCCATTTTGTTTAAATCAGCCTGGCGGAGGTTAGTCAGGACTGGGGAGACATAGAGGAGGATTGACAAAAGATGAGTCCTTGCTATTGTGGCCTTGGTATGTCTAGTGATAAAATGTTTGTTCCTGTAGAGGAGGCCAAGCTTTTTGTTTACTTTCTTGATGGTTTGAGCTATGTGGATATCAAATCTCAGGTTGTTGTCAATTTCTACACCTAACAATTTAGTGTGTGAGGTTGAATTGATCTGGATATCATCTTTGGAAGTTATGCAAAAGTTGTTGTCTGGAGGGGGGACCTACCTGGGCTGAACAGAATAAGTTTTGTTTTTTTTGGGGGGGGGTTAAGAATGAGTTTGGTGTTAGTATACCATGTTTCAGCTAAAGTAAAGTTATTTTGGATTAGGGTATGCAGTTCTTTTATTATGGTTGTGGCACATATAAGGATGGTGTCATCAGCATATTGTACTACTGAGGCAGAGAGTGTGGGGGAAGACAACTGGGTGGTAAAAAGAGAGAAAAGCAATGGGCCAAGGTGGAACCTTGAGGGACACCTAAGGATACTGGTAAGAGAGGGGACAATTGGTTTTACCATAGGACAGCCTGTTGTCAGTCTGATAAGTAGCTGCTGAACCATGAGATAGAGGAGGGGCTGATGTTTAGGGTTAATAGAGTTTTGAGTAGCATATTGTGCTTAACCATGTCAAAAGTTTTTGATAGGGCTAAAAATATGGAAGATACGAAAAGACCCTTTTTTCTGTAATGGTTCACTGCATTAGTGAAAGACAGTAGTGCAGTGGTGGTGCTATGGGAGAGTCTAAAGCCATGCTGTGCCTTAGATAGCAGGTTGTTATTTTGGAGGTACTGCATTAGTTGGGAATGAACAACTATTTCTAGTATTTTGATAGGGGTGGTAGAATAGCTATTAGTCAGTAATTGGTGAGTTCTAAGGAATTACCTCCTTTGTGTATTGGCATAATATGTGATGTTTTCCATAAGGTCAGTACTTTGCATTCAGATAGAGATTTGTTGATGAGAATAGCAACAGGATAGGCTATGGCTTCAGCTGCTATCTGAAGGAAATCTGCTGGTAGGTTATCAGCAGCTAGTGTGGTTGGCTTGAGTTTGTGAAGGAGTTTAGAAATATCCTTGGTGGATACGGGGTGCAGGGAGATGTTAACATCATTGCACCAGCCATACTCAATGGGAGAACATCATTGTGTTAAATGACAGAGCACAGTACTTAATGCAAGCACCACAGCATGAGGAATTGCTTTTACATTGTCAGACAATGCATTATAGCTGATGACATCAGCAGTGTCTGCTGAGAAGAAGATGATAGTAAGAGTGTCTCACATGTTGGTCTAAAATGGTCTCTTGAATGTCAACCAAGTGAACACAAATACACACCAGTTGGATGCTCTGAGACTAGAAGCCCTACCTAGCTATTTACAGAGCACAGTACTTAACACAAGCACCATAGCCCAAGTCTGGCTTTTATAGTAACAGACAACACTTTATAGTTGATGATATCATCAGTGCCTGTTGAGAAGAAGATGGTAGTAGGAGTGTCTCACATGTTGTTCTAAAATGGCAACTTGAATATCAAACAAAGTGAACACAAACACCGCTAGACAGCACTTCATAGCTGATGACATCAGCAGTGAATGTTTGTGGGAAGATGTGAGGCCTGTATGAAAGGGATGTGTAGTCTTGTATGACTGTCAAAATATTAGTTCTCCATGGAAATGGATTGTTGACAGTAGGACATAGACCCATGCTGTTCTGACTACACCTACACACATCAGTTGACTGCAGTGAAATTAAAACCCACTACTTAAGGAGGTAAACCAGCTAGATTAGAATACCCTACCTAAGGATGTACACCCTCTAGAGAACTCAGTACTTAACACAAGTGCCACGGCACAAGTCTGACTTTTGCAGTGTCAGACAGTGTGTTATACCTGATGACATCAGCAATGTCTAGTGAGACGAAGATGGTAGTAGGAATGTCTCTCACATGCTGGTCTAAAATGGCATCTTGAATGTGAATTAACTGAATACAAACACACACACTAGCTGACCACAGTGAAATTAGAACCCCTATCTACATATCTACTGAGCACGGTACTTAATGCAAGCACCACAGCTTAAGTCTGGCTTTTACAGTGTCAGACAACACTTTACAGCTGATGACATCAGCAGTGTATAGTGAGAAGAGGATGGGAGTAGGAGTGTCTCACGTGCTGCTCTAAAATGGTCTCATAAATGTAAACCAAGTAAACACAAACCAGTTTACCATAGTGAGAGTAGAACCCCTACCTAACTATCTACAGAGCACAATACTTAATGCACGTGTCACAGTACAAGTCTGTTTTTAATGTCAGACAACACTTTATAGACAGCAGTGTCTGGTGAGAAGAAGATGGTAGTAGGTGTGTCTCATGTGCTGTTTTAAAATGCTCTCTTAAATGTGAACCAGATGACCACAAAGACACTCACCAGTTGACTGTAGTGAGATTAGAACCCCCTACCTAACTAGGTACACTAGCTTAAGAATGCAGCATCTAATTCATGCTCCACAACAGCAGTGCAACATTTTTAATGTTGCTGGACAATTTATAGTGGACATCAGCACTGGACATTTGTGAGATGATGTTGAGAGCCCTGTATAAAATGGGTGGGTAGCCATTACGACTGTCAAAATAATTCTACTGCATGGGACTAGATTGCTGACAGTAGGATACACACTTACACATTTCTGATTAAACACATGTGCCAGTTGACTGCAGTGAGATTAGAACCTCTAACTAACTAGATACATCAGCTAGGGAACTCAACACTTAATGCAGGCACCATGGCAAAAGTCTGATTTGTACACTTATGCTGGACAGTTTATAGTGGTTGACATCTTCACTGGATGTTTGCGATAAGATGTTGTGAGGCCTACATGAAAGGGCTGGGTAATCATGTATGACTGTCAAGATATTAGTTCTGCATGGGACTAGATTGATGATAGTAGAATACAGACTGATGTCCCACTG
Source organism: Protopterus annectens (assembly GCF_019279795.1). Classification (NCBI taxonomy): domain Eukaryota; kingdom Metazoa; phylum Chordata; order Ceratodontiformes; family Protopteridae; genus Protopterus; species Protopterus annectens. The sequence goes on along the minus strand of NC_056725.1, from coordinate 1,601,981,543 downwards.
ACTACACACACATTCGCACACACACACACACACACGCACACACGCACACACGCACACACACACACACACACACACACACACACACACACACACACACACACACACACACACACACACACACACACACACACACACAATGTGGCTGCTGTGCTGATTTAACACAGATGTCAGTATTTGTTCCCATCTACAAAACACAGTATTTAATGACTGCAACACCCCTGAAGTATGTTTTGCCTTGTCATAGTGGTCTTTATATATGATGCCACCATCATTATATGATGTGGGTAACATATCCTGTTAGCAGAGTGGTGTGCAAAGGGTGCATGTACTATTTCCTGATGTATTTCCAATGTGCAGGTATACTTTAAGAGACAGCTTGTCAAACTAGAAGCAAAAAGCTATCTTGAATGCATGCAGCTAAAATGAGACTTATGCAGCTGTTTCCCGGTATGTTGTGTACTTTACACACTCACTGTCAGATACAGGCACACACATTTTTTCTGATAGGTTCATAGTATCATAGGAGGTTACTAGGCTAATGGCCCTAAGGCATTTACATGCCTAGCCATATAATACCCTTGTTCCTTAGTTGGCCGTGGTTAGATTGTCTTTGTTAGCAGAGTGATCAATGATTCATTACCTCTGCTACATAATTATAGACACCTCAGAAATCTTACAAAAAACAAACCAATAATGACAAAAGGTCCTTTTATAACTCTGCCCAATTCAATAACAAATCCTACCCATGCAAGTTCTCGTATACTATTAACAAAATTCTCTCTCCAGGCTACCCCTCAGCTCCCTGCCCCTACCCAAATACATCTCCTCTGGAAACTGCTACTCTTCTCTATAAACACTTTATTGAAACCATTCAAACACTCATACCTTCCAAATGTAACACAACCTCTCTGCCTACCCCTCCCAATCCATCTAACAAACAACTATTCTCTTTATATCCTACTTCCTACATCATAGCTCTTCTTTACATACTCAAATCCTGCACTCCCTCCACTGACAATCTACATCCTACCTTCCTCAAACTTGCTGCTGACTCCATTGCCTATCCAGTATCTATACTAATCAATATATCTATTCATGAATCCACCATCCCTACTCTATGGAAATCCTTTTTCACCATTCCCCTGCATAAAGGTGGAAACTCTACAGACCCATCTAACTACTGACCTATAGCTATTCTATCTCCCCTCTCTAAGATTCTCGAAAAATGTATCCACTCACAACTACTCACCTACCTCCTCCAGCATAATATACTTACTCCAATTCAGCATGGTTTCTGTCCCAAACACAGCACAACTACTGCCCTCTTATCCTTTACACATACAATTGCCGAGGCCCTAGACAATAACAAACTCATATCATGCCTCTTCCTTGACCTTTCCAAAGCCTTTTGATACAGTCTCCCATCCCCTACTGCTATCTAAACTTGCAGACCTCAATCTATCTTCTTCCTCCCTTGCCTGGTTCTCCAGTTACTTATCCTGCAGGCAGCAATCTGTTAAATGTCTCTCTTCCACTTCTCCATTCATACCTGTCCCAACCGGTGTACCACAAGATTCCATTCTGGGTCTCTGCCTATTTAATGTCTTTACCGATGATCTCTGTATTTCTTGTAAACAATCATCCCTCATCCAATATGCAGATGACTCAACTCTCATCTCCATCACAGACAATATCTCCAATCTCCACACTCTTACTCAATAGGCCTTACTATCCACTGAACAGCGGTTGTCCAGGAATCTACTGATTCTCAACCTTAAAAAGACCATACTCTTATATTTTTCCCCCGATCTCTCTCTCACCTCAAAGCCACCTTTACTATTACTTCCTCTAATAACACTGTTATCCAACATAAAGCTCACACTAAACTCCTTGGGGTCATCATAGATGAACTCAAATTCAACTTGCACATCCTCCAAAGCATAACAAAGACTCACCAGAAACTTGGTTTACTGTATCGCAACAAAAAAATTCTAACTACAAATACCAGACTCTCCCTTGCACAAGCTCATCTACTCTCCCCTCACCTCCATATGCTGCCCCAGTATTCACCAACATCCAAACTACTACTTTAAACAAACTTCAACAAACTTACCACAAGATAGCTATATTTATCACAAACTCTCCATACAATACACATCACTGCCTTGCCCTAAATGCTCTCTACTGGTTAGAATTCCCCCATCTTCTACTGATGTCACAACTTCAGATGTTACACTTCATTCTTTACATACCTTCATCCTGCCCTGCTCTCTCTTCCTTCATCTCTATCTATACTCCTTCGTGGACTCTCTGTATCTTTAATCAGCAACTACTACAAATCTACAAAACCAAAAAAAAAATATCTGGCAAACTCCTATATAAATACTCTGTCACCCAAGCTAGGAACAAACTCCCAAGAGACATTTGTTCCATCATTCACCCATCCCACTTTAAAGAAAAACTCAAACTTCATCTACTCATCTCCAAAATATATCCTTGTCAAGCCCCTACTTAAGCTCCCCGCAACCCTACTATATACCTTTTCAGTCCCTCCAGATACAGCTAAGTTCTCTGTTATTGTGGATACTTATTAAACTCTACAATCAATACTGTTGGACTTAACTCTTTTTGTAAATATGTAAATATATATTTTGAATAAGTAAAAATATTGATATGTATATATCATGTGTTTGCATTTCTGCTTTGTCTCTCTAACATTCTTGTATAACTGATTTTGGCCAAATTTTTGACTCATATGTTTGATTCTCTGTAAACTGTGTTTTTTTGGAGCTTTTCTCCTTGGGTCTCAACTGCAAATGGGCCACAAGCCAAGCTGGACCAACCCGGTTAACCAATGTCAATGAATAAACAAAATAAATAAATTAGCACCGAATGCCCCTGTCCATGAGGGACATAGGTGCCACCACCGGGTGAATTTACAGTCTCCCATCCAATTGTCAAGGCTGCACTTAAATAGGTTCATTGAGGAGCTCTGCTTCACATGAAGTTTGAGTTTACCCCAGAGGAGCGGAAATCTCTGGGAGACATATCTGTCTCAAACATATTTTGTTTATGTCACAGGCTAGGTTGAGATATCTGGAGTGAGTGACTTTTGTCCCATTTGATTTGTAGACATGCAGCATTTCCATTGGGGCAGGGTCATGGATCACTCTGTAGGCCAGGCATAGGTTGCTTCTCATTAGCCTGTAGGAGACAGAATACAGAGATAGGGCCTTCAGTCCTTCCATGTAGGTCATGTTTTGGAGGCCTTGAATTTTCTTGGTTAGAAACCTCTGTGGTTTCTCTAGTTGCTGCAGGTCTCTGGTAAGGCACATGCAAAAGGGAGCATTGTACTCAATTAGTAGGTTGATGATGGCTGAGTATAGAGGAATTATAACATCCTTAGTCTTGGATGTGATGCCTTTACTTATGAGATGTGCAGTGTAGAAGGCTTTCCTTACCACTGTGGACACATAGTGATCGAAGTTGAGATTGCTATTAACCTGCATTCCCAAATCTCTCACCACTATGTTCAAGCTTAGGAAAGTGCTATATATAATGCAATTTGCAGGGGCTACTTTCTTGCCAAAGGGGATAATTGCACACTTTTTTACATTTAGTTTTAGTCTGTGGCTCTGGCACCAACCATTCATCTGTGTTAGCCTCTTTTGGAATATGTTAACATCATTGGGGGACTCAGTGATTGCACATAGTATGCAGTCATCTGCAGACTTGGTAAGCCACAGACCATCTACTTTTGCCTGGACATCTGAGAAGTAAATTCCAAATAGTAGATGGTCACTCTAAACTGGCCCTAGATGTGAGTGTATGCTTGTGTGTGCCTTCTGTGGAAGGTTGGGTACCAGACTCGACACAGTAAAACTCCACTGCCAATTATGAGCAGACAGGTGATCTGCTGTGGTGACCCCTAACTAGGAAAAGCCGAAAGAAGAAGAAGAAGAAGATGGTCCAGCATAAATCCCTGTGATACACCACTGGTAAGTTGTCTACTGGTGGTGGTGGAATCCCACCTTTGGCAGTATGTTTTCTGTTGGTGAGCCAATTTTCTACCCATCTAGTGACAGATGGGTTAATCCCTAGCTGTGAGATTTTCTCAATGATACCTGAGTGGGTGATCATGTCCAAATCCTTGGCTAAGACAAGATAGGTGGTATGTACTGCTTTGCCCTCATCTATGACATTGGTGGCCCTCTTGAAGAGGTCCACCAGGTTTAATATGCAAGACTTGCCCTTAATGAAGCCAAACTGGGTCAGGTCAGGAATTTGGAGGTTGCTTATGTCCTTGTTGATAAGGTCCTTGATGATTCCTTCCATGGCCTTGCAGATAAGGCTGCTTAGGCGTATGGGTCTATAATTCCCAGGGTCGGTTGATGGACCCCCTTTGTGTAAGAAGATTACTGTTGCTGTACTCCACACTGGAACAAAGCCAATGCTCAGGCTATGGTTGAAGACAGTGCCAAGTTTTAGATTGTTTAGTAAGCCACCTAAGATTTTACCTGGTCCCATTGAGGCTATGTTTTTGGCCTTGGATAGGGTGGATATGACCTGCTCTTTGGAGATGTTAGGTAGTGGACTGGTGATAGAGATACTTTGGAGTATGTTGGGTGAGGACAAGGGGGGTGGGTAAAATTTATGCCAAATCTGTCCACCAGCAGGTTGGCAATTTCTTCAGGTTCAGTGTGAGTGGCACCATCCATAATCAATTTGGCACATAGCTGGGCATTCCCTTTAAGATTTTGGACATAGCTAAAGAAAGCCTTATGATTGTTTTTAGCTAGAGATGCTAGTTTAGCCTTGTAATTAGCTTTAGAGGACTTTACAAGATATATGATTTGCTTGTTCAAGTTGTGGAGGGTATTCTTCCTCTGCTGAGTAAGTTCCCTTTTGTTCCTGGATAACAGTTTCTACCTATTGTTATGTAACCAATTTACACTTGCAGTCCACCAAGGTGTCCTGTTTCTTCTGTAGGACCTAGTTTTCATCCTGACAGGTACAGCCAAGTCTATACAGTTGTTTACATGTCTATACGTGGCATTTGTGTACTCCTCTGCATATGAGTCATTGTTGGCTGTGTTAGCAGAAGGTTTGAAACTTTTTATACCCTCGCTTAGTAGGCTAAAGTTTGCTTTAGAGAAATGTTTCAGTTGTTTGCTCTTCTGTGGGTGTCAGGTGTAATCTTTACTTCAAACAAGACATATTTATTGCCTGATCTTACCAGTGAGGGCAATACACAGGGGGTAGTGTAATGACCACTCATGTTGGTGAATACCAGGTCCAGTACATTCAAGCCCCTTGTAGGGGTGCAGACTAACTGTTCTGGAGCATTTGAATTAACAAAGTCCAGGAACCTAAAAGCAATCGCATTTGTGCTCATTTATGTTGTCCAGTCTATGGAAGGACAGCTGAAATCTCCCATGATCAAAGTGTTTTACTGTATAGGGAATGATTCTAGCAAGTCCAGGTAATCAGAGTTTTTCTCTTGGTTCATGGTTGGGGACCTGTAGCTAGCGATGATGTGGTAGGGTGCTTTACTTATATTTATTTGTACCTGGAGTAACTCCAGAGAGTTGAAATATTTATTTTATTTATTTATTTAACATTTGTTAACTGGGTTAGTCCAGTTGAGCCAGGGGCCCATTTTCAGTGGAGACCCGAGGAGAAAAGCTCCAGGCAATTTACAATGTGAACAAAAGGCACAAAACAAATACAAAGTTATCAAATGTGCAAGCACTTGACATAGGATATAAAGCATAAATATAGTTCACAGTACTACAATCTGTAATAAAAAGCAATAATAAGAAGCATTACAAAGTATTTCAGTGTATGAGATACACTCAGAGTATTAAATCATGAGAGTCATAGGTATGGAATAAGTTTTATGTTTTTTAAATACAAAAACAAAAACAGAGGAAAATAACATGACATAGAGAAGTAAGATGTATAAGGGGTGCCATATTTGAGAGGCAGAGTATGAGCAAGTGAGGTAATTATGATGTGAAGGTTTGACAAGAGCAGGACCAGGTCTTTAGAAAGTATTGTTTAAGTTCACATTTAAACTGGTGCTTTAGGGAAATGTTTCTTATATTAAGGGGAAGTGTGTTCCAGGCATGTGCCACAGAATACTTATAAAGGGACTTACCAATGTTCTTGTTGGTTTTATAGATATCAAGGAGGAGTTTGTCTGTTGTATGAATGTGACTGCAGGAATGTAGTAGGATACTTGGTTAGAGATAGAGGGGCAGGAGAGCGGTCATTCAGAATGGAGTGTATAGTATGTAGTTGAGGAAAAAGTAGTCCGTTAGAGAATTCAGGCCATTGAAGTGACTTGAGGGCAAGACAGTAATGGGAATTGTAAGGCAGATTTGTGGCAAATGTGGCTGTTTTGTTATATGTTTGTTCAAGTTTAGATAGTAGTGTAGACTGAATATTTGTGAAGATAGGTGCTGCATACAGTAGATAAGGTAAGAGGAGAGACTGAGCTAGACAGAGTTTGGAAGAAGGTGTAAGGAATTTTTCTATTATGATAAAGTAGACCAAGTTTCTGGTGTTTTTTTTCTTTATACAATGTTGGATGTGTACATCAAATTTTAGTTCATCATCTATAATGGTGCCAAGTAGTTTGGTATGGGGTTCGGGTTTAATAATGGTGTCAGTGAGGGAGGTGATGGAAAAGAAAGATTTATGATGTGCCAGAGTTTGAGGAAAGAAGAGAAGGAGTTTAGTTTTTTTAGGATTTAGTACCAGCTGATTGTCTAAGAGCCATGTTTCTACTGAAGAGAAGGTGTCTTCAGTGTGAGATAAGAGATCCTGAAAGCTATGGGCAGTGGTGATGAGAGTGGAATCATCAGCATATTATAGAAGTGTTGTGAGGTTACATGCAGAATGTAGATTCGTAGTGAAAATATTAAACATTGATCCTTTGGGAACACCAGTATTGACTGGGGGGGTGCAGTTTGCCAGTAAATGGATTATTGCCTGTTAGAGAGGTAACTAGAAAACCAGTTTACAGAGGAAGGAAAAGGATGGAGGTCGGAGAGTTTAGCTAGAAGTTTAGAGTGAGAGACAGTGCCAAAGGCCTTACAGAAAGATCAAGCAATAAACAAGAGACTAACATGTTATTATCATGGGCTTCTGTTACTGTTTGGTGAAGGAAAGTAGTGTAGTGGAACTGCTTTGGTGGGGTCTAAAGCCATGCTGGGTGGAAGTTAGCAAGTTGTTATAAAATAGATGTTTGAGCAACTGGGTATGAATGCACTTTTCCAGAATTTTGGAGATAGGAGACAGGATAGCTATGAGTCTATAATTGGATGGGTTGATAGAGTTGCCACCTTTGTGAAGAGGGTATGTGTAAAAGGATTTCCAAATATCAGAGACACAGGCTTTAGCAATTAAATGATTTATGAGTATAGAGACAAGGTAGGCAAGGGATTCTGCAGGAATTTTGAGAAAATAGCAAGGTAATGTATCAGCAGAGGAATAGCAAGATTTGAGTTTGGTTAGGAGAGATTTGATGAAGGTGATGGGAACTGGTTTGAATAAAAAGGTATTAGAAGGTGTTATATTATGGAAAGAAGGAAGAGTAGAGGAAGTATTATAATTTTGATTAAGTTTTTGGATAGTTTCTATGAAGTAGTTGTTTAGGAGGGTGGCAGTTTCAGCATCTGTATTATGTGTGAAGAAATTGGGAGTTGAGGGGTTGCCAGGATTAACAAGATTGTTAATGGTAGTCCAGATTTTTGGGGGGATTTTATGTGGACTATATTGGTTGGAGCAGAAAAAGTTTTTCTTATCTTTGTTGACTAGTTTTTAGACACATTTCTAAGCTCTTTGTATCTTTGAAGTAGAAGAGGCAATTTATTTTTGACCCAGGCTTTCCAGGCACTGCCTGTTTTATGCATAATGGAGTGGGTATGATTTGTGTGCCAGGGGGTGGAGTTGGAGTTTAGACTGATTTGTCTGGTAGGTGCCATGGAATTAAGTATGTGTAAAAATAGCTTATTGAAGGATATGACAGCCTTGTTAAGAAGAAGGTGATGTTGGAAGGATTATTTTGTATTAGACAATTTGGAGTTAAAATGTCTGGTTTAAAATTAGTAAGTTTGTGACTGACATTCCCTATATAGGTGGTCTTTGGGAGGATGTTGGGAGTATCTATGGATATAGATAGGGAAGTGGTCACTTAAGGAGTTTGAAAGTGTGACAGGGTTATGATAAAGAATGCAATCTGAGGTAAGGATCCAGTCAAGGGTAGGTCCAGAAGTGGAGTTTTTGTTAGTTCGAGTAGGGGAGGAAAATAATTGCTGGAACCCGTGAAGATTGAAACTGTAATTAGGAGATGTAGTAGAAAGTTTAACCCAATCTATGTTTACATCACCAAGGACAATGGTTTTGTATGGTACACGTTGAGTGAACCAAGGCAGAAAATTCTCTAGGACAGGAATATTATTCCAAGGACGTATATATATATATATATATATATATATATATATATATATATATATATATATATATATATATATATATATATATATATAAGCTACAGCAAACTTTTATGTGGGCTTAGGTGACAGTTTATGATAAGGATATCTGCAGGGTTAAAGAAGTTGGGTATGGAAATGGAGAGTGTAGAGAGAGTAAGTAGTTCAAAGTAGAGGAATGCAACACCTCCACCTTTCTTATTGGTTCTGTTAGAGTGGAAGATGTTATACCCTGGTGGTAAGATTTTTGTGTTTAAAATATGTGGTTTTAACCAAGATCCAGACAGAGTTAAGATATAAGGGGAAATATTAGCAATCCACAAATGCAGTTCTGTGATTTTATTTACTAGGCTTTGAATATTTAAAGAGAAAATATTTAATGATTTAGGAGATGGGGTGAGTAGGAGGTGGAAGCTGGGGAGGTGAAATAATATTTGTGTGTTTAAAAGACATAGAGGCAGGTGGTCATGGGTTGGAATGGATTTCTCCACTCAGGAGAAGTGTATCCAAGAAAGTAATAATATATGTGAAGATATATAGGGTAGGAGAGTGTCTTGTTTTCAGGGTACAGGTGAGAGTGGTATTTGGGAATGTGTTTATCTTGAAGAAGTGTATGGGTGAGGTGTGAAAGAAAGATGGAGAGATTGGCAGTGAGTAATTGTGGGTACAGACAGTGTGTGTGTGATAAGGAGGGTAGGAGATAGAGATTGATGGTAGAGTGCAGTGTGATAAGAGGTTGGAAGGGGGAGGAAGAAAATAAAGGTGGTATAGAGAAAATAGGTATCATGATGAAAGAAATGAGTAATGTTTGAGGAATGAAGGTGAGAGTTAAATGATTAATAATTTGCACTAATAGAAGATGCTTAGGACTGGGCTGCTTATTATTTGAAGTGTCTGAAAAAGAGAAAGATATAAGATAGATGGATAAATGGAGAGTAAGGAAAAAGTTGTGAAAGTACTGGGGAGGAGAGTGTGGTGGGAGTGGAAATAGTAGAGAGTAGTTGTTAATTGTTGGATACTGCTGATTGGCTAGAGGGAATGAAGAGGAGTTGCCTAAAGAGTGTAAATGTAATGAAAGTGGGGGTGGATGGGAATGGGGGTGGGGTAGAGAAGCGGAGTGAGCCTGAGCATAGTGAGGGCGAATGGAGTGGGTTTAGTCTGAGCCACTGCTGTGGGACGACAAGACTGAGAGTGAAACGGAAAGTAACTGGTGATGGGGAGACTACAGCTAAATGGAATAGAAGCACAGATGCTGGGTAGCAAAAATGCCTACCTTTATTAGTAGCAAAAAAAAAGTCTCTAAGGAAAAAACTAGAATATGAGGCTATGCTTAGTGAGGAAAAGTAGCTTAAGTATTTATTAGGAGGTTATAGAGTGAAGATTGTGGGTGAGGAGGGGGGTTGCATTCTGGTGATGTGCGGTCACCTGATACTACAAATTAAAAGCTTAACAGAAGGGTATCAAGAAGAAATAAAAAAAGCAGGGCATACAAGTTTGTTAAGACTCTAGAAATTATGGTTAGCTTAATGAAGGTCTTTTGAAGGTCCAGTAGTCTGCGAAAGTGAAGAAGGAAAGAGCAGAGTAGGTACAAGTTTGTTAAGACTCTGTAGAGGCTACAGTTAGCTTAATGAAGGTCTTTTGAAGGTCCAGTAGTGTGCAAGGGTGCAGAAGGAAAGAGCAGAGCAGGTACAAGTTTGTTAAGACTCTGTTTAACCAGTCTTGAGGTGTATTTAGATTTAATGAAGATGGATACACCTCCATCTTTGTTTTTTTCACACTTATTTTGGCATCTGAATATGTGGATTGCATTGTAACCTTTTACAGCCAGGGTGTTCTCTGGATCCTTGAACTAAGTCTCAGTGACTGCACAGACATCAGCATCTTTCAAGGTGAGGAGTACTTCCAGGGAGTGTACTTTTCTGTTTAGGCTCCTAGCATTAAGTAGCATAACCTTAAGTTTGTTTCAAGTGGCTTTCTTTGCGCCTGGAATTTTGTTTGTTGTTTTGACATTTCCTAAAAGAGGCACTATGGGGGAGGCAAGTGTCTTTGCCAGTATCCAAAAGCTTTGAGAAGACACATGAAGACCATCTCTAGCAAAGCAGCAAAGCAGCATGGTCTGTCGACCATGTCTTCCCACACTGACAGATATTGGATCCCCCTGTATTGACACCAGAAGTTAAGCCGATTGTTGAAGTCAGTCATGTTTTGTCTTTGTTGTGGCATCATCCTGTGTTTAGGTAAAATGATACTTAGTGCTAGGGACATACCTGCTTGGGACACATAATCTTAGAGTTCAGTCATGTCTCTCTTCATATAGTCTAGAGAGGTATATCTCAAGTCATTCACCCCAATGTGTACTATGACAGAATTGTGACTGTAAATGTTGCTGAGTGACTTGAGTGCATGTGTGATTTCACAGATCCTGGCACCTGGCAAGCAGCTAACCATGACTTTCTCCTTGTCCAGCCTGGTGAGGGGGACATCTATGTGTTTCACTATGGAATTGCTTATGACCAGGACATTAGATTTTGAGGTGTTTTGCCTTAGGGGCTTATTTGTTGAGACACTTGTATGTGTGTTGCTATGTATAGTGGGGTCTGTTCGTCTTCCAATATATGTGATTTATTTGTGCTTGGGAGGTATATTGCCCTTTGGTAGGCTCTTAGTAAGTATTTCTGCATATGTGGGTCTATATGACTTGACATTGTCTTGTGTGAGAGGAGAGGTGTGCATGCTGGGGGAGATGTGCATGCTGGGAGAGCTGTGTGTGCTGGGAAAGGTGTTCATACTGGGAGAGGTGTGCATGCTAGGAGAGGTGTGAGTGCTAGGAGAGTTGTGTGCGCTGGGAGAGGTGTGTGCACTGACAACCTTTTTGCTGTCTTGCTTATTATATGAGAGGACTGATTCCAGTTTCATGGTATAGTTGTGTCTCTCCCATACTATTTGTTTGCTTTAGGAGTAAGTGGTTGTCAGTATACATGAGGCAATTACTACATTGCCCCAGGATGCCCATGTCAATCAAAGTGGCTGTTGAAATTCTGGGAAACTGTCTGTCCTTTGCAGCAGGTTAAACCATAAGTAGTAGTTGGAAAGTGTTCAAGTTGGATCAGCTTTAGGTCTAGGACTAGCTCAGCTAACTAATTAGGGGGCTTATTCTGTTAAGGATTAGGGATGAAGGAGTCTGGTGATGCTGCTCAGTGCTCAGTTGAGTTGCCCACAGTGCCACTGTGTGCAGTTCAGTTGCCCGCAGTGTCGCAGTGTGCAGCTGAGTTACCTGCAGTATAGCAGGGAAGCTTGGGAGGGTTCATCTGATAGACATCTAGGGGAAACATATTTTCTAGGCATTTGCATCTATACAGGGCACTGCTAACCCCCATTGCACAGTACACAGCTAAGCGCAAATTCAAGATTTATATACAGGCAAAATCAAACAGTTTTAAACTAGTTTGCCAACAGGAAATAACACAATTATCCTTCCTCCAGCAATCCCCAGCTCAGACAGGGCTATATCCACACTTTTCTGCCACAAGGGTGCAGGGGAGCCCTTCTTAATGTAAATTGTTTGGATTTGAGTTCAAGTGTATCAAAGAAGGCTAGATTTAGCAAGTCTAGATCTAGTCTATGCTACCTAAGCAATTTTAAAATGCAAAACAATAAGATAATGAAGCAGGTACAGACAGAAAAAAACAGCACAAAGGCACAAATGAATGCAGTAAAACAATTAAATGCAGTTGAAAAAGTGTAGAAATAGCTCAAAATAAACGTAATGTCTTCTTCTTAGCTTTGGATGACTTGGAATCAAGCAGAAACACTCTAGACTTCAGGCAAGGGGTACCAAATGCAGAGCAGCTCCAGCCTATTGATCAGCATGGATGCAACTGTGCATGTACGTGTGTGTTCATATTGGTGAAGACGTGTCCACATTAATACATGTATAAGGCAATCTGAATGTCTATTGTCATTATAAATGTGTACAAGGTATGTATCAATGCAGATTTGCTATTTATTTATGTAGTGTAATTGACATTTGGAACTAGCACTGACATACCAAGGTTCATGTACATGGGTGCAGATAACACATGACTCAGTATAAATAAGTGCTCAGTCATCAAAAAGTGCCATATCTTTGGTTCTGTTTTTACATGGATTTTTAATGGGATGAAGACTAACTGGGCAGTAAACATAAGTAGCACATGCTAATAATCACTTTCTATACAGCATTGCCAAGCAGCTGGCTTGTGAGAATGATGGCAAAGTGTTTGCGCATGAGAGATACATATTTAAGGATACCTACTTGAACTTGAGAACTACTGATCAATACAGGTTATGGTAGATACAACAGATACTATGGTGTTCATAACTAGTTCATATTGGAAATGTTGTGTCATAAATTGTATAACCTTAAGAAATATTTATACTGCTTTCCCCATTTGCTTGTAGTTAAGCAACAAGCAAACACAGATCTCTGCTTCATTCAGAAAGTTACATGAGTTATATTGACTCGCCTTCCTCAGTGCAAACACGCTAAGCAGAGAGCCATTGCAACCAGCACATTGGACAGTATTGAGTGAAAAGAAGAACCTTCTGCTTAGATGATTTTGTGGCAGCAGGTCTAATAACACTGAGTTCTTATTTTAAGCACTGATAATACTGAGTTCGAATTCAGCTCAATCTAATTTTTTACATAAGTGTTCATGATGTAATCAAATAATTACATGTGATAATTATTGGAAATGTGAGAGGAAATGACTACAGTGAAGTACTGTATAAAAAGAAACAGCATTCAAGGGATTTCTGTCAATAGTATACATAAGGATTTACATATTTATACAGTGAGTCTAAATAAATAATTATATGACATTTTTAATATGAGTACCTTTATTCTACTTTAAATATCTGTATCTTTAGAGCAGCAAGTTTAAGTAGCATTGCACAGAGGTAACCACTCCATGCCATAGGACACTATGCCAAACTCTGCGTGAAAGCAGAGGACAAAAAGTTAAGGGCTTCATTAGGAGGCATTTCTTTCAAGTGTGTAGTGTATGATTCTATTTTTTTACCAGACTAAAGGCATGAAATGGGGTAGATAGGAAAGTGGTGAAATGGGTGGGGGCAAACAGGAACATAGGGGAAGCAATAATGGAATGTGCAGGAGGAAATTAGGACTTACCTATAGCTATCCACTTTTGCAGTGTAAAATGAACATGGATAGAATATTGGATGAATTTGGATTGTGACCTCAAAAAAGATGGGTGACAACAATGCAATGATATTGTATAGCCAATTGGACCAAATCAAGTATGTCGAGTAGACATGTGTAAAGTGGAGATCTATGTATGGGATGATATATTTTTTGGGGGGCAAGTGCCCAGTTTTGTGCTTTTGCTTCAGTAAGAGAGGAATGTTGGATAAGAGACATAGGTGTGTCAGGATCAGGAGAGTAGGGTCGGTGAGGAAGCAACTGCTGAAAAACAGAATAAACAAGACAAGAGGCAGGAATGGTGAAGGACACAACAGATTGGGGGACACCATGATTGGGGATGGGGGGCATTGGATGCCCATCAAACATGGGAACAGTGAGAATCTAGTCCTCACCATCAGAATTGTCATCACTGTCACCCTCCTCAGCTTGCTGTTGGAGTACTTAACATTTTTTTCCCAAGCATTCTGGTGAGGATCTTCTCCATCCTGCTGAGGTGTGAACAATTGGTAATTTCCATGATCTCCCACACCATGCCTGCATTTCCTGGCAGATGACAAAATCACCACCTCCACCGATACTTCCTGGAGAGTACCACAGCACCAGCTGATGGGGTAATGCTACCAGATGTGTACAGCCCAGGCAATGCAGGGGTTGTACAGGCAGTACTGCCAGGTTGGGTCCCAGATATACTGGGCATCAGTGTGGAAGCCTGTTGAGGGGGTGGCAGGCTGAGCTGCACTGACTGGCCTACCTCCCTATGCTGTAAATCATTTTGTGAGTTGTCAGAAACTGATGACATCAAAACGTTTGTGAGAGAAAGGGTGGGGAAAGAGAAAAAAAGAAGAACATAATTAGTACCATCATAATTAACATACAATTACAAGTACAAATATGACTCAGTCATTGTCCATGCTGGTGTGAATGACCTGAGACGTACCTCCCTGGACTACAAGAAAAGAGACATAGAGGAGCTCTCTGAGCATGTAGCCCAGGCCGGTATGACCCTGACCTTGAGTAGCATCTTACCCTCACCAAGAATGATGCCACAATATGAAGACAAGATGATCAATTTCAACAATTGGCTTAAGTGTTGGTGTCATTCAAAGGGGATCCAATGCCTGTCAGCCTGGGATGACATGCTCGACAATCCACGATGCTTCGCTAGGGACGGCTTGCACCTGTCACCCCTGGGCTTTTGGATATTGGCAAAGGCTCTTGCTACCCCCATAGTGCCTTTTTTAGGCAAGGCTCAAAAGACAAACCCACCTCCATAGGTATCACAAGGGATAAGAAACTAAGAGTAATGCTACTCAACGCCAGAGGTCTAAACCTCAAGATGCACGCACTTTCGAAAACTCTCCTTAGCATGGAGAACATCGATATCTGTGCAGTAACAGAAACCTGGTTCAAGGCTCGAGAGCACCCCAGCACTACCAGGTTATACCTCATACCATGCTTTTCGGCCCCAAAACTTGGACCGAACCACAAAAGGAGGGGGAGTATCAATATTCGTCAAAGATACCCACACCTCCAGGTTGGTGGCACAGCACGAAGCATCAGAGACTATCCATGTGCAACTAACTGTGGGTAAAACTGCCTTCCAGTTTATAGCCTGCTAAAGACCACCCTCCCAAACACAGGAACCCCACTTGGCCTTCCTGAGAATACTGGAAAATATGAAGGTCTCTCCAAACACCATTATATTGGGCGACTTCAACTACCCAAACATAGACTGGGAGCATTACTCTAGCTCCAACACCCTAGCCCAAAGGTTCCTAGAATTTATAAAATCAAATGCTATGGAACAACTTGTTACTACTCCCACAAGAGGGGAAAACATACTGGACCTGATCATCACCAACATGGGGACACTATGCTCCAGTCCAGAAGTGTATCCCTCACTGGTAAGATCAGACCAAAAACTAATCTCACTGGATATTCACATCCCGACCCCACCCCCTGCCCAGAAAACCACAGTGAAAAACTTCTCTAAAGCAAATTTCACACGCCTCAAAACCGAGGTAAAATCCTTCAAAGGCCCCGGGCCTGTGGAAAATACGGCCCAGACCGCAGAATCCTTTATAAACGCATTCTATGAACACCTTCAGGAATGCATGGATCATGCAATCCCAAATAAAACAAAGACCCAATCCTCCAAAGGCAGACGTCCTGTCTGGTGGACCCCAGCCATAAACAAACTATACAATAGAAGGAGGAAGCTACTACATGATAGAGCAAAATCCCAAAAAGGGAAGGCATCTCTGATCAGTATTAGCAAAAAACTACGGGCACTCATAAAATCGTCTAAGGCCAGCTTCGAGAGAAAAATTGCACAGGACACTAAGGATAATCACAAGGCTTTCTTTAGTTATGTTAGGAACCTGGGTGGGAATTCCCAGATATGCTCAGAATTAGTCCAAAATGACAAAAAATACACCGAGCCCACAGACATTGCCAACATCCTAGCTGACAGGTTCAGTGCAAACTTCTCCCCCGTCTCCCCACCAAAAGGGCAAATATCTATCCCAACAGAGTGCTGCCCCTGACATCTCAGATGCTCAGGTAAGAGCCGCCCTCTCCAAAGCAAAAAACACAGCATCAATGGGACCAGATGGTGTCCCGGGCTGCATCCTACATGAACTCCAAGAAGAGCTAAACCCAAACATAAAACTACTGTTCAGTCTTAGCCTTACTACAGGATATGTACCCAAAGAGTGGTGTACAGCAACAGTGGTCCCTCTCCACAAAGGTGGTGCCTCAACGGATCCTGGAAACTATCGCCCCATAAGCCTGACTAGCTTGGTCTGCAAAGCTATGGAAAGGATCATCATGGACCTCATAAATAAAGATATTGGGGACCTACAGACACTGGATCCTACAAAGTTTGGCTTTGTTAAGGGCAGATCCTGCCTCTTAAACCTGGTCGATTTCTTTGAAACAGTCACCAAGGCCATTGGCGAGGGGAAGGTGGTCCACACAGCCTACCTGGACCTCGCAAAAGCCTTCGATACAATACCCCACTCGGGCATTATAGATAAGCTCACCAGCTTAAATATAAACCCCTATGTCACTAGATGGGTTGCAAACTGGCTCAAGGACAGAACCCACATGGTTAGAATTGCTGGAGCCATGTCAGACTCCAAACCAGTTACAAGTGGCGTCCCACAAGGCTCAGTCCTGTGACCTCTCTTGTTCGGTATATATTTCTCGGTACAGGCCAACACGGAAGGACTGTGGCTGACCAAGTTCGCAGATGACTGCAAACTGGGCGCCATAATCAACTCTCCAGCCGACACAAGCATCCTCCAAAAGGGCCTCATAGAAACAGACAACTGGTGCCAGAGCCATGGCCTCAAGCTAAACGCCAAAAAGTGTATAGTCATCCCCTTTGGCAAAAACAAAGTGCCCACAAATTACCACATATGTGGTAATCCATTAAGTACAGAAGAAGTCATTAGGGACCTGGGGACCCAAGTTGATAGCAATCTCTCATTTGACAACCACGTGGCCAAAGTGGTTAGAAAAACATTTTATATAGCCCACCTGATCATGAAGAGATTCACATCTAGATCAGGGGAGGTCATTGTACCTCTTTACTCATCCCTCATCAGGCCCATAATTGAGTACAATGCCCCTTTTGGGATGTACCTTACCAGACACCTGCAGCAACTGGAAAGACCCCAAAAGTACCTCACCAAGAGGATCAAAGGGCTCAAACAGATGCCATATGCTGCCCGGTTAAAGAAACTCCAGCTCTACTCAGTGGCATACCGCCTGCTCAGAGGCGATCTGTGCCTGGCGTATAAAGCCATGTCCAACCCAGAATTAATGGACATGCTGCACCTCAGAAAATCCAAATCCCATCGAGCTACTGGCTCGAGAGACTTGAACCTCAGCACTGAAATAAATAGGACATGCTGGAGGGACAGATTCATAACCCAGAGGCTCCCTTCACTCTGGAATAAAATCCCAGTCCAGGTTAGGCAGAGTCCCACATTGACTCTCTTCAAGAGGAATCTTGATGAGTGGATGGGAGATCGTAGGTTTACCCCGGCTATCACTTCTGTGTCACTGTTAGACAGAGGCACAGTATACTAACCTCAAAAAAAGGCATAGCAAAATTAATTTAAAATGGGTGGCGAAAGCCAAACACAATCTGGCTAGGCTTATAAATGCCCTAGGGCATATAGCCTAGTATGAACCTATGAACCTATAATAATTTTACTTTTACATTAAGTATGCTTTTTAACAGATATAAACTATGACCGATAATTGTTCCAAGTAATCCTTACAATATGCATATATTGCACATATGCTTGATCAAATAATACAGATTAACTTAACAACATGACATGTATGCCAATTTTGTTGAAATTATGGAATATTCTTAAATTATTTTACAATATATTTATTACCTGTATGATATGAATACACAACATTTGAATGCACTATTACAATTGACTGCTACAGTTGGCTTGAGGTACAGACTGAAGCATGCATGCTTGATTTTGCAGTTAAGATATGCATGCTTAATTTGCTAATAATGTATACAAGAGCAATACTTCAGATAAAATAGCATTCTTTTGTACTGCATACATACCCTTGCTTCTCTAAGTCCTTCCAAATGCTCTTGGGCGAATGTAAAAGAAAAGGGGAAGGAAAAGAGAAGAGCATTATGCATACCAGTCTTCGCCATATCCAGTGTTCTATCTAATTTAAGGTAACTTTATCTGTATACTTAAACAACTGTGGGAAGTCAGCAGTCCTAAACTTACTCAACCACTGGTTGAGTTGTTCCTGCTTGCAACTTTTCAGGTCATGATAATGATGCCTGCATTGCTCTCCAGTGTATGGAATGCCAGTCACAATGAAGACAGCCTTTGCCAGATTATTCAAAGGCTCTGATTTCTATTGAGACCTGGTATAGTTCCTTTGCAGTAGCCCACAGCTGTGGTGCTTTACAAGGAGTCCATTGAGTATTCTGGACTCCTCTACACCCCATCATTGAGCCCTAAATTGGGCACCTTCTTTTCTAGCTCCTGCCATATCCTTACAGGTCAAACAGCAACAGCTAGAGTGCTTTCCTGACAATTTGAAATATTACAGCTAGTGTGCAAACCTGAACAAACATGCCAACGTTGTTTGCACAATGTTAAGTGTAAAGCAACAGTGCCAAACAGATTAGAAGGCAGTATATAAAATAGGAAAGGAAATGCGACATTTGTCATTAGTTTATGGGCTGGATGCTGCTTTACTTGTTAGTTGGTTTAGCTTTGCAGGGTCTATATTAGATCAGCGAATGCTTAAAAAAGCGAACGCTGATTGATCAAACTTATGTAAGCTCAAGCTTAAAATATCGAAGCAACAGAAACCCAAATTTTTTCCTAGGGAAAGAATTCAGTTGTCCGTTTCTGTTGCTTCGGTATTTTCAGTGCTGTGGTGGAAAGTTACGGGTCGGGTTCAGGTAAGTGTGCGATTGTGTGGACATGAGGGTTAGGGCAGGTTAGGTGAGTTAGGGTTAGGCAGCGGGTGAGGTGAGTGTGCGATAGTGACGGACCTTTGGGTTAGAGTTAAGGTAAGTGGATAGTTAGTGGTGTGTGTATAGTTTAGTGTAGGGTTAGGTGTCAGATTTTAGGTGTATGTGTGTGAATTGCTGTTTGTTTGGTGTGCTTGTGTTGTGTGTATGTGTTTTGGAACAGCAATTTTTTTCCCTAGGAAAAAAAACCTCTGTTCTGACAGTTTGAGATTGTAAGCTTTTGCTTACATAAGTTCGATCAATCAGCATTCGCTTTTTTAAGTGTTCGCTGATCTAATATAGACCCACTTTGCAGATATGTATTGGGTGTATAAAATTTATGACTTGACATATTTATTTTTGCTGACTGTCGTGCAGCATTGCTTAGCATGTTTGCATGATGGAAGACAAAAGACACAGCAATTTATTCTTTTTGAAATTGACAATATCTGCTTCTTGTCTGGGCCATTACGCCATGTTTGCATGAAGGTGAACAACTCACAAATGAGATCAGCAGAGTTTGACATGGATTATTATTGCAATAAGTATTTATTACTTTTTGTCAGTGAAAGACAGAGGTGGGACTTGAACCTTGATTGACATATACTACGTGCAGTGTGATTCATCGTGTTTAACAAATGTGCTACACACACAATTCAAAGCTTTAATTTATGCTGTCTTTTTCATAGAAAGAACTTCCATACATTTTAAATTATTTCACCATTTTACCATATTTGTGCTAAGCTGTGCATTGCACAAATAGTAATATTTAAAGAAGGAATAAATAAATTAAAAAAAGGAAAGAGGTATAACTTTTCAACACACTTTGCAGATTATTACACAAGTCTGGATTCAAACTGTCAAACTAATAAAACTACAAAACACACTGTGAGTAACTTATCTTTTTTTGAAATTATAATGATTGTCTCCTGACTTTTTGCTTAATTTTTCCATGGCCATCTGCATTGCAAGTGTGGAGTCATATGCACATGGTAAGCCAAACATTTGTATTTGATTGAAAAAAGATGTCACTGTCAGGAATAAAGCTTCTTCGTGTCAGTCCATAAAGATCCAAAAAAAATCCACGAATACAGCAGCAAGGCTTCAGCTAGATAAAACTTTAATAGTGACAAAGAACACACAGAGAAAAAAAACAAAGTAGGTCAATAAGCACTTTCACATGGATCTACTATGCTTCCTCAGACTATATAGAATATCCATAATTGTTTTATTATCTGAGCTGTAGGCAATACATACCCTACATTTATTATTATCAAAATTTCTCTTATTTTTCATTTTTTGGATGGATCCATGTAAGAAATATGGTTGTCCAATTCCCTGCCTTTGTTCTCTAACACTCTGAATGGTTTCTTGACATAAACCTATACTAAACCCTCTTTGTGTGAATAAAGCCTGTATCGCTTGTTCTTGTTTAGAATAAATGGTGTCATCATTAGTTAACCTAGATATCTGTAACTTTTGTCCTCGTAATATGTTTTTAAAAATATGTCGGGGGTGCATACTGCTTTTTTCAAGTAAATTATATTTCTTACACTTCTTCTTAAAGGGCATAGTTAATAATCGCCTATCAACCAATATAAGTTTGACATCTAAAAAATCTGTTTCAGTGGTTGATTTATGTAAAGTAAATTTTGGAAAGATGTAGTTCCCTGTAAATATTCTATATACTCTATAAGGTTGGATTCTAAACCTATCCATATGAAAAAAATATCATCCACAAAACAATAATACCTTGATATATATCTAGCATACTGTTCATTTGTATGTGCTAAGGTTTCTTCCCAGTGTGCCATCACTATGTTGGCATAAGTGCTGGCACACAGAGTACCTATAGCTACCCCAGCTTGTTGATGATAAACAACTCCATCATGCATAAAGATATTATTTATCAGAACTAACTCCATCAACATACATTGTGTATTGATATCATTCCTACTGAAACTACTATGTCAATCCAGAAATTCTCTCATATATTCTATCCCAATGTCATTGGGTATGCAAGTGAATAGAGAGCAAACGTCTAGGTTAACAAAAATCACAGTTTGTTCAATTGGCATATATAGACTATCAATGAGAAGGTGAAGGATGTGGTAGGTGATAAACCTACAGTTACATATGAGAATATGCGATCACTTAAGAGACATTTATGTGACAAAACAGGAACACCAATGGAAAATGTTAGGCAGAGTAGAACAGGTACATATTGTTGCAGTAGGTGCAATTATTGCAGCTATATACATGTAAACCATGTTTTTGTTCATCCTGAGACATTGAGAGAATTTCTCATGCTCTGCCAATTGAAGTACAAGTAATGTTGTTTATTTGGCCCGTTGCACACAATGCCCTAAGTTTTATGTAGGGAAAACTAATTGGCAGTTAAAATATAGAATTAGAGAGCACTTGTACTATACACGAATAGAAGATACAAGAAGTGCACTGGCCAAACACACCATAAAGGCAGGAAAGAAACATACGTTTCAGTTTACTGTGATGCAAGTTATACATCCGGATATAAGGATGAGAGACATTAAGAATACTACCAAAAAAGCTGAACAAAAATGGATAATACGGCGATAAAAGTTTTGAGTTAAATTATTCTATTAGTTTGAAATCTTTTCTTAAAGATAGGAAGCTGATACACTAATTATTTGTTGATTATTTATATATTAAAAAGATATATATATATATATATATATATATATATATATATATATATATATATATATATATATGTTTTATATATTTTTATAAAGGTTTTAATATAGATTGCATATTTAAAATAGTATAAGTAAGTTATATACATATAACAAGTGTTTTATACTGTGACTGTATAACTATTTGAAATGCTTTTAGTTTTAAGTATTCAGCTTTTTACTTAGGCTGTAAGTGAAGGATGTGGACATTAATTGATAGAAGTTATTGCTATGACAATTGATTTAATAATTAATAGAACCTGTAGAATGCTTTTACTTTAAATAGATGATCAATGTGGGTGATGTTATGACAGTCTGAGGACGCATGGTGGATCTAAGTGAAAGTGCTTACTGACCTACTTCATTTTTTTCTCTGTGTGTTCTTTGTCAATATTAAAGTTTTATCCAGCTGAAGCTGTGCTGCTGTATTCTTGGATTTTTATTTGGACTTTTATTTGATTATTGATGACTACTTATCAGAAATATGCATTTATCTGTATGTGCGAGGTGGGTGTCATGAGTTGTGTGTATTGCTGTACCATCTATGATAGCCACACCAGTGTTAGTTTGTTATCAAATATTAAAATGGTAATGTAGCTATTAATTTCTTTCCTGTGTTTGTTGCTTATTATCACAGGTGACCCTGTCAGCGGGAGTATATGACTCTTACCACCTGATGTCAGAGTATCAGCAGACTTTGATGATGCTGGTGGCCAAACACATTCACAGACATGCAGAGCTTGAATCTGACACTGAGGATGACATTCAGCCATCATCCGTATATCTTTCAGAGACAGTCAGTGGAATAGGTATGCATACCTATTCCACTGAGCCCTCAGATATTGGACAGGTAGAGGGTGATACACTTCATCATGGTAGTGTGATTACTGTGGCTTCACTGCCAGTTGACTCTGGCCATAGCTAAAGTGTGGGTGAGGTGCCACACAGGCTGGTTGTTAGGGGTGCTCATAAGAAGCCTGCTGTCCACTCTCCAGTTGATCCTGCTGTGTCTTTACATGCCACTCAACGTATGTTTAGGACCATCATGGAGGAGCAGGCACATTCCAATAGGGCCTCCAAAGACATGCTTAGAGTTGTAGATGTGGCACAGGCAGAGATGCATGACTGCCTCTGCCATGTTGTCGATTCAATGGATCAGATGAATAACAGGATGGAACAGGCTGTGTCTATGATGGAACGTCTGCTGGGAGAGGAACAGCATCCATGTGGATGCAGTTCAGCATCATCATGTAATGTTAGCCAATGCGCGATTATGCTTCCATAGTGGCATTACTTCCCCTGCTGTGTCACTGATTGAGGTGTCCATACCCAGACATGGTAGGCCATGGGGTCATGGTCCTAGGCATACTCGTCAGGACAACTTGTCCAGCAGACATCAGACATGTTCAGGTAGGAGTAGTGCAGCTCACCATGGGCATGGACTTTCCATTGCAACTCCTGGCAGAGCCAGTTCTCGCAGCTGGGGATGATGACGATAAATTGTTATTTCAACCACGCACTGCTCACACCTGTGCAAAATGCCAGTAAGTAGAGCAAGCATAGAGCTTTGCTTTGTTCTTCCAGACACTCACACACATTTCACTTTGAGTGTTCTTACAGATACACACACATAACAGTTCCATGGGTCAGTTGTGAGGCTTACAGTTCATTCTGTCTCAGTGGTCATTTGATACTTTATCAACATTTCTGGATGTCTGTCTTTCTTACTCAAATGCACTCACAACCTTTTGTGTCAGCCTTGGTCTCCTGCCCCCAACCCCAAGCAACACCCTGTGCAAATGATGATAACTGTGTCATATTCTTGATTTTCTATCTTTTCCATTCAAGGGCACACAAGTCTTTTTTTCTGATGCCCTGTGCTCGACACTGACTTCACCGACACGAAAACACCGACACATAAATAATCGAAACTGCAAATCACGGACATTTAACAGGTAACGGGTTTAAATTTCGCTAATCATGCCTACCATGTTTTAGTAAGTGTGGCAGTGTTATGCATGTGCTACGATCATTGTATTACTTAGCCCTTATGGTAGGCATGATTAGTGAAATTTAAACCCGTTACCTGTTAAATGTCCGTGATTTTCAGTTTCGATTATTTATGTGTCGGTGTTTTCGTGTCGGAGAAGTCAGTGTCGATCTTCTTAGTTGTCGATGTACTGACCTGGAACCATATATATATATATATATATATATATATATATATATATATATATATATATATATATATTTGCTCTCTTGAAAAATTGTGCTGCTTTCTTACAGGTTTTTAAAATGTGTGAATCATTGATGCATGAGGCCTTAGTTGATAGAAAACAAATCTATTGACATGTAAGTGCTCCCACATATTGATGTCATTGCTATAAAAATCACCTACCTTTTTCTTAGTTACATTAGCAAGTAACAGTATGCAGGGATCTGCTATTCATTTGTCTTCTTACCCATTTATTTTCCTATTCTGGGTTCAACACTTACCTTGATAATCCAGCACTTACAAGTGTTTTAATTTGGGGATGACTGTGTTTGATGCCTGCAGTACACACATTACATGGGTAAGTAAAGGCTGTGAGCATTTCCTAGCATCCATTTTACTATATGTATGTGTATAGGATTAAAGTTGTACCCCTTAGGTGGTGACCATGTGTGCTATCTGTTGCATCTTGCTCAGGACGAGGACATATTGTGCACGCCTGCATCTACTGACACCCACAGCAGATGTCGGCTCCTTCTCTCACTCCTCACTTCATGTAGCTGTGGTGAACTTGCCAGTGGTGTTTGGATGTGTACCCCTTCCTCTTTGTGTTCCTGCTGAAACTGTTTTTTCATAATAATATTTTGAAAGATGGCACAGATGGTGAAAAGTTTAGAATAAGTATGGGAATTGCACTGCAGGACTTTTCCTGATGTATCTAGGCATCAGAACAGTGACTTCAGCAGTGTGTGCATATGTGTGTGTATGTGTGTGTGTGTGTGTGTGTGTGTGTGTGTGTGTGTGTGTGTGTGTGTGTGTGTGTGTGTGTGTGCGTGCATTTCTGATGGGCATCATCAGCCATGGCTCAAGTGCATAACCTGCATCCCCCAGTAAATGACTCTGTCGGATACCCACCCTAGAAAACCTCTGATAGACTTGAGTGTTGTACTCAATATGGGAATTGTGGTAAATGCCTGGGTTGCCAGCATACACATTCAGGATGAGTCCCTTTGCATTACACATGACCTGGCAGTTAATGGAGAAGAAGCCCTTTGTGTTTGTGTACACCCTTCCGTGTTCCTGGGGTGGTGCTTTGATTTCAATGTGCATGCAGTCTTTGGCACCCAGGACTTAAGGGTAAATGTACTACAGGGTTCTAAATCCTGCATAGTTGTAGCTTGCCTGTGACACCCCCATCATATCCCTGTTTGTCTCTAGGAGGTTCCTGTAGCTAATATTCTAAGTGCTGCACATACCTTAGTCTCCACAGGTATTGGTTCCCTTCAGTTTTCCCTTGCTGTCCATTGAGGAAAAAAGAGTTTGCAGAATTCCTGTCATGTTTCTCTATCCAACCTGTAGTGCTCTACAATTTCCACCTCATGTAGACCATGAAAAGTTAAATGGGGTCTAAACACCCTTCTCCTTCTTGACTGAGGTCTATTAACAGCATCAGCATAGACTTGGGCCTGTTGTGCATACACATATATAAGAGTAACAGCAGCCATTAAAATTGCTTCTGTGTAGAAAAGTTTCTGTGGCTGTATTCCAAAAGGTTTTCGAATTTGCAGGCAAAATCTGCACTGGGTCTACACAATTGCTTCATAGCTTATTGAATAGCTCCTCCATCTTGGAATGGTTGTTAGCAAACAGTTCAGCTGATTATGCTGTAAATAACATACCACAATGTTTACTGTGTTTGTGCAGCTCTACGTATTGTGTAAAGCTGCCTGCTAATTGCAAAATACGGAGCTACTATGTGCACATTGCACCAAGATGCACATGTTTTAGTAAGCCAAATAGGTTTTATTGAATCCAGCCCATAATGTTCTGGGCAGTATAATTTTACCTTTAGGTTTAGAGTGAAAGACATAAGAACATAAATAATTTGGGGAATGAAGACTTCTGTGAAGTGACTTTTGAAAATTATAGTTTATTAGAAAAATGCATGTCTGAGGTGGAAAAGAAAAAACGACAGCACCACGGAAAGACTATACAGCATATATACTATATATATATATATATATATATATCTATATATATGGGTTCACTACATATGACCGAACGTTCATATGACCGAAGCCCATTTGACTGAGATGAAATGACCGAAAGTTCATTTGACCGAAAATCCATATGACCGAAAACTCATTTCACCAAAAAACAGCACTGGCAGGTATATGCCCTGTTCCCCACTGTAGTGCGACCCTGGAGTTAGAATATATTGTCGGGGGTGTGTAGGGGGTGTAGCCCCCTCATAATTGCAGTTTATACACTATTATATACATGTGTATCCATTAAAAATGCATTAAAACATACATCAGTAAAAACTGGTTGTAAAATGTGGGGGGCTGTGCCCCCCACACCCCCTAACTTTATATTCTCACTCCAGGGTCGCACTAAAGTGGGGAACAGGGCATATCCCTGCCAGTGCTGTTTTTCAGTCAAATGAGTTTTCGGTCATATGGGTTTTCGGCATACCTTCCAACTGTTCCGAATTACTCGGGTTTAACCGGGTTATGGGGTCCAAATGAAGGTGTGCCACAATTCTCGAGTGGCACCCCTTCATTCCCGAATTTTTTCTAAGTTGTTTACATTTTTCACACTGTTTCTGTTGACGTCATCGTGTGTGCGATGATGTCCGCACCATCAGTGCTACCAGCCTATCGGAACTGAGCTCAGATCCAGAATTGAGCTCATTTCTGCCTGGCGCTCAAATGCTGTGAGTGGGAATGGTTATGGATCCGGTAATAGTTACAGCAATGGCTGGCGAACGCGTATGCTGTGAGCAGGAGCTGTGGGACGGATATCCTGGCTAGCTGAAGAACTGGTAAGGAGTATGTAACAGTGATGTGTGTGTGTGTGCATGTGTGTGTGTGTGTGTGTGTGTGTGTGTGTGTGTGTGTGTGTGTGTGTGTGTGTGTGTATCTATAACTATATATATATATATATATATATATATATATATATATATATATACATACATCACACACACACACACACACACACACACACACACACACACACACACACACACACACACACACACACACACACATAATTGATAGAGATATTAGATATAGATATAAAAGGAAGCACATATTCTTCACTCTTACTCGGCAGGAACAATCAAATAGATTCATTAAAAGGTAGAAATGTAAGAAAACATAACTTGGAATGACCTTTTACCACCAAAGCAAGATTCAGATACAGCTTTGTTTATGGAAAGTTTATTCATCGTTTGTATTGCACATTTTCTTCTGGCAAACAATCTGATAATTAAGCAAGATATTAGTCTGCAAGAAATGCTATCGTTGATTTACAAAAAAAAGATCAGTTGTTGATCTTAATAAAAATATATTATTTCTGATTCTGAAAGCCCATCATCTTTCATGAATTAAACATAATTGCAGTTTTTCAATTCTACATTAATTTAATATTTCAAAAACTTAAGTAGATAACTGTGATATTCTAGGGGGGTTCTGAGACACAGACTTTCTGAAGATGGCTAGCAAACTAGGTGTCCCTTTTCTATCAAGAACCCAAGTCACAAAAATGAATGACTGAGATTTTCTTGTAGTAAAAGTCTCATAAATATAAATCAGTTGCTACTAGCAAGTATGAAAAATGCAGGTGTTTGTTACCCGCTTAATCTAATTAAAAGGGACAGTTAAAAAGACCTATTCATTTAAAAGAAGCTCTTTTTATAGATTAATGCCTCTTAACCACATGTTTATACTCTTCCATCACACTGATCCTTTCAGGCAAAGAAAAACTAACAAGAAACATTTACACATGTTATCAGTTATTCCCCTCCCACATGCACCCTTTATAATCCACAATCCTACAACTTTTACACATACACACAACCTGCAAATCATAACAGAAAAGGTACATATTTAGGCATGCTAATAAAACCAAATTATTCAAGTCTAATCTACGTGAAATTATTCATTTCATTATAAATGCTATTGGGGGTCTACCACACTGGATATAGCAAGAGTTGTTAATACTTGCACTGTTTTATAGCCACTTTAATATTCCTAAAATCAAATTACTTTAAGCAAATGCATTTAATCTGTTGAAAGGTTAGATAACTTCAGGTAAACCTACAAATAATTATTGCTCTATAACTTGTACGGAATGCAAGGTTTGGGGTGTGTTCCCTAAGCTATGCAAATGGGCTGCATGAAATAACTTCCAGCACACACACGTTCCGTTCCACTTATATGTATATAAATATTATGTTGAAGATTGTTTTACCTTGGAGTAAGGGCAATTCTCCAAAAAACTGCTGCTCATATTGTGTGTTTGCCTGTTACAATTGCTGAGATATTTAAATCTATGAGTTTTTCTTTAACTTTGCTGAAATCTGTTAAATAGGTGTATATCATTATTGTTTGTGGATAATGTAGGATTTATCCATATTTGGTGCAACTAATCACAACTACCCATGGGTAAATCTGTAGTGCCTATACACAGATATGATTTACTGTGATTATACAATGACATTATTTAAAAAAAAAAAAAAAAAAAAAAAAAAGCTTGATACATTTGTAAAATAATGGTACTGTATTAGAGAACTTAACTTTTGTTCCATTGCTGCTTCTCGCTGACTGCAACAATGGGTGATGCCTTGGTGATACACTTAGTGTTCATGCACACACTTATGTATGTGAAGTCACTTCCACCGTGCATCTGTTTTAGTATAGCTGCTGCCAGTTTGTTTTTCTTGGACTGAGTAGATTGCAGCTAGAATGTTTACTCATCAAGCTGTGTACTCAAGGATGCTCACACCTTACTAACACAGTGCAGGTGTGCTGAATATATGTTTTAATATACTATATAGATTTCCAGGATATTTTTAGTGCAGAGAGGGTGTATTTTATTTTATTTATTTTTTATTTTTTAGGCTGCTAATTTAGATTCTCTTGTTAGTAGTGCAGAGAAAATGAGCTGCATTTTTAATCTACGATGATTTACAGTGGCAGCAGTTTGCTGTTGTTATGAGCTTTTGGAGCAGGCCTCATTCTCTGGGTAATGCTTGATTTACATTGACATGTAATAATGAACAACCAATCACATTCATGCTTTTTAATTACTAATCATCTTTCATGGTATAATTAGCAATATAAAACTGAATTTATGCCTCACAATCTAATTTATGTTATCATTTGAAAACGTAAATTTCTGCTGAACCACTTTGCTGTTTACACATTTAAAAATAATTTATGGCTCTTGTGTTACTTATTTCTGTTTGAAGCATGCTTTATGATTTGATATTGTCAGAAATGGCTCCTGGTAAACCATTAAAAGTATGCATTAGTCAAGGTCTGTATCTTTTAACATCTGTAAGATGTGATTGAGTTAATGTTTGTCTTATTGTGATTTTTTTTAAGTTTCAGTTGACAATCCTGGATAATAACTAATATTTCTACAGATTTTTTTAAGGAAACTGCACAGTCTGATATGTTTTATTTGGTACCAGAACCAAGCCTGACAGGATATGTATTTCATTATAATGTAGAGAATTTTTAAGAGCTAAATGCAATTGAATATTAATGTCAAATATCTAGCCTGTATGCAGCTATAGTTTGATTTCTAACTGTATGTAGATTGCAGTTCTCTTAATGTCCATGTGAGTATCCACATGCTGGTCCAGTTTCCCACCACCTCTAAAGCAGTCAGGTATATGTCTTAGAGAATTCTTTTTTTCTGGAACAGGTTTCCCATCTGTCTGAAGCAGAGCTTTTCCCTAACCCTATTCAAGAGAAACCTGGACTAGTGCATGGAAGTTAGAAATGCACCCCAGATCTAGCACCTGTATCTCTAATGGAGAGAGGCAGCCTGCCACTATGTTTCTTGTTTTGTGTGCAAGAGGGGCTAATGATTTGAAAACAGAGCAAAGGTAATCTTTATCCACCACTGGGCAGATGCATTTTCCTTGGATGTGGTGTGTCTTTCAATGCTGTTTCAATGAATGTGAGTTTCAAGGGCCGAGAAGTTTTAATGCCAAGTCTATTTTCATTGTGAGTCAGTATTGCTTTGTTTAGCAGCTTTGTTTAGCAGATGTCTATTAGTGTATGTGCATTGTGCTATAAAATGTAAAAATAAAGTCTAAATAATCATTGTAGAAGTAAAGCAGTATGCACACATTAGTGTTTATGGTAAATGGGGCGAAATAGACAGATAATGGGACATTGGAATGGCTGCAGGGGGACTCTTGTGCCATATTTTGGTTATCTGTTCTTAAGTTTGCGTTTGAAAGTTAGTATCCCACAATTCCATTGGAGTGGGCAGGATTACATAATTATGTATGTAAATTTGATGTTAATCAGTGTACAGATTTGTACCTTTTTCATGGGCCTTGT
This sequence comes from Protopterus annectens, assembly GCF_019279795.1. Lineage (NCBI taxonomy): Eukaryota > Metazoa > Chordata > Ceratodontiformes > Protopteridae > Protopterus > Protopterus annectens. The sequence goes on along the minus strand of NC_056725.1, from coordinate 1,601,951,036 downwards.
CCAGATTTGTGATGTTTCCAGGTTGAGAGGTATGGTTTTTGGTCAAATGAACTTTCGGTCATTTGGTCTCAGTCAAATGGGCTTCGGTCATATGAACTTTTGGTCATATGTAGTGAACCTATATATATATATATATATATATATATATATATATATATATATATATACATATATATGTGTGTGTGTGTGTGTGTGTGTGTGTGTGTGTGTGTATGTATAAGGTCTATATTAAATCAGCAAACGCTTAAAATACCAAATGCTGATTTATCGACCCTTTAAGAGCGAAAGCTGACAATCTTGAAGACACAGAACAGCGATTTTTCCCAGGGTAACAAAATCTGTATTCCACAAAAAAAAAAAAAAAAAAAAAAAAATTACTTAAATATACCAACTCCGAGATTGCACCATAGTGGAGGAAATGGCAATGTCCTGAAAATGGCCCAGCAATTTTTTTCCCTGGGAAAAAAATCACTGCTCCATGTCTTCAGGATTGTCAGCTTTCACTCTTAAAGTCTTAAAGGGTCGATAAATAAGCGGTCGCCATTTTAAGCGTTCGCTGATTTAATATAGACTATATATATATATATATATATATATATATATATATATATATATATATATATATATATATATATATATGTTCATAGGTTCATAGGTTCATACTAGGCTATCTGCCCTAGGGCATTTATAAGCCTAGCCAGAATGTGTTTGGCTTTCGCCACCCATTTTAAATTTATTTTGCTATGCCCTTTTTCGAGGTTAGTATACTGTGCCTCTGTCTAACAGTGACACAGAAGTGATACCCGGGGTAAACCTATGATCTCCCATCCACTCATCAAGATTCCTCTTGAAGAGAGTCAATGAGGGACTCTGCCTAACCTAGACTGGGATTTTATTCCAGAGTGAAGGGAGCCTCTGGGTTATGAATCTGTCCCTCCAGCATGTCCTATTTATTTCAGTGCTGAGGTTCAAGTCTCGAGCGTAGCTCGATGGGATTTGGATTTTCTGAGGTGCAGCATGTCCATTAATTCCGGGTTGGACATGGCTTTATACGTCAGGCACAGATCGCCTCTTCACAGGTGGTATGCCACTGAGTAGAGCTGGAGTTTCTTTAACTGGGCAGCATATGGCATCTGTTTGAGCCCTTTGATCCTCTTGGTGAGGTACTTTTGGGGTCTTTCCAGTTGCTGCAGGTGTCTGGTAAGGTACATCCCAAAAGGGGCATTGTACTCAATTATGGGCCTGATGAGGGATGAGTAAAGAGGCACGATGATGTCCCCTGATCTAGATGTGAATCCCTTCATGATTAGGTGGGCTATATAAAATGTTTTTCTAACCACTTTGGCCACGTGGTTGTCAAATGAGAGATTGCTATCAACTTGGGTCCCCAGGTCCCTAATTACTTCTTCTGTACTTAATGGATTACCACCTATGTGGTAATTTGTGGGCACTTTGTTTTTGCCAAAGGGGATGACTATACACTTTTTGGCATTTAGCTTGAGGCCATGGCTCTGGCACCAGTTGTCTGTTTCTATGAGGCCCTTTTGGAGGATGTTTGTGTCGACTGGAGAGTCGATTATGGCGCCCAGTTTGCAGTCATCTGCGAACTTGGTCAGCCACAGTCCTTCTGTGTTGGCCTGTACCTCCGAGAAATATATACCAAACAAGAGAGGTCCCAGGACTGAGCCTTGTGGGACACCACTTGTAACTGGTTTATATATATATATATATATATATATATATATATATATATATATATATATATATATATATACATATATGTTTTGATAGAAATAGAAAAGCACTGATTAATACATGTTTTATACTACTTCATATAGAATAGCCATTCCCTGCTGTTACAATACATCAGAGTGTGTTAGTGTGTGACCCTTGTTTCAGGCTGCTGTAACCTTTTCATTCTATCTTTATCATAATAGCAGGTTGGGATGACAATTCTAAAAACCACTGCAAAGTCTTATAGCTAGTTTACATCTGATGTGGCATCTGATTATTAGAGGAATTATTTTCATCATACATATTTATTCCTATTAATAATTATGCCTTAATAAAGAGGAATTAATTATAAGCACTATCTCTTATCTTGGCTGATGCACTTTTAGCTAGGCATTGTATTTCCATGCGGCATTGTATTCATGCTTTCAGTCACTAGCATTCACATAAAAGATTGTTCACCCATGCTGCTCAGGGAAGAATTCTGTAACCTGGTGTCTCAACATTGCTTGAGATCCAAATGCTATAACAATGGGAAAGGAAATTGATATACCAGTATGTCTGTCTTATGCAGATGGCTTGGTTATTGAAGCAAAAAGTAGAGGATGGATGAAAGAAAGTGAAGTAAAGCAATGAAGGAAGATGTTTCAATTATTTTTCTATCCTTTGTTGACAAGGTTAGTCCCACTAGGCTATTAGCCTCTTTTTAGGGGAGATCTGGAATGGTATTTGTACTACTAGGGAAAATTTGGACATGGCATCGAGGAATTTCCCCTACTCTTGGTAGTTGGGGGAAGGCTTTGTGTGTTACATATCCTGACTTCCTGTTTCCTGTCCAGGCATGGAGGCAGCCAAGCAGAACATGGAAGGAACATGGCTGATTCACCTTTTGTTGAAAATGGAGTGAAAATTGCTGAAAATGTAGTTGAAATGGTAGAATCACTACCAGAATTTTTTTCTGATGATGCTGTTGCAGAAAAAACAATGACATTGGAGGAAAAGGAAATTGTAGCTGTAAATGAGATAGATTTAGAGGAAAACTTTCAGAACAGATTGCTTGAAGGAGAGACAGTTACCTCTGAATAATATATAATTACAACCCTACAATTGAGGGGGGGGTTGTGGGATGATTATGTCGAAGAAATGGTAAACCAAAGTGAGCCAGAAAGTGGAGCAGCAATTTCATGGAGTCATATCATAGAAAAAATAGAAGAAGAAAAAGGATAAGAAGAGACTATGCCAGTAAAAGTTCCAGAAACTGTTGGAGAAGGAGCAAAGAAGAAAGAAGAAATAAAAGAAACAAACAAAAAAAGTATACAGTACATGTGAGCAGTAAAAAAGAAGATACTCTGTCATAGCACCTCTGGGTGTCAAAGCAAAATAGGTAAGAGCATTTATTTTAATTAATAAAGAGATGTTTTGTGACTTGATATTTAAGACTGAGCAGGCTCTGGAAAATTTTTGGGGTGCATATGAATAAAAGAAAAATATTTAAACATGGTCAGAATATGTAGTGTAAGCTTTTTACAGACAAAAAAAGGATAATGATCCAGTTTAGAACTGAAGTTGAAGCAAAAGAACTGAAAGAACATTTGTTAATTATTTGTAAAGATGTAATGGATACTACAAAAATACACGATGAAAGATGACTATGGACTGGGGATGGGAATGTGGAGCAATACTGAAAATGGAAAATGATAATGTTATTCATGTACCTAGTATTATTAATGTTCATGGTAACAGATGTTTTGTAAAATATACAGGGTAACCAAAGACTTGTTATTTTTGTGGGCAAAATGATCATTTAATCAATAAATGTGATAAAAATATATTATGTATATGGTAAAACATAGCATAATGCAAAAAAATGTGATTTAAACTGCAAAAAAATCTGGCAACACTGGTCATTCATGGCTAGAATGTGAAATGAATATGCAAGAAAATGAAAATGAAGTTATACAGGATAAAGAGACAGTAGAATGTGTTATACAAGAAAATGTACAAAAAAGATGTGACTAATATATGTGAAGTTAAGGAAAGTAACAAGGAAAAAGAAACAGAGGAGACAAGTGAGGAAGAAGCTGATTTGAGCACAGTAAGAAATAAAAATAATTTAATAAGGAAAAGAGTTAAATAAAGGAAAAGAAAATTCAGAAATATAATGCTTAGAGAAAATAAGAAAGGAAAGGGGTAAACATTTTATTATACTAACTGTTCTTAAAAGCTGAAAATATTAGCTTTAAATGTGAGCAGTATGAAAAATCTTAAAAGGAGAATAGGTATATTACAATGGTGTGCTGCAGTAGATGCACATATTATTGTTTTAGAAGATATCAGATTGTTAACAGAGGAAGAAATAACACAAACTGAAAAATTTTGAAATGGTGTGGTAGTTTGGAACATGGGGAAAGAAACATACTTGGTCATAAGTATATTATGTCAAGAAAGCACTAAAATATTAGATGTAACCATAGTGGAACTAGGGCAAATTATGGTAATAGACTTGATATGGAAAAAGCATGTGTATTTAATTATAGCTTTATATACATATGTAACAAAAGAGAGAGATAAAGGATGTTTAAAATATTCTTGAATATGCTTATGTAAATATGGACATGATGGTAGTGGATGATTTTAATTGTAAATTCAGAAAAAATAGCAGGAATTGTGATGTTAAAATGGTTAAATAAATTATGAGAAGTGGAAAGTTAAGTGTATGGGAGATTAACCATTGGACGTAGAAAAAAAAAATGAAATTAGGACAGAAATTTATTATTTTTTAACATCTGATAGTTTAAACATTATAAAAAAGGAATTATGTATGCTGGATTTTCAGATCATGTGGCTATATTAGTTAAAGTACAGGAAAATTAAGACTATATAATAATAGGAAAAGGAATAAAGAGAATTAATTCAAACAAATTAGATTTAGAAGAGAAAGAAGTTATGGAATTATGGAAAAAATCATATGAATATGAAAGAATTTTATGTGAATTGGATTCTTTGGTAGCTTAATTTTAAAGATAAATATAAAAAAGTGTTTTTGAATGTATAAGGAAGAAAGGTAAAAGAGAGATATAAGAGAGTAAGTCAAGAAACATTTAGAGACTTAGTAGAGAAGAAAAAATCCTTTTATGAAAAAGAAAGAGAAATGTGTAAAATGAATCAAATTAAAATAAATAACTTGTTATATAAATAAAAATATTGTTTACAAGGAAAGAAAGAAGTGGTAGCACCATATCTGAGTAAAATGATAGAAGGAAAAATAATAAGAGAATTAAACATAAGGAATGTAAGCAAATACAGCAAAAAGGAATATATGAAATAATTAAAGAATATGTATTAGAATTATTTGTTAAAAGAGAAGAAACATAGAACAAATTTATAAAGGTGAAAAATTAAATAATGAAGATAATGGCCAGGATTCATGAAGCTCCTTGCAATAATAAGGCTATTTTTGCAAGGAATGGTTCGTGTCCATTTAGGATAGCAGCGCACCCTGCATATGCATGAAGGCACGCTGCTATCTAATCTAAATGGACACGAACCAGTTGCGAGTACAGGAGGCGTGTGTTAGCAGTGCCTGCACATCTAACATGCCCCCTTCACACAGAAAGTGCCGTACAACACTTTCTGACACAGATGAGTGTCAATCTATATAATATAAGAGCCTGGCTCTAATATTATATAGTAAACGAGTGTCTGCAGACACTAAAATGTAAATAACATTTCAGTGACTGCAGACACTGAAAAAGAAAAAAACATAAACACCTAGAAGGCAGCAGCCTTCAAGTGCACACCCTCAAATGTATGCACTCTTGCCCTACATGTATGGAAGCAGTAAGGCAAGAGGAAAGGAATAGAAATTAAAAAAAATGTAATATTTTTTTTTATCAAATAAATCCGAAGTTTTGAGAGCTGCGCAGCTTGTTTGCATGGCACGCCACTATGCTTAGGCTGGCTGAAATCCTGAAAATGATAGACAAGTGCTACTGTGATAGAAAACATTATCAAGCTGATTTAGCATAGTGGTACTGCCATGGTATAGCAGGTAGAACATGTTCGGTTCAAATTCCCTCTCTGCCAAATTGTTTAATAAACTTTTAAGGAATTTGAATGATAGATGTCAATCATATGGCTCACATATAGCACAGTTGGGTTGGGAATATATAAAATATAAATGTAAAAAATAATTTATAAATTTAATGAAGAAATAGGTGTAAGTATTGCTATTGAAATTCGCATGGAGCTAAGCATAGTTCAGCATATTAAAACCAGCCAATCAGGAAAAAGTGCAGGACAGCTGCCCTATTTAAACCGCACAGGCAGGAATGCAGCCATAACCATTTGAGATTGCTCACAGCATGACCAAATGTCTGGTGTTGGTGAAGGTGTGCACATCCAAGAGCAACGTTGGGCATCCAGGAGTCCAGGGTCATAGTTGTGCTCCTAGTTAAAAACCATGATGGCAGGCTGCTGCAGGGCCAGTACCAGGGCTCACAGTACAAAGTGGAGGCCTGGGACCAGCTTGCTTGTGATCTCACCAGTGCCACTGGCATACCCCGGACTGGTTGAGCAGGTACATCATCACCATAATGACCTGAAGTGGAGGAGAGGTGCACTCTTGGACCATTGGATCCAAGAAGCCTGAGAACAGGCTGTCCCACCTGTCTGTAAGTATGCAGTGTTATGTATCTCTAAGTATGGAAAAAGTTCAACTTGTGACTGTGCAGGTGTGATTAATGTGTGATGTCTTCCCATATAGCTGCTGTGTAGAGGTCCCAGAATGTTGAAGCTCATGCCCAACAACTGGCCCGGCTGTGTCGGCAGTATGATGAGTACAGAATACCCCCTACTATTAGCAGTAAGAAATCAAAATTATAGTAATGGTAGTACTGCCTGTATATATAATTGTGCTGTAAAAGTCAGGAATGAATGACTTTGTCAGGCTGCCAGAATTACAATGGAGTATTCCCAGCTGCTGTGTAATGCAGATATCAGTAGCAAACAAGGTACAATATGTAGGAGAGGAATATTAGAATATATATGAGTGTGTCTGAGTGAACCTGCCAAGAAAGTGGCATGTCAGGGCTACTGCAACAGTCTGAAATGAAAAACATTCCCCTGTGCAGATCATGCAGGAATAGTAATTGTGGATTTCTGAGTTGTACACAGATATGTATGTCAAAACTAATAATGGTGACCCCAAACACTGGTGTGTGTCATCTCACTTATACCCGAAAAATAGAAACGTGTATGTCCTGCAGAATGCATTAACTAAGGTGAACTGATTTAGCACTGCTTGTCTGCATACTTTAGAATGAGCTTTTCAAATAACTGAAAAAAGCAACAGTACATATTTCCATGAGAATGTGTTTTACTTGTTTGTCTGCCAGCATTGTCCTTTGTTAACCTTTCAATTTCAGCTGTATGTAGCGGGGAATGTACTGAAAATTGTATAAGACTAACAGGTGCAAACTTAAAACCTACATTGTGTACTCAGGAATCTAAATTGCAGTATGTATAGTTGCAAAACAGTCAAATGTGCAATCCAGCTAATGTACACATGTTTCACAAACAGTGAAACCAATGTCTGCTGTGTATGCATACTTTGTATTGAAAATGGAAAACAAATAATGCAACATGTCATAATAAAAGTACTGTGCACAAAATATGTACTAGATAGAAATGTCACAAACAACACACACCACCTTCCCAGTAGCTCAGTCTGATAAGGACTTGGCCTGTAGTTCAATTTGGCACACACACCACAGTTTGAATCCAGGGAACTCCACTAACATCTCAGTATGGTTTGACAGTTGTAAACTACAATCTGAATAGAAAAAATAATGTACTGCAACTCACATATTTTAAATACAGGGCACACAGGTAAAGAAATCTGAATAGAAATACGAGTATGATATGTATAACTATGAAAGGTGTACAACTGCTGTGTTGATCAGTCCCAGTCCAACAAATAGATGCAAGCTAGACATCCAGACTTTGCAGTCTGGCCCAGACAAGCCCCTCAAATGTCATGCTGTCATGGATAGTTACCCCAGTTGCCAAGAAACCTGCACACAGAGAATGTCACAGTAGATGTATGTCAAAGGCACAACACACACTCCAGGGCCTGCAACTAATATGCAAATCTGAAATATGTGTAGAAACAGCAATGTAATGTGCACACAGTTCATCTGCACAGGCCCACAGGTAAATAAACTGGTATAGAAACAGGTATGATGTGCATAACTAAAATAAGGGTACACTTGCTCTGTTGATATCTACAGCTGTTGGTGTGCTATAGCAGCCCCATGGCCCAGGAAGAGTGCAAGTGTGGTCAGACTGTAGAGTAGTGAAAAGTAGTGTACTGACAAATATACTTCATAGCAGTTGTCAATTGAATCTGTTCCCTCCCCCAACCACTCAACTGATCCAACCATTACACTGAAACCAACATGGGTATGTTCCTAAACAAACCTCTACTGTTGGGACCATTGTTCCATTTGGTTTATCATTGTTTAAACTGTGTGCATACTAATATTCCCTGTTGAATAATCATTTTATTGCCTGCCTGACATACCACTAACTGGCATGTTGTTGTTGCAACCCTGAATGCCATTCCATATATGCATGGGTTCTGTTTGCTATGGCATAGTTATAATTGCACTGTTTTGGGTAAATGGGAATATCTATGCATGCTATTTTGACTAATGTTGTAATGTGTTGTGCATGACTAACCAATATTCATTGTTAATTTCCACACCATAGCACATATGGGAAGGCAGATCCCAGTGGATCCGCTTCTCCCACCCCACCTGGCCAAGGTACTGGGTCCCAGCATGTCTGGGACCCAACCCAGACCTCTGTCATCTGCTGGTCCTGCACCACCCTTGGGTGGAACTGCTGCAGGGGATGGGGCTCATCCCTGCCCCTGCAAGTGGGTGCTGTGAGGATGTTATCACCCAGGATGAGGTCTGTGGCATGGTGCAAAGTGTCCTCCAGAGAGAGATGGATGACCACCTGTGCCAGGTGGACAGCAGGCTGGCACAGCTAGAGGGTCAGGTGGCACCTCCAGCCCAGCACTCAGCACACCCACCTTCAGGGCTGTGAAAGAGTAGAGGTGACTCCCATCGGGTGGGCCATCAGTGCCACTATTACCATCTGGTAGGCTCATGAGCCTCGGATTCCCAAACGCCCTCCCCATCAAGGTGTTTACCCCCATGTGTCATATAGCGCTCCTGTCTGCTGTTTTGTCTGTCTGCAAATGCAACTTCTCCTACCCAACCTCCCTCACCACACTTACCAATAATCCTTCCTTAATATCCCACTCTCACCTTAAAAAAAAAGGGTATCTGTCCCACAAAAAAATCACATCCCATACATAGCTCTCCATTTTGCCCAGAGACACGTACCCATCACACAATCTAACCCTAGCAATCATCCATATTGTATGATGCCCACATACCTCCCTGTAGGGTGTGAGGCTCCAAATTCTAAATTGCCCACATTGAAGCAGCTGTTGCAGCCAAAGAAATTCAGAGCTATGGTCCTTTCCTACACCCGTCCTGCATGCGCCTACTTGTTTCTACTCTTGTTTGTCCCCCTGCTTGCCCCAATTTCACCACTTTCCTATCTCCCTTTTTTATTTTCCTTATTTGAAATTAGTGCGGGTTTAAGTGAACATAAGCTACTGTAAGCAGGTGTGAGCTAAGCTAAGCTCACGTAAGCGTCATTTAGCTCCAAGCAAACCCACACAAACCTGCTTCCAACTGCTTTTAAGTGCCTTAATCACTCTGTCTCCAACAGCCCCTGTTCTGCCCATCAACAAAATAAGCAGCCCTTACAAGTATGAAGCCCAGGACCCTGCACAAAATAGACAAAGTGATTTGCCACTAAGCCATTTCAGTTATAAATAAATTTGATGTTTTCTCAAACATATCATCCAGCACAGTCATTCAACAGTAGGGAAAATGTATTTATTTATATATATATATATATATATATATATATATATATATATATATATATATATATATATATATATATATATATATATATATATATATATATCTATATATAAAACACAAAAAATAAATATATCACCAAAGGCACTGTTAATAGGGGTGAGGAGGCCCAAAATAAGTACCTCTTGTAACTATTGATATCATCCCTTTCTCCACAGCTGAACAGATCTGCCTTGCAACACAATAACCAACATTTGCAATTCTCATACCCAGGACCCTATACATAATAGCCACAACAAGTTAACAGCAATCCATCTCAGCTGTACGATGTCAGGATGATATCAATAACATATCATGCAGAACAGTCTGTGTACCATACGTAATGTACAATGTGGAAGCAGTACACATTTCAATGATACATATACACACATACACACACACACACACACACACACACACACACACACACACACACACACACACATATATATATATATATATAGAGAGAGAGAGAGAGAGATATGTATATACACATACATACACATATACATATATTATTACTTATAGATGTGTATAAGCTAATATATATTTAGAGGGTGCACAGCATATCGAACAGTCAGTATTCATACAGTTGCCACCTTTTAAAATGGCCAATGTTTGATTCTGTCATACAAAAGACAATTATTGCATGAAACATATACCCATAGACCAGTCAAAGGATATGACACCACACACAAGTTTGCATACATAAAAATGTTTATTTGTGTACTATTTCAGTTGTATATCCCATTTCATATAGCAGTTAGGCATTTGAAATACATAATAACACAGTAATGCAACTCTCAAACAAAACATTTGCTACAGTAATCTGAAAGCATAGCATACGTTGCTGTCCAGGCCAAGGCCTTCAAATAGTACAACTGTAAAAAAAAAAAACACTTGCCTGGAAGATAAGAATAAATCGACACTAATTAATTACAGATGTAGTTCAGTAACCTCCAATTACACTCTGTACTCAACCCCTAGGAAAAAAGAATTAAGTTGTCACAATGAAAACTTATATGTTACATAACAATGCTTAACTTAAAACATCACTATCACACTGACAAACAGAACTGTCTATAAGACAGTAAGCACTAGCCCACCACTGTTCCCATGGTGAAATGTATGAAAATGTACAGCCATATACCTTCATGTGTCTTACAACTGACGTCCCTCACATTTTGTAACAGCCTAGGTTAAAAATGGTGCATACCCATCCCTCATAGAATGGCATACAAGGGCATATAACAGTGTTACATATACTGACCTCTGGACTGTACAAGATTACACACATTTTATCCAGCTGTAGCCCCCATATATATGGACTCTACCCCACAATATGTGTGGGAGTCCACAACATCACTGAAATGATAGCAGGAATGCCAGCACTAAATAATGATAGGCCACTACTTAACAACCTCTTACTGCATGACAAGGACAAAGCCTGATATATAGGTGGAGGACAGAGGCTGGAACACAGGGCCATATTTGCAATATTGTTGTTATACACTGTGAAAGTTTCTGGTGTTGCAGGATTGGTTGCAACATACCCTTATTCAGGAATATGAAGTCAGAAACACAAATGGATGTCGCCATGTACTGATAGCACTCAACAGAGAGAATGCCACTGATATGTCAGATACAACCCCTGTGTGGTGAACAGACAAACCATAACAGCCAAACCTCTGGCCATCATGTGGATAGGCCCAAAGTTGAGAGCTATGCAGACAGACTGCATTCCATGTAAAACTAGCATGTACACACAAACCCCATAAAACTAGCGGTAAACAATGCATATAACAATAATACTCACACTGTCCATAGGTCTGGAACCTTATGCAAATATGTAGTTGGCCTGTGTCTTCAATTTCTGTTGTAAGAGGTATAGCTACCTGCTGTCTGTAATACTGCTGCCCGCACACAGGATGGATGTTTTCCATACAGGAAAGATAAAGGCACAACGCCCACATGATGTAGCAATTTATAGTAGTGGGTTGTCATGACAGTGATAATTGGAAGTACTACACAGCTGGCTGTATGCATTTAGCAAGTGGTGAACACTGATTGGTGCAGAGGCTATCACCTGATCATGAGCATCACCTACAAAACTGTGCTGAAACCTATTCAAAGCAGCTCAATCCTTGTAGTGGAAAGAGTGAGAGAGAGAGAGACAAAATTTAAAACTACAAACCAAACCGAAACAAAAGTATATAAAACAAGAGACACATAAAAGTGTACCTAGAAGAGAAGGCAATACTACAACAAGTATGTGAAATATATATGCATGTAACTGAATGTAGTACTTGGTCTATAATAATGGGATAGATTATGTGGAAAGATGTATAAGTGCCATCAAGACTTGCTGTAATGATGTTCTGCTGAACAACTGCTATGTACATAGCATCTGGCCCTGTGGGACATGGGCCATACCTGTGAACTGTGCAGATCAGCACTGAATGACAAGATGTAAGCCATCATAGTGTGTGTTCTGTACCTCAAGACATGTATATTAGTGTGGCAAATAGATGATGGTAGAAGTAATGAAGTTATGACAGATGCATGAGTTTAAAACCCCACCACCTGCAGTACAGTCATGTTAATGTGGGATGTATCATGCACAAACATCATAGGTTTGTAATAGGTTTACCTGCACTCTGTTCCTATATATACCCGCCTAATGTTAGGCTGTGTCCACATGTGACACCCGTCTCTTTTGTAGCAAGGCAGAACAGTGCACCTATGGAGGAAGGAGAGTTTGAGAGTGTGGACCTGATGTTTGAATGCACTCTCATTCTCTCTCTCTCTCTCTCTCTCTCTGTGTGTGTGTGTGTGTGTGTGTGTGTGTGTGTGTGTGTGTGTGTGTGTGTGTATATATATATATATATATATATATATATTAATAAAAAAATATATATACACACACACACATTTTATATATATATATATATATATATATATATATATATATATATATATATATATATATCATATAAATACATTTTCCCTACTGTTGAATGACAGTGCTGCAAGATTTGTGTGAGAAAACATCACACATATCTATACACAGATATATATACAGTAGTACGCGGGTGCAAAATGGACTGTTATATCTGGTGTGAAATCTATGTTGGCAACACATTGCCATTGTTCGTGAAGGTGAGATTGGTATGTTGAGGAAGGATAGTAGATATATTTTGGGAGGTAGTTTGGGTTGGAAGACAGACAAGACAGCATACAGGATGGTATATGACACATGTGGTGGGTAAACACCTTGAATGGGGAGTGGTGTTTGGAAAGTGGAAGCCCATGAGCCCCCAAATGGAAACAGTGGGACCAAGGTCCCCACCCATGGACAGTCACAACTGCACCTTCACGGGCCTGAAGGTGCCTGAGCTGGGGGCTGAGCAGGAGGAGCATGCGGACCCTGTAATTGTGTTCCGAGGGCCTCAAGGTGTTGTAGCACATCCCCCAATTCTCTGTGGAGCTCCCTATGCACCAGACCCTGGGCCTGACTTCAGGTGATAGGATCATGTCAGTGTGTGCTCCTGGGTAGGAATGAACAGCATCCCCTGAGGTGGTACCACCTCAAGGTAGTGCAGGACCAGCAGATGATGAGGTTCCAGGGTGGTTCCCAGATGTGCTTTGGTCTGGTAACATGGCCAGATGAGGTAGGAGAGGTGGTTCTGCTGGGAACAGTCTTCCCAAATATGCTATTGTGTCACAGTTATTGAATATATGTGGGTAGTAATAGTCCACACAATCCAAGATTATGTCTAACAGTACGCATAGATATCCCCATTAAGACAAAACATCAGATTTGGAGCAGTCACATAGCAAACAGAACACATGCATATATGAAACCATAGTGCACCTTACAATGGCATGCAGGTGACATTGTTAGGAACAGGCCACCAATGATAGTGTTTCGACATGGAACATGACTAGAAACACATTGCACAATTTGTCTACAATACAATATATGTCCCAACAGTAGGTTTGCTGTAAACATACCCATTGAGTTGTGTGTTCAGATTATTGTTGCAGATATGGTGGGTAGGGGGAGACAGAGATGTCAATTAACAACTATTATATCCTTGCTGTATGAGGTCCTCAGACCTTTTTTCCTCTTTATGTCTTTCAGGCACATGTCTAGAGAGCATTTGCCAATTTATTCTCCCCAGGAAAATGAAGTCATAATAAACTACCTGGTGCAGCACTACCACACTCTGTTTGGCCATACAGCCCATGATCTGCAGGAGAGGGCCACCCTGTGGAACGAGTTCATCTACAGGGTAAACGATGTTGGTCTACATAACCACAGTTATGAGCAGGTCCGATATTGGTGCACTAACTTCATCCACCACATGCATCAGCGTGCTGCTACAGTTAGGAGGGACCAGCTCACCATGGGGGGGGGTCATGCCATCCAGCCCCCACTGACACATGCTGAGGAGCTCCTCACCAGCTTTGGGGCACCTGCCCTCCAGCAAAGACAAGACCCAGCGGATAGCATTGTGGAGGAGGGTGCTACCCACACAATGGACAAGGAACGTGCAGGTAAGACTAGAGGGAACACCAGTAGACCACTGTTGCTTATCCATCTGCATCTGTAGAGTTCAATCATGCATATGTGAGATAAAATATATATAGTCTGTTGCTGCAGTGTAGTAATGAACAGATGTGCATAATCTGTAGTATTGTGGGTTTGTACTGTTGATGTACTGAAATGCTGCAATCACCCTGTACCAATGCCACAGGTGTGGCTACTGACATTACATCTCTAACACAAATATGTAGGTCCCCATGGTATACCTCTGGGGCAGCAGCCTGTAGCTGGTGAGTATGGTGTTGTTTGTTCAAGTTTGCAAATACACCGGCCATGTTATGGCCATGGTATTTGCCATGCACAAATTTAACACACTTACCCATAATGCATGCTGTACATGTTCACTTATTGTTGCTGTTAACTGCACTACATCACAGTGGTCACCATGGTGGCATATCTGAAGGGTATGTAAGAGTCCAGCAATATAACTAACAACCTATCATTGCAAGATGTATGCTCGGAGATGAACATAATGATGGGACAAATGGCCTACAGTAGGAACATGTCTGAAATATCACCCTTATACAATGCTACAACAGTGTACATACCACTATTGCAATGGTAACTGTTATAGATCTGCACAACAGCATATCATAATACAACAGTCCACAACCCTTATAACCTGTAATGTGGTCCTAACATGAGCAATGAATGTGTAATATGGAATCCTATGTTAGGACAGCAAATATGGGGAATACATATCTTAACAAACACTGGAAGCATATGTGCGCACACAGTCCAAATAACATATTATGGAAGTAGCTTTTGAGGTACTGACAGCATTCACTCTTCATGAGTATGCACCTTCCAGCAAGTACAGGTCCTCAATGTCACACCAAGAAATGGTCTGCTGTCCAAGACTTATGTCCATCACATTTGCCCACTCACGTGCAACAGAGGCAGCTGTGGCTTGCACACATCTTACAAGCCATGGAATGGATCCCATACACAACAGGTAGCACACAGGAGTGGGGCATGTAGCCTTACCTCACCATTGCATATACCATGGCAAACAGTGCAGTCTTGTATGTGATGAGGAAGTATGGGACAACATTAATGTAAAAAATAAATAGATGGCAATCCAAGACAGATGACAACACATACTGAAAACTGGTCATGGAGGCTGCCTAGCAACATTGTGCAACACTGAGGGAGTTGAAGGAATGTCTAGCAAGTACTGGCTGTGCTGTACCTGTTTCAACAATCGCCTGGACTCTGCATATGTGGCCTATCGGTTAGGGTAATCAGATGGGACAGTTGTTCCACAGGAAACATCAGCCAGGGCTCTCTACAGGTAGCATATGCATAACATCAAAAGTTCCCCAAAGGCATGTGTTGCAATGTGTAATGGTGTACCAAGACCAAGTTAGAAACCTACAGACAGTATCAATTAAGATGCATGTGCTGCACAAACAACACCTCACTCCACCTCAGGCCCACCATCCACATCTATACCTTGCTGGTGCCAGTGTACACCTGTATGTTTGCCATTCATTAGCAGGGAATTGGCCAGTACACATGGTGTGCTGATATTCGGACACTGAAAAATGACACTCATGTGTAGCCCATAGTTGTTAAACATCTGCAAAAAAGCTGAGGATGGTGAGGGGTGTCATCCTGAAACACAACAGTGAACTGAAGCAGACATGCAAAGCTCACAAAGAATGGCTATATCTGCACACAGTCAAGGTCATGAATTTTGGGCAGACATAAC
This sequence comes from Protopterus annectens, assembly GCF_019279795.1. Classification (NCBI taxonomy): domain Eukaryota; kingdom Metazoa; phylum Chordata; order Ceratodontiformes; family Protopteridae; genus Protopterus; species Protopterus annectens. Next base: position 1,601,934,976 of record NC_056725.1, on the reverse strand, counting down.
CCTGACTCCACAGCAATAGTGAAGGCACTGTGTGACCTCCAAGGGCTGTGCACATGAGTTGACCTTGCAATCTTGCAGAGTTGGGGGACATTTGTAGGGCAGATTGACCAAATACTAGCAATTGCAGAAGGGCTATGCTATTATACCTCTTCCAGGAATAGTGACTGCTGTAGTACACTTAACAGTTGGTGCAACAAACCATCAAGTTGAGGGTGTGCACACTTATGCACCCACATATTGTATGCATCTCAATCAGCATCTGCACAACTAACACATTTGTTTGATACTACATTTGATTGCTTAGGTCATGTGTCACATATCGGGTTTGTGTAATGTTAACATATGGAGTATTGTGGCCCAATGGCATATCAGGGAAGAGGGTGCCATATCAATAATGATGTGTACACTCCTCATAGCCACAGTAAAGTTTGAAGGTTGTCAGTGTATTTGTATTTTATTGGTCATACATGCACCGCTGATGATGAGATCTGCAAATCAGACATCAGGCATTCACTGTTGACATCTGTCCACATATCATCCCAGGTATGTGTCAGTCAAACACAGAGGATCTGTGAGCAGCAGAGCAAACATAACTGACACACATATACACATTCAGCAATGGGGAGTACACCTGTGAGGTATGGTGCACAGTACATGCCAGGTGCTGAACAGATGCACAGCAATACTGTGTACATGGGTGCAGTGTGTTCCAGGGGAAGGGCCATCACCTACTAACAGAATTCATGCATCACAGAGATGTATAATGTTGGTAACAGGGATTGACTATAGCTGCAGTGCATGCTGTTGAGTGCCATATGTCATGCATGTTGACAGATGGGTAATGAGAGGTCTGTGTGTAATATCTTTGTGCAACCTCACCTGTAAGTGTGTGTGTGTGTGTGTGTGTGTGTGTGTGTGTGTGTGTGTGTGTGTGTGTGTGTGTGTGTGTGTGTGTGTATGTACAGTTAAGCAATGACGTACAGGTCATTCCCTCCAGTAGAGCTCTTTTGAGTGTGTACCTTTAACTCCCAGTGGGTGTGGCTTCAGCTTTTAAAAAAATATGTTATCATCTTACAGTTCAAACAAATACTTATTGACAGAGGTCATATATCAATACAGTTGTGTTTTCCATCATAGATGCTTCAAGATTAAATATTCTGATACCTTGTGTGTAGCATGGTTTTGGAATTATTAATGGAAATATGAACAGGCAATATTTGATGCCTAGAGGAGCAGTAGTAGGTAACTGCAGAAACGCCTGTAGACGTCACTCGGCTGTAATGAGTTAAAGTGCATTTCTTGTTTTCCTCTCACATGTGGCGAGGTGGGTTATGGTCCCTCCTGCAGGCTAACTGATGTTAGTGCCCATACAGACTTTGACAATGATGATAGGTGTGTTGAGGCACAGGCAGGGTTGTCAGGGATTGAAGCTGTGCCATTGTTTGACATCCCACTGTTATCCACCCCATTCCCACTCACAGTCACATTGCCTATACATACCCCTTTACCAGTGGCCATAGATGAAGGACAGTTGGTAGGTGGTGGGATGGGACAGGACAGTGTCGTGACTTTGGCACCTGTGTCTAGACACAGCAACCATAGCTGGATTCCCAGCAAGGTACGACACAGGCAGATGTACAAGGGTGCTCGTAGGAGGGCTGCTGGTCATCATGCCCCTGGTAGAAGTGCCACAGCTGGTGTCACCAGATGCATGTTTCAGGCCATCATAGGGGTGTAGGCACGTATGGAATAGTATACCAGACAGGGTCTGAGGCTGCAGAGAGCTACTCATTCTGCTGTTATTGACAACATCCGTGATCTTGCAGGTGCCCACCATTACTTTGCAGAGGTCCTGGATAGACGGTTGGGTGAGATGGTGGGAATGTCTGTGTTTCAGCATATTGTGGGAGTAATCCAAAGGCCATGTGGACGTAGGCCAGCAGCACCAACAGGTGGAGGTCGACATGGACATGCAAGAAGTCAGAGCCACTCCCGTAATGGCAGTAACAGCCTCAACACTGGAGAGGGGGCACTGGCCACACAGCATAGCAGGACATGTGCACGTAGCCTTTGCTGGTCCCAAGAGGGACCCGGATGAAGCGGACATATATCATCATCAGGGGAGAGTACCATATCGTGGCTTGTACCTGGTAGTGCCCATGGAACCCCTGGCAGGCACAGTTCTCATGTCCATGGCCAGAGATAGTGAACTGCACACCCTGCCAGGTATGGTCTGCAGCTGTCCAACAAACCCCTGTATAGGGCAGCCACATGGCAGAACCGTGTGCATGCATATACACACACATCACCAACACAGCTAGGGCAACCCCATACCTACACACACCACAACTGCACAGCCCATTTAATAATGAAACCCTCTAACACACACACACATGATGTCAATCAAATGGCTAAGCCTAGGTCTCCGGAAAACCCACAACACACCCTGTGCATATGATAATACCTGTGCCTCATCCCTGTCATCCATAACATTGATGCAGGGACAGGCTAATATGGTTCTGATGTATAGGGTGACTGTACTATGGTGTACCAATGTAATGGTGTGTAACATGTTTTCAGCACTAAAGTTTAATGCTTACATGTCAGGATGTGTAGCTGTCTAGCTATGATGCATTATAACTGTTATTAACACTGAGTGATTCTGGTCTCCATAATGTATTCTGTTTGTGTTGTAGGTGTCTGTGTGTTAGCAGGATGTTGGTCTACTGTTGTTTCCTACAAGGGGCATGGCACTGTGGTGACACCTTGACTGTGCCATATCCTGGGTACAGCTGAATATAAGTCACAGGTCTGTATAAACATTGCTGCATGTGCCACATGCCTGATAAGTCTGAGCGGTGTATACAGGTGAGTGCATGGTGGCTGATATCAGCAGCCCTTCTATAGTGGACAATGGTAAGTGTACTGGGTGGTACACACCACATGTTTGTGTATAACACACACTCACAGAGACTTTGGTGTTGATGCAATACACAGAGAATTCTGTACACATGGATGTATGTACTTTTGCAAGGAACCCATTCTAGCGTATGTAATTCCACCAAAACAGAATAGGCACAGTATCACATTGGGAAATAATCAGTCTTATAGTTTAATGTCATTGACAATGGTTCTGGCAGGGAATATGTCCCCTTCCCCAATGTAGTGCAATCCTCAACTTGGTAAACATAGGTGTGCTGGTGTGGGAGGCACAGCCCTACCCTTTGGAGGGTGTGGGGTGGTGTAGAACCACAGATAGTGTGATTGACAACTACTTAACCTGTTAACATAACCTGCACAGTATTACAGCAGACTAAGTGGGGGGATACACTCAGCAATAACTGCAATGATAGTGGCTGTGACAATAAGATCCACACCCAGCTATATATACCAACCCCAGTATCACTGTACAAATATACAGTGGGGAAGAGAGCATCTACTACTAGTTTTGATGGAATGAATTTCCACAAGATGATACCTGTGGAATGTTAGCATTTGCCAGTCAGTTCTCAGACAGATGACCTCCTGGGACATGTATTTTCTGAAAACTGAAGTAGATCAATTCACATACACCCAAACTCTTACTTGGCAACACTGGGACTAGAACCCCTACCTAGGTATTTATTGCTACTAATGTGTGTGGCATTAATTGCACACACCACACAACTTTTAGGATGAGGTGTGTTCCAGGTTACATGTTAAATGAAGAACATCACCAGGCCTTGTACAGTATGGTAATGGGGGATGTACTGGTTGTTTATGAGGAATACATAGTGTGACATACTGTAAAATACACATTGACAAACACATAACAGTCATACACACATCTGAGAGACCTGGGTTTATCAATGCTAACTACCTTGTCAGTGTGTTCATTCTGTTACAGATAAGTTGCTCACAGCACATGCATCACTGGGCTGGATAGTGCAATCAGTTACCTGTATGGTTGATGGTAACAGTGGTCCCCATATAGTGGACCTTGGGACATGTACTGGGGGTACCATGGTGTAAAGACAGTATACCCAGCACCCACACCCCACATTGGATATTGTACTCACTGAAACCCATGATAGTGCTCTGACAAGACATCTGCAACAACTAAAAAGGCCACAGAAATACTTCACTAAAAGAATCACAGGCCTAATGCAGATGCCCTATGCTGACCGCCTTAAAAAACTCCAGCTATACTCTGTCACATATCGTCTACTCAGAGGCGATCTCTGCTTAACATACAAGGCCATGTCCAACCCAGAGCTGTTGGACATGCTACACTTAAAGAAATCCCAATCCCTCAGAGCCACACATTCCACGGATCTAAACCTTGTCATCACAATAAACAAAATATGATGACGGGATAAGTTCCTGACCCAGAGACTCCCCAAACTCTGGAACAGACTGCCCATACATGTCAAGCAGAGCGCCTCTTTGGCCCTCTTCAAAAGGAACCTTGACAATTGGATAGGAGCAAGGAAATTCACCCCTGAGATCACCTCAGTTGCCCTGCTAGACAGGGGTCCAAGGAAGTAAATAGTGTGGGAAGAAATAGCTAGGGAATTGTTATGGCTAGGCTTGTATAGGCCCTAGGCCTGATAGCCTAGTACCAACCTATGAACCTACAAACATACCCACCATCACACATTGACCAGGACTGCAATACAACTCTTTGTCTATCTCAAGAGTGCTACTACAGGGATATGCATCTATTGCACATGCCACAGGGATAGTAGGGTGATGCTTTGTCATGGCTCTCCTACAGTCAGTAACATCACTATCTCTTATACTGTGTGGCAAGGTGCATTGTATTAGGAGAATGTCACCTCAGAATGCTATATCCTACAAATATACACACTTGCACACATATACACACTTGCCAGGACTCAAAGGGTAACCCATGCCTATATACCATTTGTACAACAGTGTTGTGCTGGTACTGCAAGCTCCAGGTAGCCCATAGGATGAAGAGTGTAACAAGGTAAATGTAATGCCCATTACAGCAGCAGCCATATCTAACTATGGCAATGGGGGTGCAGTGGATGTGAAGGGCCTCAGGGTATTATCAACTACAGGTTTACAAGCACACAGACACTGTTATTCTCAGTAATGCACACTGACACATTTGTCAGTAATGGGGTCCATAGGTGCAGGTGTTCATAGGTGTGTACCAGGATATTGTCCATGGAGAGATGAGAAGAGTAGGGGATGTGGGTACAGTGGTATCATGCCACCTGCCATTTGCCAGCAGGCCATCTATCAACTGATGCCATGGCAGGGATTCTCAGGGTGAGAGTTAAATGCAACATCCAATCATCTGGTTGCCTCTTGCAGAGGGCCAGTGAGGTGCT